>NC_069140.1:68573302-68880802 GCF_943734755.1 Anopheles moucheti
TCTAGATTATTTGGCTAGACCTTGCCACTGACGTGAATGTTCTGACCAGACCAGACTCATGTACGGTATGTACGCACATACACTTTCCCTCCGCTGGGGTGGCCTTACGTCACTAGAATCAGCAACATGTTCGTTAGCAGAAGGTGTGCGTTTAAATTGTAACGAATTTGAAATTGATTGATTTTCGATTCACCTTCCATGTTGGGCACGTGTGGCACGAGCCGACATAGCGAGCACGGGGAGGTTGTGCAAGAGGGAGGGAATAAACCCTTTTGTGGTTGGTTTGGCATATGAGGCAGGAGTCTGGAACCCTACTGTGTGTGTTATTTTGCTGATTGAAGATATGTTATATTATTCTTACAATTGTAAAGCTGTAGCACGGAGTAAGATCATTATTGTTCTGTAGTTAATGCTGACAGTTTAACTAGAGTTTTGTGGTTGGTCGTAATTTTCATGTAAAACGTTCCTAAAAGTAATCGACTTGACTTGCGACGTAACCTGGTTGGGTGTTGGAAAATCTACAAGAACACATTAGCTTTGTGTTTTTTGGAGTCGAATCGATTGCTTGTAAAACGGTAACAATTCAATTAATTATTTGAAACTGAAGCAGATCACTGTGGCGAAGATAGCAACAATTCGAAGTAGAGTCGTGTGGACGCTCAACTAAAACTTTGGCCATCATAGTTCGAAACACTTACACCGCCTCTTGTATTTGAGGCTGACGATCGTAAGGGTTTCCATCTGTCGAACCGCATAGTCTTAACAGTTTTTGATCGAGACGCAGGGCCCGCGCTGACAATTCTTGGGAGCGGTCGATCCCAAAATGGGCTACCGTACCCGAACTGTCACGGGCGTACGATTGATTGGTTACGATTGTCTTTTGGGCTGAGCCGCAACTACAAATTGGAATACCTTTTTGGGGATATATGTGATGTAAACAGGGCACTCGAATTACTCACCGGTATATTATTCTGAGCTATGCTTAGAAGTCGTTAGGATATGGTAGCGCTGTTTTCTCATGTGCTGAAGCTGACAGCGATGTGAAACGATGCAAATAATGATCAATTGGAGGATCCGGATCGTCGAGCATTATGGACGCTTTGACATAGTGCTTTCTATATGAAGGATTCTATTGTCTTTTTTGGTGGACTACTTCGATGGTGACACTGGAATGTTCACTTTGTTTGCCCTTTACAACACCTGTTTGTGAAAGTGTTTAGAATAATGCTGGGTGTGGGTGTTTTGCTCGACAGCTGTATCATCCTTCTACATGTCTCTGTCTCTGTCATCAAAGTGTGTCAAATGATTCTCCTAGAAACTTCGAATATCAATGTACGATCGATACTGCCTATTTGATAAACATTTCTTTGGCCGTTAAGGGAACCAATTGACAACTTTGGGTTATAAGTATGCAAAGGTAATAAACGGTGATTTATAGAGGTGTGACTAGCAGAAGATCAGCCAGTTCAAAAGCAATCACAACGACCGGAAACCGGATTAGGAATAAATTCGGCGTATGTTCTTGAGCTGTACGTAGAGATGCTATCACCATCAACAAGCCTATGGAAGATAAGATTCCGCAGAGGTTTACTAATTTGCATATTTTTATTTTACTAACAAGAAACGAAATAACATCACTCCTGCCGCAAGGGACACAGTGCCCCGATGCTTTAAAAAAGAAAGAGGTAATTCACGCACAAAGAAGAGCAGAAAAAAGGTCGTAAAAATTCGCATAAAAAGAGGCAAATTCGTTCGACTTGGACACATTTGGAAAAGTGGACCAAATTATCCAACTCATCTGCTTCGCATCGAACGTATATAAATGATTGCGTTTATCCAGCGACTGTCGGATGCAAAAGATCGTGCCTAAATGATTTTACGATCGTTCGTTTGGAAACTGTTGTGCATCATTTTGAATCGTGATCGATTTTTTTGTGACGATTAAATGGAAAATATCAGTCCGTTGAAGTATTTGTGTTAAATAGTTGGTGTTATTAATGGCTTGACTGTTTAATTCGTGTTAATTTAATTAAGATTTTAAGAAGGCACTTAACTTTAGTATTTCGTAAAGATAATAGTGTTATTTTATCAAAAACAAATCCTCCAACATTTATCAAAAACATAGTATGTTTTTCTTTATGCGCAGTTGATATTTACCAGTTTTTTTTACTTAATTATCTTTCTGGCTGGATTTAAGTACATTTACTTTTGAGATGGTTAAAAAAGTTCCAGATCAGATCCACCGATCATCCATATCCATGACCTTCTTTATGTCAATAACATTTGTCCGCTTATACATTAACATGAAACGCTTTGAGTTAATTAGTTTGAAGCAATTTCATATCTAAATTCTTTGTAATTTAAGGAAGAAAACAATTCCTTAAACCGTGGAATCAATAACCGCGTTGAACCTTACACATTGAAATAACATTTTCTTTTTTTTCCATTTTTTGTTAAACTTACATTCAATCATTGAGTCTCTATGCACAAATTGTCTCGCAAATGGACAAAAAATAAAACCCTAGACCGGGTCACTTTCGCCTTCGGGGTCACTTTTTCTTCACTTGAAATGAGTACAAATTGTTTTTGCCTAAACACCCGCGTTCGATCGACACTGCATGAAGGTTTTACTTTTCATTGTACACTACAATTTTGACCGCCTTACAGTTGCGCGTAACTTATGGGAAGCTGTACATGCAAGGATTTGAAATCGAACGAACACCCGCACTTATGGGAGAAATACATTTCCATCGCTTGGTAACGACAACGCCAAAGTAAGGGTAAGTAATTTACCACAGTTTGAGCGGAAAGTCCGCCACCACATTAACGGAACGGACAAGCATGCGGCCAAGGTTCGAGCGCATCATTTGGCAACGACCTTGTTTGGGGTGCTGGCGTATGCTTCACGGGAGGGAAGAGACTTCGATCGTAAATGACTTTAACGCGTTTGGCTTCATGTACAGCGGGGCTAGGACGGGTGGAAGCGACTAGGGTGTACCCCGTGTGAGAGACCTTTGGCTACTCTGTGTCCGGAGTGGTCAGTTTTTCCTTTCCGGCTAGGTTCGACGAATAAACGCAGGGAAGATGTTTCGCCCTAATTGACCCTCATCAGTAGAGCGGTTGATCTCCGCACAGGTCGTTGGGGCGGCCTTTGTACGTGAGAACACAAATCGATGCGCAACGCATCATCATCATCATCGGTGCGTTGTCGGGTTGTGGTCTGTGGAGGACTTGCAAGCCGAGGTGGTGCCTCTGCGATCCGTAATTGAAGTGAATGCGTGAGTAGCGTAGCATTACATGGGAAGCCTAAGACAAAAAAGTATACTCCCAACGTAAAACGAACGCCTTTCGATAATTCCACATCCGACGGACTTCTTCATCTTGCAGTAAGTGTGGATGGGTAGTAGGTAGCCAGTAGCCAATGACAGGGGAGGTGACAGAAAGCTACTTTCGGATTTTGCTTCCATGCTATCTTCCCCGATGCCGCGACGTCCGTTTGGTGCGTTTGAATTGAAAGTAAATTATGTTTTTACACTAATCGTGTTGTCGCAGGATTTACTATCGGCCGTGGCAAGTTATCACTTTGTTGAGCGAATAAGACTTTTTAAAAGACAGTTTTCCATCTGAATTTTAAAAAAGTTGGTGTGTTAAATTCACAATTGCATTAAATATGGTAAAACTACAAAGAGCCTAAAGCAAATTACATCGCAAGAAGCGTGAAAAGATTGACGTGAAAAGTCTTCTTGTAAATTTCCGCCTAAATCTTCCTGTTTTATTGCTTTAATTAAAAATTTGAAATTTTTATAAAAGTCTTACCTAGCAAAATAATACTGAGAAATGATTCTAACTAAATTATCTAACTTCTTATAGAACAAATATTATGGTACAAAAGTATAGTATTCTTATAGTACAAAATTCATTTACATTCAATGAACTTTAAGAAAAACTAAATGTGTTATTTTAATTGCTTGCAGTGGAATTAATTTGATAATCCCATACATAATTTATTTTGTAACATTCCATAAGTGATGTGTGGTTACTTCCCATAGTCTTAGATATAGCGATTGATAAGTCATATAAAAAATAGAGAATAAGTTATCAAGTTAATAATTGAACTTTAGCGTAATATGCCTTCATGACACTTTAGTGGGTATAAAAATGTATAGTACAGATTCTAGAATGTAAAAAGAAACATATAAGAAAAACTGTTTATTATTGATACAGTTGGTTTTAGTTGTTAAGCTTAACAGTAATAATTTATTTAACAAAAATAGGGTTCCGTTTCTTTGCAATTTGCAACGTTTGCAAATTCAACAGCAATAAGACAAAAATGCTAAGCTACCCCACGAAGCCGATTATTTTACTGCGCTGCAAAGGAAGCCCATTTACTGCTGCCTTTTTAATTACATTTTTTTACATGCACGATTTGACTATTTCATGAAAGTACTTTCAATTGAATATTTAAGGTAATTTTCATTACCAAAGCCATCAAATGATTTTTTAAAATCTTTTTTATCTCCTCAGGGGGATTTAAAACTCGCCTACGGCATGTCTCTCATGCATTGAACTAAATATCTCTAGTAACTCTCCAGATGTCAGTCATATTAAGTAAAATGAAAGAAGAGCGACAATAGTTGAGGGTCGAGTAAAAGAAGCAAAATTTCATTTATAAACATTCATAACACATTAATAAGATAGAAGAAAAGTAAAAGAAATGTAAATGCTGATAAGAAATGTAAAAAATATTGTTGTTGTGGCTTATGCAATTGACTTAAATGATTATGTTTACACAATTTAGAAAAATAGTAATAATTGTTCACCTTTTCCACCAGAAAAAGCGACTACATTGACCGGATAAGTGAATGCAAAGAATTTCGAACCTGTTTCAGCATTAACCCCTAAAATAGTATCACTACCAAACGCGCTGCATCGAAGCAGGTTTTGGCGGTCAAGCGAAAGGATCTCCCTGCTGCGTCTAAAAATAGCTTTACGAAAGGTTCCGTTGCGTCTGGAGCAAAGCAGAATGTAAAAGGATCAACTACCCACCTTTCATAGTGTGAATTCGATCTTCTACCGTGCAAGAAAAAATGCAATCGAGAAAATGTACCCAAAAACCCAAACAAAACGCTTGAACCAGCACAATAAAAAGTAAGCAAAAAACCAAACCCACAACAGTCCAACAAAACGGAGCAAGTTCTTTCTGCGTGATAGTTGTTTACAACGCGCGTGAGCAAAGTAACGGCGCCTGCGGTTTTTTGAATGGCGTGGCTCCCGAAACCGGTTACAAACGTTCTGGGTTCCGACTTCCCCCAAAAAAGGAATACGCGAAGGACCGCAGCGTAAACAAAAGTAACACCGTGGTCCAGCAAACTCCACCTTTCGGGTGGGGCAATTTGATTTCGGTCTGATTTTAGACGGGAAAGTACGCGACAAAAACCGCACCCGATCACCGGGATGCAGACCGCAGACCGGTAGTTTTGTCCCCGGTCGTCAAGCAAACCGAGCAAAAGAAAGGATCTGTGTCTGCTGCCCCGTTCCAACGAGTAGGTATTCTTTCCTGTTTCTTTATTTGTTACATGAGTCATGTTTGTTTGGTTTTCAAGCGTTTCGGTGGAAGGACAAAAGCAGACAACAACTCACGTGTGGACAATTATTATAAATTACTTTTATTTTGCTCCCACAAAAAAAAAAGTCTGAATGAGCAAAGTGTACACGCCTGTGTGGTTAACGAGATCAGTAAAAGTTGATCGCTTGGAACCTCCTGGAGCGCATAAGCACTCGTGTTGTCCGTCACACAGTGGTTTTTGGTGCCCCTGAGCGATGTGACCACGAATTGTTTACGCGTTTTACACACCACCCATAATAAATTGTGATTATCGCAATTGCAAAAGGGTTCCTGTGCGTGCGCGGGTAGTGTTCTGGCGCAAATCCGCTCATACATCGTCACTGCGTGAGCGCACACATTGGTGAAAGGTGAGCTTACTGCGTGAGCAGTACATTAATTATGCGTATACGTTTTTCCAGCGCACTTTTCGTACTGGATTTGTGTTTGTACATTTGTGCACATCGTAAGAAAATGACCTAGTTGTAATGAGGTGCTTTTGCTGCTAGTTTATGACAATGGAATCAGACGTGCAGCCGGTCCAAAACATTAAAATGGTTTCCTCTTTCACTTTCTAGAGCAACGCGCATCTTACGCTCAAGGAGCATCGTTTTGGGGGTTCACAGTTTTGGCATACACCTCCATCTCTGCCTACTACCATTGTGGTCTGAGAATGGAAGGACCTTTTCCCGTGTGCAGCAGACGAGTGAAAGTGATGGACGGTTTGATGGTCGTCTTTTAATGGTCTTTCGAAGATACGTACATTATAATTGAAGCTAATTAGCTGTGACAGATGGGTGTCGGAGAATGACCGAAACTGGACACCGTCATGCTACGAACTTGGCTATTCCAACGGATCGGAAAGATGAAGGGTGTAGGTGAAAATGAAAGATTCCGTATAGTAAACAAAAGTGTGTAATTGGAAGCACGAAACGAGTAAATGATTGATTTAAAAAAGAATCCTTTAAAAGAAGCATTAATTTGAAAACATCCCAAAGCAGCCAATAAATAAGAATTAGGGTAATAAATAGGAAAAAAGGAGCAAATCGTTAAGGAAATAGGGGAAAAATAGTTAAAAACTCAAAAACTTAATTGAGAAAACAATGAGTGCACAGTATAATACAACATAAGTAATGAGAACCTTTTAAACAAAAGTGAAAACATCAAATCAACAAACAATAACATACACTACAACATTTTAAGCATAACAAGACTATTTTTAATTTGAGTTTGTTTCTCAGACTTTTAGATAATTGTGTTTTGAAATGTAAATGTACATAATTTGTTCCTTTAAGTTGTTTAGTTTATCTGATTAATCAAAGTTTTAAACGATTCGAGCGTTTGTTTACAAAAGTCCTAACATCTAAAACCAACAAGGATATAAATTTTGTAAACCAAAATAAAATACAAAAAACTTAACAAGTTATACGACCAGCCGTTCTAACGATATTAGAAAAAAGTATAAAATTAATACTTATCACAATCAGTATTGGCGTACACTTTTGCCGTAAAAAATGTCAGTTAACACTTTCCGTACCGTTTCACCCAAATATGGATGACCCGAAGTGTTAAAAAGAGCCCGCGTCATCCAAATATGGGTGGCTTTTTGGTAAACTTGGATTTCTAATAGGAAATCCGTAGAGCCCGTAAGTTGGGAGTAGGCAGTTTGTAAGTAACTTGGAAAACTTCTGTAAAAAAGAAATGTATTTTGCAATAAATAATATTCTACTTGCATAACTTTCAAATTATTTTCCCACATCTATGGTGGTTACATCTACTCGAAATGATTTTATTGGACTACTATTATGAGGCAGCAGGAATATTTAGTAGCAGATATCTCGAAAATCCCATTCGGCTTGGTGTCCCGTACAATAAATTGGCTATCCAGCTATGAGTAAATAAAGTTAAACAGGGTCTGAAATGGAAGGCTCATGCAAATTTTGGTTGTTGTGTAACTCAACAAGAAGATTATTAGTATTATTGTTATTATTATTATCATTAGTTCGTTACGTAAAACAAATCCCTGTAACATTTTCCTTTAACTTTTATATATTCAGAATGCGAGAAATGAACAGCGCTACTTTTCTTTGCCATCTATGACGGTTAATAATGCCGGAGATATATTTATAACCTCTGGTCCTTATTTATAAACAAATTTAATTTTCCTATTTTTGTTGTTCAATTATGTATTGTTGAAATTGTGGTGATTAAAAACATTGTAAGTACATTTACACTCATTGCCCCGAGCATTTACTGATGTATATGGATGAACTGCATTTACTGATGTGTGCCGTTATATAAATATTTTTGATTGGAGATATTAATTAATATTTTTATTTCTTACGTGCATTTTTCGCCAACGGCGATAGCGACATTTTTACTCGCTGAAAACTCCACAGATTCGCGGCGGGCGCCGAACGTATTAAGTAAGATTTTATTGAAAAGCAATGCTCAATCTCGATTATATTTAATGCAGATAAAGATCCACTTGAATACGATTGCTTCAAGGTTATTGTGCAGGATGGGCGCAGTTGGTTTACGACAAACGAATGACACTCCCCTTTCAAAACATTATGCTTAAGAATAGCCACCGTTAAGATTTTCGTTGAAAAGAAAACGGTACGGCAGCGTAAATCGAACAGTAAGCAAGCTTACAACAAGCTTGCAAGCAACAGGACAAACGCACTCATCACGCATTACGCCCGCAAGCAATGCCAGTCTACACGCACCCGTAATACATTCCCCGTTCTACGTGGGTCCGCTAAAGCGTTACAAATCGCACCCTGCGTTCCATTGTGTCCTCTTTCTGTCATGTGATGAATCGATCGAAATATCTTGCCGCCCGGCGTTCGATTAGATCGCGTTGATATACACGTCCATTGTTGTGACAGGCGTGATCAGGCAGCGCGGCGGTACGGTGGTACGAGGGTTCCAGCAGGCGCTGGCGGAATTCTCTAGGCGCACCGTTGCGTTGAGGATCCCCCGTTATGAAAACCTGCTGCCACCAATGCTCTTGATGCTAATTCCGTTAAACAGTTATTAACACGCGTGCGTATGTGCGTGGCGTATAGAAAAAAGGGAGCAGCAAAGGCAGCGTATGCGGTTTCCGTCATCTGGCGCAAAGGTGGCGGGCAGCCAGTTTTAGCCATGTCATGGTGGAAGCGAACCCCACCGGTTGATGGAATATGGTTCACAGCCGGTCGGTTTTTGGATTTCCATCACGGTGACACGCCTCGCCGCTGCCTTCAAAAAGCGAGGCACAAAAAGACTTCTTGCCGCCTAAGGTTTGGCCCGAACCGTTTGCTGCTGTGGTGGCGGTGGCTGGGTTTCTGCCGTACGGGTTGCGTTTTTAATTTGTTCAATCAATTGTGCCGCCCAAGACACCGACTCCGGGCACAAATATGCGGAACATGCTGCGGTTCAAAGGAACTGCTGGCGGCTGTACATGCATTCCGGTAATGTTTGCTTTGGTGAGCCGAATCGTTGAAATGCGTGTGGGCTGGGTTGCAGCGGAGGTTGGGTTCTTTGATATTTTTTTAGGCAGCACAGGTGACAATGATATTGCATTTGTATGGTTAAAAATTTATTTACAGGTTTTTAGAATAAGCGATAAGGTTTATGCTTGTGAGTTTTTTTTAATGTTCGGTTATTGTTTAGCATATTTTTATCAAGGATAGTAAGTATGTCTTAAGTTGATCTTTGAAATTGTCCTTGAATTTTATGCACCCCTACGGATTATTTGATTGAGTATGACGTGATGATCTGTTCGCATAGTACAACTAAGTGAAATATTAAATCAATTAACTTTAACTTTAATTATTTAGTTAAAATATTAACTTTGAAGTCAATTTAACTACTCTGTGATTTATGGTTAGGATGTTTATGGTTAGATTCGTACTCCCTAAATAACAACAAAACTAAGGTTAAACTTTAATTTAAGTATGCAAGGGACAAGGTCAAAGTAGTATCCGGAAAAAGAATTGTCTAATTAAACATATTAACTAGTTTAGAGATAACTTTATAGATTAAATAAAAAAATTCAATAGATTCACGATTAAAAGTTTGGAAATTAAGCTTGATAGGACTTCAAATATACAAATACTCAAATAAACAGAGTAATGTCCCTTAAATCTCGGAACTCAGCTATTTTCATGCCCATAATGTGCAATCACAATCTCCTTGAAACGAAAGGCATTAATCAGCAACTTTAAACTTTTATTATTAATTATTTTAACTTTAATTATTTAGTTAAAATATTAACTTTGAAGTCAATTTAACTACTCTGTGATTTATGGTTAGGATGTTTATGGTTAGATTCGTACTCCCTAAATAACAACAAAACTAAGGTTAAACTTTAATTTAAGTATGCAAGGGACAAGGTCAAAGTAGTATCCGGAAAAAGAATTGTCTAATTAAACATATTAACTAGTTTAGAGATAACTTTATAGATTAAATAAAAAAATTCAATAGATTCACGATTAAAAGTTTGGAAATTAAGCTTGATAGGACTTCAAATATACAAATACTCAAATAAACAGAGTAATGTCCCTTAAATCTCGGAACTCAGCTATTTTCATGCCCATAATGTGCAATCACAATCTCCTTGAAACGAAAGGCATTAATCAGCACTAGTAGAAAAGTTCGATAAAACCCACCATTGATGGACATAATGGACTTTAATTAATTTATGATTGCTGGGAAACAATCGAACCATCAGCCGAATCCGTCGAAGAGAGGCGATTGAAAAAATCTCCAGAGATGGGGCTCATGTCAACTGTCTTCCTTGTGTAGTAAACGTGTGTCCGCCGGAGAAACAACACAAAACCAGGATCGGTTGAAGGTAAAACATTTTCCCAGCCAAATAGATTCATGGAGCCCAAAGGAAAGAATGGCGGGCGCCGTCCGACGTGAAAACGATCACTAAACGCGAAAGCAGCCAGGTGAGGTGAAGTTGGTGAAGCAACCAGCACGAAGGTGAGATGACTTGGTGATTTATGGAAATATTGTTCTACACATTCGGTTCGAGTTTGGTTTGAAAAACGCTTCTCGTGATGGTTTAGCCGATCCGGTGTGAAGCCAGCAAGAGCTTTCTCTTTTGTTACACTCTGCTACAGATCGTGATGAGGCGCGTTTGAGCCGTGGATCCTTGCGGCAGTCAACACGCAAGACGGTTGCCGTATGAATGGGTATTTCGCTCAATAACTGTGAGTTTCAATCTTTCTTCTCATGTGCTACATGTGCTGCGTCCAGAGGCAATCCGTAAGTTTGACCGTAGAATCTAAAGAAATGAATCACTCTGCCCAAGGTGCAGAGAGACGGAGTGGAAGTGATGGTTGTCGAGAAGCGAGAATTGTCACCACATATTTGTTGGTATAACTTTTCCGTGCTCGTGCACCAGAATCCTTTCCGACCCGATCCCGACCCTTGGTGCACAAAAAGTGGTTTGAATGTTGAATGACCCGTGGTTATGCTGAAGTTCCGCATGTGCTGCTTGAACAGTTTATGCAACCGCAATAGCCGTGGTTTTTGTGTAACACGAGTGTACTACTTTATTGCCGCTCGTGGTGGTACATAGGTTTTACAACAAATCACTCAATACCCCAGGCCCAGCTGTAGTTGCCCTGATTAGTTAACATAAAGTTCATGCTTCTTATGGTAATTTGCAATAGTTTTCATTATTGTATAGTTTACTAAGTACTTGAAACTTTGATGGTGAATATTTTCATGATCGGTTCATGTTTTAGGGGAGTAAATCATGTATAACAATAAATATAAATTTTTTAATAATTATATACCAGTTTCTTTAAGTTATATGGTATAAGTTATTATATACCAGTTTTAAAAGCCGTGTGACGTAAAACAGCAGAATGAATTTAATAAAAACAGTCGAAGATCACTTATACTTGCATGGTACAAATGCAAAAAAAAGGCATAGTCGTCATTCAACTGCCACCAAAAGTGCACACGATAATTAGGTTCCGCCATGAATGAATGCCATGAACGCTGCACTAGAGTAATGAACATTCATCCGTAACCCCGACGGTGACGAAACTCGCTCGTCCAAAGATCCTCACCTAACCTCCGCCCTACAGAATGACCAAACAGGGAGCCCAAACGGTAAGCAACGTCACAAGACCTTTTGGCTGCTGCTGGTTCCCGTAGATGGAAGTTCTAACACCTCGGCCCGTTGGTACGTGGCTCTGTTCGGCGTCTGTAAGAAACTAATTACTTCGAGGTCAGCATGAAAACAGCGTTCCAGACAACTGGGTCGGATTTATTACCGCTAATGAGTGCAGGCGGGTACGGTTAGGCGTGGTGTATCGTCGAGTACGTCCTAGTAATCAAAGGAGTTTCTCCTGATCGAGGCGCTTCGCACAAAAGCCCTACCGACTTCGAGAGGGTGTGTGTGCGTGCACCATTAACTTAACTTCATTTCGAGCACGTTGAGGTCGAAGGTCATGCTTCCTTGAGGCTGACATGCCCCGGCAAGACTCGGTGAGCTTTTATGTACTTCGTAAGTTTCCTAAAATGCGCACCCATTCCTGGGAGCTCACCAAGGGTTTGGAAAGGAATTGGTTAAGCGGTCTTGCGGACGGGCTATTAAACTTCCGTTTTTGGTCAGCGGTCTGACCCTCGGAGCAGCCTCAGCAACCCCAAATCAACAGGGTATTCAAACAGACTGTCCGTACCACCTTCCGAAGCGTATCAACGATCGAGCGAGACGATTAACTCATTAGTGGTGTGTGCTTATTTTTTGTTTTGTTTTGCAGCCTGTTGTTCGCCATCTTGACGACTTCGAAACACGAAGACACTTTATCACTGACGCTTTCCACGAGATGCAGTGCGATTCGATGGGGAGCGCGCTTCCTTACCTGGGAAAGAAAGAAGAGCAAAGAAGCGAAGTGAAGGGTTAGAAGAGCCGATCAATCATTAGTTTTTGAGCGGGGTGTGTGCGTGAAGGAAACAGATTTTATGCCGACCGTAAACATCGTGCACCGCAGTTGCGTGTCCGCCGGTGTCTTAGCCGGTCGAAGGTGTCCGCTACCGGTGACACCGTGCGAAGACAGCAAAGCGTCCGGGGTTCCTCCATCCGATCGATCGTAGCGCAATTAATTAAATTAATCAAAAAGTAGAGCTAAATGATATTTAATTATACTACCACGACGAGCCCCACACGATTGACATTGGAACAGCTGGAGGTGGAGAGGGGAATGTAGCAACCGGGAGACTACTGACTGGTAGCAGATCATGGGTACCGGTATTACTACTCGGGTTCCATCTGACTGTCTTAATTCTTTGACGGTGAATGCTCGCCTCCGAATCGAATCGATCGCCAGTCTAGAAGTCACCTGAAACCGTCGCCTCGAATATCGACGCGAAGAGGTTAATTATCGAAATCATTATCGGGCCCGGTACGATCGGATGTCGTGAACGGCATATAAAAAAAAGAAAAAAAAACTCAAGATCCTATCGCGATCACGCACGCTTTTGCACGCACGCAATGCGACATGCCACAGTTCAATGGGGGCTTTTTTTACGGGTTGTAACTTCAAGTAATGTTCCTTGACTAGTTGTGATACCCTTTAGCAGCAGGCTGTGTTTCGTTGTTTTTTTTAAACATTGCGCCAGCCATCTAAAGACGCGCCCCTTAATGATGGATCCATAAGGAACGCACCGTTACAGTATCTCGACCCGTGCACTCCTAGAGAGGATCTCATTACGTGCATAAAGCGTGGCGGTCAAAGAGCCGTCGTGTTATCAATAAAGGCACTGTTGGCATCGACGCATTCAGAGGGAGGTTTCACCGATGGAAATCAATTTTACGCCCTGTTTAATGGGTTTCGAGTGATCGGTACGGTGTGGCGATTAAATACAACAGTCGAACACCTTCCATCTGAAAGGTCACTCAAACCCGACGAGATTAAGATAGTGAACGTTGGTGGCTAAAACACTTTGATTTTTCGTTGTTGCGGCGTGTTAGATGACGTGCAGAAAGAATACTTTTCTTTGGAATGGCCCGTTTGACTCATGGGTACGCAATACTGCAAACATAAAAAAAAAACAATAGCCACGACGCGACTCATCTGCCTGTTCGTAAGTGATGCTTTCTGGGGGAGGTACACTCTGAAACGTTCCTCCAAAATATTGTGGGCCAAACTTGGACCGGTCATCGATCGTTGGAAGGTTGCGCTTTTGTTACAGCGTGATGTTATGAACCGTTAAATGGTAAACACAATCAAAGTTTCGCATCTTGTGCCAAAACAAAAAAAAATCATCATACAAGCACACAAATGCCTTTGCGCAGCGCCAGTCAGCGATCAGCCTACGAAGAAAGGCGGAGAAGTGTTAATTTAATTGGGTATCTTCGTAGCACCATCTCTGGAACAGTTGTCCACGATCTTATGACGCGTTTAGACCTCGTGGGTGGCACCATTTTGCTATTTGCTTCAAAATGAGCTCCAATTAGTGGGGGAAAAAAAGGTAAAACATGAAATGTTTGCATGTGCTGGTGAACGGAAGAGAAATGAAGGGAAAAGAAGGGTTGTTTCGACTCGAGAGAGGAGATCTTTTCGTGACGTTCGTTGCTTTTGATGGTGTCGAGTTGGGAATTGTTGTATCAAGATAGGTATGACAGTCATTGACGGCATTTCCGAAAACCAAGATGTTTGATCTAGACCAAGATGTTCATCTGTTTTAGTGGAGAAATTATATAAATGTGGAAACAATGATTTTTATTTCGTTTCGTACAGTAAAACTGACTTGTTTTACGTTCCGGTTTACTATTGTCGAAGTTCGATTTATTTGTGAATTTCTACAAACTTCTGAGCAAATAAGATCTTTTTTAAAGCTGAACAGCTTAACAATAACACATTTTCAAGACGTACGTGTAGAAAGTGTAACATAGTGTCACTATTAGGTTTTGCTGCGTTGGGCATACGGTCGAACCATCATCTTGGTAGCCTTCAGTGAGTACTGATAGCCTCGGAAGTAGTACCAATGTATGCCTTTATTATTATTTTGTTTTCCACCCTTGAGGTACATTCCATTCAAATTGCTAAAATGAAAAGAATTGTTGTCATACACATCACATCACACATTTAGTGCTTTTGGATAACAGGTATAGTCGAATGGGCATACCTTTGATAACAGTTAGAATACCATCCACCGCCTTTAAATATATCAGCACATCTTCCAGAGTTATCCTGATCGGGGGTCGAAAAGTTGTATCTCAACTGACTACTGAAGCAATCTCTTACGATGCCAGTGTATGTGCCAAGCGATTGTAGTGCATACCTTTCTGACTCATTGGCAATCCTGAAGTTATCATACTTAGCGAACGCTGTCACTCCTTCAAAGTCTTCCATTACAATCAGCAGTTCGTGACGTTCGGTGTCCAGTATTGACTTGAGCTTATCCAAACCCAGCCAATGCTCGCGTTGAATGTCACCGAATCCGTGCTTGTATTCTGTCCAATTACGATTAAAATCAACCGAACCATCAAATCTCCTCTGGAAGACGGTCCAATTACTACCGAATCCATGATTGTTGGTACCATCGCGATACACTTTAAATGATGTTTCGAGAGCCGGAGTGAGATTCACAAAATATACACCTGAATTTCTATTCATGGTCGTGTTGGACACGTAATCCTGTATGCCATCTAGCTGTTTTTGCATTCGTGCTTCGAACGCTGCCAACTGTGTCTGCAGTAGTTCAAATCCAAATCCTTTAAGAGTATCCTGTTTGTTAGCTGTTGCCACATTGCAGATCACTAGAACAGTTATTACGTGAACGAATTGCATCGTGTAACTCACAATAGTGGAATCGAAATCACTTTCGTTTGAATACTTTGCTCCGCTGTCTTTGACATTACAGCGATGACTGAATGTTGAACAGATCAGAAATGGTTGTATACATTGGTAGTGATTTCCCAATTAAAAATCGGTATTTCCAGTACTGACGGTCGTGATAGCGCTATCAGCAGAAGGTAATGATTTTGAGCCTGCATTATAGTCGTACATGCGGAACAGATGAGTTAAGCTACTGATTAAAGGTCAGAGTTTCGCATCTCATGATGGGTAATTTTAAAATACGTCAGGGAAACGGTCGCCAATCATTTGTCGTTGATTCTTTAATTACCACAACTTGTAATTCTATTTAAAGTGGAAGCAAAGAAAGCAAATAGTGATAAGAACTGTGAAACCCATGGTAAAAGTATGCATTACCATCTGCCATATGTAAAAATTAGCTTGGTGATAACTACCTTGCCTCATTCCGCGTTTATTATGATTTTACTGAATTGTTGTTGATGATAATTTCAATGATAATCGTTATTGATCGATTTCATAGCATCACATTTACTTCAAATCATCATAAAATAAGTTGCTTGTGACCCTTCCATGAATTGTTATATACCTTAAACTTTTGCAAAATATTGTCCAAAAAGGATAAGATAATAACCTACAATTAAGTATGAAAATATTTAGTCATTAGTAATTCATAAGAACTTTCGGATTTCTCTACATTGTTCGCCATTGTTAATTATTTCGTCCTTTTTCGCGATGCGTTTTTGTGCTCACCAGTTGCAGGTGTAATATTCAATTTGAAACCAGTTCAACCAGCCCATTGAAGTAGGTCCGCGTCAAAGTGATGCGTGAGAATTGCCATCAGCACGGTACGCTCAACCCACATCCAATGAGGCAGCAAAAACGGCCGAAACGAATCTCCGGGAGCCGGACGAAAAAGTGTCAATCGTGTGTCAATCGACGTATGGCTCAATACTACTCCCCGAGCGTTTCGTGCTGGTGGTAATTGGATTAAAACGGGGTGGCCGAAAAAAAAAAGCGTGAGCCTTCTTGCAATGGAATCACATTTTCACAGCAGATTCGAGCTTCAACTCGAAAGAAACCCTAAACCGTAGAAACGTGTAGCGAAGCAGCGTAATCGATCCATTAGCGACGTGTTGAAAGTTTTTGTATAATTATCTAATTTAATTTTACGATTTTTTGTTGTACAAGCACTTCAGTTTACAGGTGGGTTGGATTTTTTATTCCTTGGGTTTACAGTCGACCTCAACTAGCTGCTTGAAAATGGGCAGTCCTGCAGGTTCAGTAATTGCATCTAATTTGTATGAAATTCACTTAAAAGGAAATCCATTTCCATGTTGCTGGAGGGAATGGAATGGTAGTGCGCTGCACGAATAGGAGGTGAGAAAAAAGGCAATGTGAGGTAATACGAAGTAACTGCATTCCTTATCACATACAAGGGTGTTTAGTGACGGTTGTTAATTTCCTGAAATTGTCACTCGTTTGTGATGGGAACAAAAATGTAGAATAAATTAATTCTTTTTATATTTTCCTTGCAAAAACCTCAATATGATTGACTCTTTTTCAAGGTTTGGTAAGATCCACAACACAATGTTAAATTAAGATCAAATTAAGATCATAAATTAGATGGTAAGGATCGTAAGGCGTTGAAAAAATATTAAAAAAATAAATTTACCCTACACCAAGCACCATCAACGTTGTCTTTTTTTTACTTTTTTATTACGTAAAGAAATATTGTTGTGAAACTGATGTTATTCCACAAATTATAAATATTCATGGAAAATAATTACTAAATATTCATGCATATTTTAGAACCAGAATAAACTCAATAATCATGATTTCTGTACAGCCTGCAAACCGTGCAATCTCACTTGCATTACTATCAACAGCAAAAAATCGACAATCACAGTGCATCACGAATGTCATCGGAATCAGTTACTATCGATTAATCATAAGTAACCGTTCTGATTTTTGCTTTCCAAAGCAAAACAATTGCGTCTAATGTCACAAGGGAGCCACAAATCCCGGAAACCATATGCTTTATGCTGTCCGCTAAACATCATTACTCATCGTACGCCAGGCTCACAAACTATCGGGTTTGCCAGTCGCGGTCGGATTGTGGAACCATGAAACATATTTCAAATGTACCACTACCTGTTTATGCTTATAATGCCGATTGTGCAAGAGTGGCTACTGTCCACAACGCTGCCGGCGACAGATATTAAACAAACGAAGCATTTTGTTCGTTCGAAATAAAAGGTGCACTCAGTGTCCACGATTGCCACGAAAAGAGCATCGCGAATATTTTACATGTGTTGGCCAATGGATTAGAATATAAAAAAATAGGTTCACAATAAAAACATGGGAATAGGGAGGAAGTGGGATGCGAATTTTGCTGGTGCTCTATTCCCCTACTTTAAATTGTACATTGATATTCGGTTGACAACGGGGTGTATGCGAAAAAATAGCTCACTTTCGATGATCCCCAGCATAACTTCATCTCATGTGTTTCATCACGATACGGGTGGCACGGAGCTCGTGCGATCACCATGACATCGTGCCTGATGACCTGGTTTATTTATTTATTTCTACCCTTCCTGCCGAGAACTCATCCCCTTGCGCACGGGGGATGGGAAAGAGGTGGTTAATGTGCTTCGCTCGAGTGGCGAGCAGCGAAGTGTAATAAAAATACTAAACCGCTAAAACCTTCGAAAGGATCAAGAGCCCTTCTCGGCGAGCGTCTTGTGCTGAATACTGGTTTCATTCGTTTTTCTTATGCGCCTTGGATCATTTTTTTTTCTTGCAGTTTTAACGTTCCCACTTACAACAACTTGTTTGCACCGGCGCGTAACGTCCACCGTGACGGCACCGTGCACACCGTGCGTTGACGCGTCGTGAGAACTTTGTAAATTGAATTAAAAATCAATCAACCCGAAAGCCCATGAACTCGCCCGGTTTTCCATTGGCTTTTAAAATGGAGGAAGGAATGGATGGTGGATGGTTCGGTGTGCAAAAATACGTGACATCGTCCGAAACGTGGAGATGGGCGATCAATCTCCGGCGCGTTCCGTTCGCGAGAAAGGCAAATTAGAAGGGATGGTGTGAAAATAAGAAATGAAACGCAAGCGAACGTCGCATACGGCTTAAGTTGAAGTTGCAGTTGAGTTTTAGGCAAAATGTGTAGAAAAGGCAAATACTTTACGGGATGAAACATTAAAAATGAAAATTGTCATTTTTTACTTTACATTTTCAGTTAAATGTTGAATGTCAAACTAACAGATTAGAATATGAGAGTTACGATTGTCGTTTTACTTGATTAGCGGTTTATTTGCATATGGCGATCTTACAGAAACACATATAAATAATCACAAACTTTTGGCAGGAATGACACATAAAATTACTAATATTGTATTAATGATAAACTTATTAAGTATATTTAAAAACAATGTTCAAATCATGTTGATAGAACCGTTTCCCTTCATCCCCCTGTAGAACCGTATTTATTTTATTTATTTTATTTTTTTATTATTTATTTTTTTAAACAAAATTTATTTATATAAAATAATTTATATAAAAAAATAGAAATTTGTAAAAAAAAATGACCAAGGAAAAGAGTGTAAGTACGGTATGCTGATAAACAATGATGAAATTCACAGCGTGCAACCGTTCGAGGAAGACAAATTCGACCGTGACAGTAGTTTCTGCTGCGGTTGCTGTGACGAAGAAAGTGAGAGGAATCTCTGATTGATGTGTTTCGCGCGTGTGTCAAACTGTGTGCCTCTCTGCTAACGTGTCATGTTATATGATCACGTACGAGAGTGTGCTCATGTTGTTGTTAATCGATGTTGTTGCCGCTGCTCTTTGGTGGCGAGTACGCGATCGTCGCCGTTGATTGATACGTGTTGCCAGTGAATGGTAAGCGAAAGTGTTTTCTTTCTCGCTTGCTATTTGCCTTTCCACTATCCGGTGGACCGGCGTAGAATACGACGCCGAATGTGCAGCATCTTGTTGGTGCAATTATAAACAAAATAGCTATCGTTTTCAGAGAGGAAAGGAGCACGATAGCGCGTACAACTCACAAGGTTTCTGACATTTTATGCGAGATTTTTTATTTTATTTGTCCGAGACCGTATGCCAAACGAAAGAAAATTTAGCAGAAATATAAAAAACAAAAACAAAATTATAACGTTTTATTAACAATGTCCACACGATCCTGTCAGGCGAGTCGAACCTAAAATCTTCTGATCTGTAGTCCACAGAACCGACTTGTACAACGGGTCGATTTCCGGTCGATGGTCGGTTCAAAATCAAAATTTTTGGACATGTATTACATATTTCATTTAATTTACGCTTCAGAACTACTTTTTTTTTACTTTTTTACTCAAATTGTTTAATTTTCTGAACGTGTATTGAAGCATGGTATTCTATTATTTTTTGTTGTGATTGATTAATTTAACAACAAAAGAAGCAATTCTTCATAAAACTAGAAAAGAACAAAATTTGATTGAGTTGATCGTTTTTATCGATTGATTAATAATGAAAAAAAGCACATATCTCGTGCTGATTTTATACTCGTCTATCATCGTTAGGATGAAGATTTCTAACATATGAAATATTCAACAACTTTAGCATGGCTTAGAATGTTCTGCTATAATATGTTGTCTTTGACATCAACTTTCTTTCCGGAGAGTTTATTTTCAATGGGCTTGAAAAGAAGCTATACGATGTAATTGTTTCACTATCGTATTCCAAACTATAGGTTTCACATCAATAAATGTTTAGTTTTCAACACTGGTCGGAAAAACTGCGATTTTGTTCTTTGAAAAAGTAAGAATTAATAATTATATATTAAGGCTTTATATGGTAGTTCGTATACTAAGACAAGCCAGAAAGGCTACGTCAGTCTGAAAATTTCTTGCTACTAATGGGTTTAACCGGGAAGAACAGAGTAGTATTGAATCATATGAAGAAACTAAGTTTTAAAAATTAAACAACTTTCGTTTCAAATTTCAAAATTCATGCATCTGTTTACAAATGAATGAATAGTTTGAATACAATATCGAATAGAATACAGAAGAAGGAAGAAAGATATAAAATTTATCAGATATGCTGAATTCCGATAAATCTTCCATAATCTCGATCTATTTCACAACAATCACAACGATCTCTTTTGCTATAATTATTCACACGTCTTTTATTATTGTAAATGTTGCCGACGATTCAAATTAAAATAGTTCCGAATTCTCTATCATTCACATAACTTCACGGTTGTGCAAAATCCTGTCGTGTAGAGCCAGGAAGCAAAAAACAGCAAATTCAAATCACGACAGCAGCTGCTACTTTGGCGTTTGAATTAAATCTCTTCTCCGTTTGATAGACGGTTAAACCACTCCCAAAAACTTTCAAGGTTCCGACACACGCAAGGTATGGGTTTTGTAAGTTCCTCGTTCAGGTTAGTCCTACCGAATTTACCCCCAGCTCTGCATCTTGCAGTTTGTTTCACCTTCGTCAATGCTGACGACTCGACTCAGCCGCAACCGTACCGTGTCATGCTTGGTCGGAAAGGCTTGGTTAGGTGGACGGCTTACGCCCACCTGTGAACCTGAACTAGTTTTCACCTGATCCGGTCTAGGAAGGAGCGACCCGCGTTTATGCAAAGACCCGAAGGCGTACACGGGAGCAACCTACGAAGGTAAACAGTACTCATTGTTATGGTGCAAGCAAGATCCTTTGGCCGGGGGTTGTTTTTTTGTCGATCGTAGCGCGGATGATCGGAATCGATCAAACCATGGGCCCGTGCAGCACGGAGCGCCAGAGTTCTCCAGGGCCGTACGAAACGGTTTATACAGCACCAAGCCCCAGTACCACAATCGTGAACTCCGATCAGCAACTCGAATCATCGTAAAAGCGCGAACGCGCGCGCATACCCTCGAAACATCGTGTTTAGGCGGTTGCGCGGCGTTACCCATCGGTGCCCAATCGGACTCGATTTACATTTTATCTTGCACGTACGATCGAAGCAATCAAAGTGCTACCGAAAAGCGAAGTAGAAGCGGCGCGGTACGAGCAAAACAATCGGTAGCTTGTTGCGAGGTGTTTGAGCAGAAAATGCAATAAAATAGTTAAACCCCAATCGATCTGAAGGTTGGTAGATTGATCAGAACTCATTTTCTCATGGAATGGGTCATTCCAGTCGGTTGGCATGGTGCTTATTTGATGAATGTAATGTCTATTTGTGTGTGCCAATGTTTGGCTGCAGGAAGGATACCAACATGGATTAGGATAATATATTAATTTAAATATTTAAATTGCAAGTGCATCTTTTGCAACCGTATATTAGGGAACATGTTTCCCTCATCGGGGTACCGAGACGAAATTCCTGACATTTTTTTTGCCTTGGATTAACCTCAATTGCATTCCCGGCCAAATACAAATGGCATCGTAGGAAATATTTTCCCACACAAAGATGCAAATGCAAGCTGCACGATCGAGTGGTACTTTGGCGGATCAATTTGCATGGCAGGAAAATCGTAGAGAATGCAGATGGACTTGGCGCATATCCACCCAGAGAATCGATTTTTTTTTTGTTATTATTTTTATTATATTCATTTAGGATCTTTATTTATTGTTTCTATTAAACTATCTACTTTAAAGTTTTAGTAGTTATATAAATATTCCATTTTTAAAACCAATTGCGTATGCACGCTGCTACGAATTCTAAATCAAAATAGCTAAATAAAGAAGCATTATATCACACAAGTGTTTGGCCTCATTTGTCACCATTATGCTTCTGATACGTTTTTCACGCACCATTGTAGCTGTTCATTGACCATCAGTAGACCGCACGTTGGAAACTGCCCAGAAAACTGAAAAAAAACAGCGAGAACAACAAACCGTCTACCGTGTACGTCTGCATTTGCTCCACACGATTCGCACTTTCTGCAATGCCATCCATCATCATGAATATCAAAACATTAACCGTAAATTTATTCCAATTTAATTGAATAACGATGAATTTATATATTCACCCACGAATGCAATAAATCAATCCCTGCACTCCGTTCCGTGCATCCTTGGTTTTGCGGACTCTCGCACGTCATGTGTGAAGGTTTGGTTTTTATTCGTAGGAATTCTTGAGCATAAAGTGGTATAGAATGGCTGTAGCGTTTACGCCGATAAAACTCGACTTTGTTTTGCAGATTTTTCGAATGGTATTTATAAAATCATTTATTTGGAAGAAAATGTAACATGCATGCTTTAATATAAGTCGTTTGGATTAAATGTTTATCCTCTGAGTCGCACATTGGTGAAGATCCATCGCCTAGCGTGATATCCAGCGAGTGAAAAGAAAAATTTGCTTCACCTCTTTGTTCTGACCATTCTAAGAACTCCGTACGTGATGAAGAGAAAGGCTTCCCACGAACGATCCGCTCCCTGGCTGCCGTATTTAACAGTGACAGGCGTTAAAGCACGTCACGCTGAAGTGTGTTGACACTTCACTTCTAGCTTAAACCGCATCACCCATCGGTGAAATCACACAAAAGCCGGCAAAAGACCGCGAGTACACACTTTATGGTGCACGTTCGCCCGGAACAAGTGCAGCATTTGCATTCGAAATGCAAATGCGTGAGAGCCGGCCGCACGGCTGGTTAATGCGGGGGTTTTGAGATTAACGGTTCCCATTAGTGAACATAAAATTTATGATAGTTTTAGTAAAAGTTGTTGATGAGTGAATACGAATAGAATAGTTGGAATGGTTGAATTGTGATTTTTAGTGTGGGAGTGCAATGGAATGATGCGGTGCCGAATCTTGTAAGCGATATTTAGCAAGTGTTAAAATGATGAAGAATTGCGACGCATTTTGATTAAAACGAATTGTTTTATATACTTTTCATCGATATGCTTCAGATTCAGAATAAAAATATGCTCTTATATTGTAAGGTATACATTAGTAATTTGTTTATCTTCGCCGTATATTGAACCGCATATGAGCTGAAAGGAGGAAAATTTTCTTAAATTCCTTAAAAGTTTTATCCTCTGAACTAGCGAATTGGAGGCGGTTGGTAACCAGCTCTCTGAATTTCAAAAATAAAATCAGAAAAGCTTACAATGTTTCAATTTTCCACGTAATATGTATAATATATAATTTACAATTAATATTTTTTGTGCCGTGGCAATCGTTTTTTGATCAATTTATTTTGTTTTTGTTTTTCACTTCCAGTTATCATTGAACCCAGCGGAAAGGTTTAAGCTTTATTTTGATTTTTGTACATCTTTTGTGTAATTTGTATGCATAAGATTAGATTTTTGGATCGACTAGTGTCATTAATTATTTCTCAAGTTCAACATTTTTCATTCTTTGAGGAATATTAGACTTTAATTTCAAATGATTATTTTGTAATCTCATTTTAAGTTTAAGGGAAAATAAAATTTAATAAATTTAATAATTTTAATTTAATAAATATAAATTTAATAAGCTTTGCAAGGTCTTTGCAAAAAAAAACTGTAAATACTGCATAGATCCAGTATATGCATAAGGTTTATTAAATAATAGTTAATAATTAAATAAGGTTTATTTATTTTAAAAATTTATTTGGTGTAATTTGCTCATATTTGTACATTCTTTGAAATGAATTTAACTTATGGTGAAGTTTCTTCATCAATTTCAATTAATTTTCCTTAAAGTGGTATTAATAAATGATGCCTTATGACATTTTCTAATGCTATGTCCTTTATGAATTTCTGAGAACAGATGGTATGGCTTTATCGATCATCTAAACAATCTAAGCTATAGCTAAAATATGTACCTATGATTTATTTACAGCAACATGATTTATTCCCCCCAACGTAAAGTAGGGCCGTAATGACTTCAACAATGCCGTAATAGGATTTCAATCCATTCATTTCCTTCAAGAATGCCTTTTCAATGTGAGGGTAATCAAAGGAAGGCTATCAGGCATTGGTTTTGTAGTTGTTCCAAATACGATCTGAGAGCGTGAAAAATTTTAACTAAGGTAAAGAAAGGACGTACATCATAATACGGGAAAATAAAAATAGTGCTTATGCATGTTTTTTGCCCCAAATGCATTGCTTAATTTCATTACGATTATTTCCGTAACGCGATGTTATGTATGTTGAAATAATAACTTCACACGTATGAACCATTTTAATTTCATTTGAATTATGCTGTAATGGGGTCTAATTTTTTTTCCCTGCATTCCATAGATCGTATTTTGATCGGACCAGCCCAGCTTGAGGCAGGTCAGGTGCATGAGAAGTTTCATAGCTGAGCAGTTCAGTCCTCTTGCAAACTTCTCTTGGTGCCACGCGCAAAAAAGAATCCAGCGCCGAAAGAAAGGATCACCGATTGAGATTCGCTTCAGGTTATTTTGTCAATTTAAGATTGGCAGCCCAACACCGACTGCAGACTGGTACATGCTTTGATCGACAGTTTAATTTACTCGAGAATGCAATTGGAACGAAGACAGTATTTGGTCGTATGCTTCGCAAACTGTCGCATTTTATTTAAACCACAGAAAAAAACACACACACAGCTACCCACCCGAGCGCACTGAAGTGCCAGCGACGTGGAAGCTTGAAAGTACTGCCGCCGCTGCCGCAACCATCAACGCACGCAGCCACATTTGATCGGTGGCCAGACACGGTTGGTTGTTGTTTCTTTCCCTTCCAATTTCTTTGAATCCTTCTGCTGGTACTTGTTTGGGTGCCCTTTGGCGGCATGAAAATGTGCGACTTCTGTCCGTCACGTCCGAGGGTAGTGAAGAAACTCTAAGCCCAGCCAGAGTAACCTCGTCCCAGAGCGAGACATTAAATAGATTGTGGCGAATGTGTGTTTGCCTTCCCTTTCCACGCAGCATCAAGCGCATTCTGGTCTACACTTGACCGGCATCCACGGTAAGTGCAAGCTGAAACCCCTCGTTAGCTCTCAAGGGAAGGATTGGCGGGGGAAAGGTTCCAACTGAACCGCCCATTCACGGTGCCCGCAAGCCGCAGAGGTCATACGCACATGTGGCAAACACATGTGTCTCCTTTTTGAAATCATTTTGCGCTAATGAAGCGGACCCACACTGCGCAATGGGTCACGCGCAAGCAAGAACACTCGGTTCCCATTCGCCTAAGCCACCCTGCAAGCCGGCTGCTCATTCTCAAACACAATCGCAATGACGCGGTGACAACAATTAAGTGCAGAGTCGCGGCAGGTTGGTTCCCCTGGTGCCCGGCGGTTGGTGGCTAGTTTTTGTTTCGTTTTTGACTGGCACAAAACGAATTGGTCACCACGCGAATGGCAATTTAATTGAAAGGACACGAACATTGATCCGGAATCGATTGGAGTTTTGGAGGGTGGAAAGGACGCAGGGTGGTGTTTGGTTAGTGTCTGTGCTTGTGTGAGTGCGCAATTGTGCCGGATTAACTTTTACCTACACGGGGGACAGTTTCTTCGATTGCGGTTTCGTTTGAATTCCCTTTGAATTGGTTGCTGCCATTTCGCCTTGACAGTTGGGGAAGGCTTTTGTGGGTGAGAAATTCGTGAACTAGATGAAGGGGTTCGAAATGGTCAAATTGAAATTCGATCGATTGCCGAGATTGTAGTCGCGAAAGTCACACACTTCGTTTGGTGGGTAGGAGATAGAAGAATAACATATGATAGTAATAAGTTTTCTATTGGGGAAATAATATTCAGTTATGACGAGGTATTTTTGGGGTAACTACTCTAGTTTTCGGCAGTATGTCTAGTTTTGGCAGTTTGGTCCAAAAGCCAAATTATATAAATAAAAATATAAATTAAAAAACGAAATTAGACCTAATGTTATCTTAGCACGTAAAAATAATGGAGGATGTTATACTTTTTCGTTAGGTCATCTCATCAAATAACAGAACTCATAAGCTCACAGCTCATAAGTAAACACATTTGTGATTTCGCCAAAGGATTATTTTTTTTACTTTACACCGCCGCTGGTGTCACTAAATATAGCGTCTGACGCGTGAAATTTTGCCTCGTAGTAACCAATTTTATAAAGTCTACATATATTTTGTATGTCAGCCATCAAATTTTGCCAGATAAAATCAATTTTTTATGCAGATTTTGAACATGAGTTTTTCTGATGAAAACTAGTAAAATTGAATAAAATGGTTTATATTATGAATTAATTATATGTGTTCAAAAAACGGTGTTACTAGAAAACCTTTCCCGAGTTACTAGAAAAAAGTAACAAAATGTAACTTCTCTTTAGGAAAATAATGAATTTCTCAAAAAAAAATACTTGACATACAAAATTACACGCCATAATTCTGCCATATTTTTTTTATTTGCGTATCTCGATTTCGGGTAACTTGAGAGTCGTATAACTCGAGAAATGACTGTATTTTTTTAAAAGAAGCAGCTGCACTAAGCTGCCGAAAATTGGAGCAGTTACTTTATACAGCTTCTGACATTCCAACGATTAGTACTGGGAACTTAAATTATGAAAAATGAATGCTTCCTAATTTAACATCTTATAGAAAAAAGCTGGATTTAATCTGTATTATGCTAAAATTCTAAAAGGGGACAGAGCAATTCAAGAATTGTCGTCATTGTACAACCAGTCGTCAATGTGGCAAAGAAACACTACAATTTTTGATTGTATATGCCAATATAGTGTGAATCATTATACAAGAGTTTAAAATCGTTATATCATATCTAGCTTGTATATCCTTGCCTATCCAGTGCTGCACGGATTTGTATATAATGAGGGAAATGATCTTGGATGGTTCTTGGTTGGTTATAAAGTCAAGAAATAATTATTTTGAAACAAACACAAACATCCAATTATTGCACAAATTCTATTATTGCACACTTAATATTCAAATATTGCAAAGTAGTCGAAATGAATAGTTGTACAATTTGTTTACAATTTTTATTACTAGATAGATCAGATCAGAGGAATCTGACTCTATGAGAATTATTGGTTTTTACTACATGTGATTCTTCCTGCAGTGTTAGAAGAATATGTTGGGCGTCTGAGGAACTTCTTTGTCTACTTTGTACTCAGGCGAAACGTTACCGTCGAGTTCGGAAAAATTATCATCGATTTTATAAATACTTTTTGTGTGTGCAATAAAATAGGATCCAATAACAAATTCAATTATTGAACATTGTACTAAAATAAGTGGCTTTGGTGTCGAAGGGTCCTACTGGTCTATGGCCATTTTCGATAAACAATTAAATAATTAAACAATTTTTACCAGTGCTGTAGCAAACATTTGTATCGGTGTCGAAAAAATCACAAAGGTAGCCTAATTTTGAAATGATTTAACGTATCTGCATCGGAAATCTTCCATATTTTAGGAATAAATTATGTCTTAAATATTATCTAAATAAAGTAAACTAGAAGAAGTAAAATAGAAGTAAAGCAATTTGAACACAGTGTGTAATAATTGGGAGGAGAGGAATAATTTACAATTTACATTTTTTATTATTATTATTATCATATCTTTCCATTTTAAAAAATTGCTTGATTCATTAAAGCTTTTCTAAATCATGTATTTCATAATTTATACTAATCTGACATTGAAAATATGGTTTATTTGTTTGTTCGACGCAAAGTTAGATATTGTTGAAAATAAAAATAAAATATCACTTCTCTGTATCAGGAAGCAATCGAATTAACCCCGTTTGATCCCGAGGAAGTTGTCACATTATTAAAATTACACCACACCCCTTTCAATGGAGGGACTACTGAGGTAAAAGGTGCTGGTACCTGTTGCTGTTAACCTCCTATTGTTTCTGCTGACTTGCATGTTCAACCTCCCAGTGGTTTTTGAACGAGAAATCCCCATTCCGTTCATTCAATGAACGAGCTTCGAATTGCTGCTACGGTATGACCAGTACATATAGGAATCAAAGGATTGGAGGAGATACGAACGGAAAATTTACATTCGATCGAAACACTCCGTAGTCACCTGAGATAGTGATTGCCGGGCAACATGTATCACCGTGTTTGCATGCACCCGAGCAGGGCTAAGGGTCCAATCGATCGATGCAATTGTTCCGAGTGTGTTTGCATTCGTTCCATTCCGCTCGTGTGGTGATTTGCGTCCGCGAGTTTGTGAGCCCTCGATGCGGGTGAACCGAACCCTGCCGGGCAAGAGGTCGTCTAGGAACAGATTGCTTTGTCACCCCGGCAGCCACGATCGTTTGAGACCTCCTGGGGCTTGAGAGATGCGCATGATAAAGCGTGTGTATCGATGGTGTTACCGGACGCCGTGTGTTAAACCAGCAGCACACATGCAATCCACCAATAAAAGATCCTCTATTCGCATCTGTTTCGGTTGGTGAAGATGCTGAAGTGGTTGATGCGGAGACAAATCACAGCATGAATGCATGGTGGAAGCGCTTGGTGTCATGCTCACACAATGGCACAATTGTGGCAGGTTGTCGCCATGAAATTGTATATTTACATAAGGTCTTGAACGTTCATTAGCGCATTTTTTGTTAAATAAAAGCTTACAGTGTTGTAACAGGAAGATTACAGTTGATTGTTTAGTGATCTAACAGAAAAAAAGGATAAATGTTTCGAAAATGCTTTACATTACACTTAATAATACAGTTAAGCTCCCTAATATTGTTACCACCTCAAGCGAAACCTTGCGCTTCTACCAGCTAGAAAAAAGTGCACTTTAAATCGAATCGAGAACAACTACAGAGTGCCATTGACAGCTTCGAGTGTGGATGGCAGTTAGAAGTCGTCTTAGCTCCGGTTTAGTGTTGGGAGCTACATTCCACAAAAGCAAACCCATGCTCATGTGGTTCACGCGAGTATGCATGCTGGTATTCGCTTCCGTTTCGGTTTGCACAATTATTTATAATTTTATTCGTAATCAATAAAACATGGACGCTCGTTCCCGACCACGCCGCCAGTCACGGTACGGAAAAAACAATAAATCCAGTTCAAATGCACCGGCTGACCGGTTAAGGTGGCTGGCCGAGAACAATCACAGCGTGAATGGGACAACAGTTTTACTTTGGAGGTTAAATTGTGAACAAATGTAATGTGTCTATGGTGCAATGTCTTGCGCTGAAAGGTGATACATACTAGTGAAAGGCAAAGAAAGCATCGAATCTTGGATACGCTTGCGTTTAATATTCTTCGTATGCAAATAAACCTACATGCTCACGAATTATTCGAACGTGTCACTTGTCTAAACTCACACGTGAGTACACATTTTGTCGCGGAAAATCTATGATAGCATGCATACATTGAACCAATTATTAACCAAACACACCAACTTCGAACTGACGAGCATGGGTTGTTTGTATTGACAATATTTATTAACTGTGAAGTTTGAATGACAGTTTCAAAATGCTGCATTTTGTAATTGGTTTTTTCTAAATTTTTCTTTTTGTTATAGTTTTGTTGAAATTTAGCTGAGACAATTCAGAATCATGGCCAGTTTTATGTTTTGAAGTTTTTCCTGTTATCTTATGGCGTTTTCATTCTCAGAATGAACTCCACATTTCATCGGAGCACAACGAGATCTACTTCAACTGAAAAGGACGATCATACACTCACGCACAAGTGGTTAATAAATTGTACGTTATGCGATTTTGCGATGAACGTGGCATTCTTCCGATTCGTGCCATAATACAACACCGAGTGCTTTTGCCACCTTCCCCCCAAAATAAAATAAAAACTGCTCTCCCGAACACGGCTCGAGGGGTTTACTGCTTCCCAAAAACCGGTTTTGTAAACGGGAACCACCCAGCAGTGAACTGTGATATTTTACAGTTTATTGCTTTATTCGACATTGATGCCACGATAACAGGCAATTATCGGCCAATGTTTATAGCTGGCAGCATGATTTATTCGCGATGGGAAGTGTTTAACGCAAAGGAAAGAAAAAGCAATCCCATCACTCGGCTGGATGGGGCGATCGAGAATCATACCTGGCTACGGTTTGGTGTGCTGAGATTTAGGTTAACATTTCAGCAAATCAAATTCAAACGAGATACAAACACATGCAGGCCGTCTTTCACCGATAAAAGACGACACAAGCCAGGCAAAGCATCACCACGGAAGAGCAACGCAGTGTTGTGTAGTTTTGCTCGAAATCAACCGTCCAGCATCGATCCCGATCAGCTGTGACTGTCAGTGTAATGGCTCGGGGGCAAACCAGACGACCTTCAGATCGCGACGAGGCGCGATAGCCAGGCCAGGCCGGGAGCAATTTTTGGCAGACCGTCGTAACGGACCGCCACTTAAGAGTATCGGCCGTCGCCTGCGGGTTTGTCGGTGATCGGTGAATGTGTTTTGAGCTCGTTTGGGAAAGGAAGCGGCACGAGAGTTTAGAGTGCGACCGGAGAGAAGTGATTTTCATAATTTGATCATCGACTACGAGGGTCGTCCTTTTTTGGGGGACATTCGCGTGGGTCAAGCGAGTGGATAGGTCGAGCGATCGGCTGTGACAACGGTGGCGTCTGTTCAACATCTTGTTAGTAGTGAACGATATGCTCTATGAACTCAAAATACTGGTTACATCTGTGAAGTTTTGAAAGTAAATATTTTAATTTACTATTCGTCGAATATATATATATATATATATATATATATATATATATATATATATATTCACTCATTGGAAGTTGCTGTTGTATGTAACAAATTGTGTAAGTTAGTTAATTATTTATTATTCTGTTTTATATGTTCGTGAAGTATCTCTTCGCATGTTTATCAAATTTTAAATAGTATCTTTAAGGTGGTTGTTGATAATTAGATTGTCAACAAACATTGGGATCTTACATTGGGATAAGAAGGACGAAAATACATTCAATATAAATACATGAACTACATTCTTACTAATATAATAAATAGGGGATCGTGTTTATTAAAATTAAATCTCTCGGTGTAGCCCATCAATAAAGATGTTGGTTCTCCATTTTCAAGGCGTTATTCCTTTCGATCTAGCTAATTCCTTTTGGTTATCTAAGAACCTTTCTATGTAAGAATTTTTCTCATCGTTAAGACTGGTTACACTCCCAAATCTCAGCTACGCACGATGTTGCAAGTTATAATTACAAAAAGTTTTTGATTTGTTAGCAAGTAAAAATGAAATTTTACCATTAACTTATCATGGGCTGGTATTAAATGATTGTTTTCAGCACAGTTTTGCATAAACCGAAGATGCGCATAACTAAATAAATAAACGCAATAAATTGCTACTCGCAAAAATTTCCAATTTGTCAATCAATTTGCTTATTTCACAACCGTTTCCCCCTCTGTAAGCTTAAACTTCCGGTAAACAGACTCCCCATCCTCAGCAACGGAGGTCACGACCGAGTACGGCACGCCATCGAACCGTCCCCGTGGGCACTTGGACGAAATCCAACTTCAGTGCCAGGGTTGCGGCACTTCCGAAGGCGATCGCGATCACCATTCCGGTACTTATCGACAACGACAAAACCACCCTCGAGAACAGGCACGCACCGGTTCGATTCGTAAACTGCCAACGGCACCTTGCAACCATGACCTCGATCGTGCCTCTCAACAGTGACGCCCGTCGAAGGAACAAACCTTAACGCCGGGTGGGTTTACAACTGCTCGTCTGCACCAACCCCTTTTGTCAGAGCTGCCTCGGCCGTGAGACGGCAAATTTTTTGGTTCATTCCAAAGAACGATTCATTTTCCTTATCGCCCGAATTAGATCGCTCGAGTGTGGTGTGAATGCACGAGTAGTAGGAGTTTAGCTTTTTGACGAATCACTCATAATTGAGCTGTTTTGTCTGGTGGGACGAAATGGTGACGAATTATGATTAGCAGCTGCTGTTCCGGAGGTGCATGTTGCAAACACAATAAAACATGGTACGATCAGTACAAGAAAAGAGCTACCGAAATTTAACACCTCGCACCTAAAAAGCAAATCAGATCTAGAAACTTGTGATCGATCATTCTTGTTTGCATAAAAAGATATATCAGAGTGTTGTATCGGACGGATTGATAAAATAAAAACTCACCTCTTTCGCAGACAGAGGGTCATTGCCAAGTCCATTCTGAAACGAGAAGAGAAAGCACATTAATTTAAAAGAAAAACAAAAAGTTACTACAGAAACCAAACCCTCCCATTTGGAATATAGATTTCATTATAATTTATTGTAATGTGGTTTAGCGCGACCATAGTTCGAAGCAACCGGAAAAGCCTTGTAGTTTATGTAGCGGGAAACGAAATTTTCAACCGACACGATCGCTCAAATCGATCACAACGGAACCGATTAACACTGGACCATCTGTATTGATTACGTGCTCGCGATCTTTCGGTTAGACGGTCTAGTTTGCGAGGTTGCATGATTAAATTTATTCATCCGCTTCTGCAGGGTGCGTGCGTACGGTGTGTTTCTGGCTATCGCTTCCATCGTTTGTTTCGCGTTCGAATGGGACGATCTATCAACGATTATAATTGGTAAAAACGGTTCCAAAACGAAAGAGATGGAGCGAAAAAACGCAAATCAGCGGTGTTGCAGAAGGGGTTAGACTATTAATTTAATCGCGAGTGTATAAATTGTGCAACCGGCGTCTTTTCATGGTCGTCAGAATGCAAATTTATTGGCATAAATATTCAAAATAAAAGATTCAATTAATTTACCATCAAGCAGTTTGGGTGGAATTTTGTATTGGAGAAAATCGGCATTGGAGGTATGAGTGTAGAAGACACCCAATAGGATATTTGTAAGTTTGTAAGTTGTTCGATATCACAAGTTTGAGTTGATAATAACACAAAAAACTTATAATGTAACATCATTTTAATATTATCCAATGAGAGAACCTAATTTCTATGAGAAGTTACACACAAAAAAAATCCTGACCCAAGCGAAAGGTCACCCCAACAGAACATCAACCCTTTATCTAATGATAGTAATTTACAACAATATTGCTGTACTATTGGAGCGTTTGTTACGATTTGTACAGAACCCATAATGTTGCTTCTCACGACCTTGAACGAACCCGTCAATGTTTGACACAGAAGAGCTTTTTGGATCATGTAATGATCACTTCACGGCTCGGTTTGTTCGCTAACTCCGTTAAACCTGTCAATTATTTCACCCGGCCAAAGCAAGCACAAACAAAGCAAAACCAATTCGGGAAGCTGACCCACCATAACCGAAACGGAGGTTTTGTTTTGTGCGAAAATCTCGTCCAGTGTTTCAGCCGAACTTGAACTTGCAGTTTTGGAACAAAGTCTCACGGATGTGGGAAGTTTCGCCTGGGGTTCACCTCCTTTTTCCAGGGTCGGATCATTTTGGCGAAGGATGATAAATCGTGCGCGCCTGTCTAATGTCTTTATTATGATTGTGTATTTTTTCTATAGCTCTCTTTCTCCCTCTTCCTCTACAGTTTTGATAGTTGGAATCAACCGAAAAGATCTGAGCTGGTGGAGAAAAAGTATACCCCCTGACAACAAGGCAGGAAAGAGTATCATATAATTTGCAGCCAACAATCATATGACCCTATCGATCCGTGCGTCGCTGATGTATTATAGATTACACAGACTTATCTCAACCATTTCGAGAACGTTTCACGCACCCAGAAGCTTAATTGGATACATGAAACGAATTAACCTCCTGCGCCAAATTGGGCGTTTTTTACCCACCAAACCAGGAAGAGTGTTGGCAGTGTTGTGTGAACATTGGATCTGTGGTATTTTTTCTACACTGTGCAGGTTTATTTAGTTTTCTTCCATTTGTTGCTCCATCATGGTGACAAGACTCACCCGCCTTTATTCCACCGACACACAAGGAATCGCCAAACACACTTGAGAGTGAATGATTGATGTCCGAGCGTCCCCTCCCCCCCGCCCCTCCCAACCTTCTCTTCCCCTCCGTTAACCCCTCTTGGGTGGGTAAATATGTCCGAATGCTAAAAGCGTTACACTGCAGTGAATGACGAAAAAAAAGGAAACGAAAGACTTGCGCGCTGGCCAAGACACGAACCTTCACTGACGGCACTGTACGGACTCTAATCGATTTGCGAGGGGTGCAACGCCAGACAAATCCGAACCCCGTTCATATCAAGAAATGGAGCAAGGACAAGCGCAAAGAGTTAGAATGGCCGTTCTCCGGAACCGAGATCGGAACCATAATCTAGAACCTCCCGTAAGTTTGAAGAATGAATGGAGTGACATTGTTCTGAGCGCCCGAGACACAATGCACCAAGATAGAGCGCGGGATAGAGACGTTGGTTGAGAATTTTATGTTCCGCTCACGATTCGTGTCGTGTTTGATTTCGTAACGATTTGTCATTAAAACTGACGTTTCTCATTATGTCCCGCTTATGTCCATTAGGTCGCTCACGAGGGCATGAGGGCCGGCATTGGCGGCTGTCCGTGTGTTTCGTTTTTTTGTTTTTATTTATTTTTACTAGATCCTTCCCAAGGTACATTGGCCCTTCGCTTTGCGGAAGGGTTTACAAGGAAGGCGTTTCGTTCCCGAACCCCGTGCGGCGTGAAGAATACGATATCGTTTTTGAGACCCGCTTCACCTTTCATAATGAGTGTCGGGTGGAATTTTCCGAAATTCTTCCGTATAGGTCACGGTCTCTTATCAGCATCGGTATCTGTCGACAAATGGGCACCAGGCGCGCACGGATTGGAGTTTCCACTCGCCCAGCATAATTAAAGAATAAAAATGCGTGACCACCATGCGCGTCCCATGACGAGGTCCGCACCGCTTGATGAGGCGTGCTTTTATTTCATCGTTACGTACGGTGTTTTTTATTTGCTTACTGCGGATACTTACTGCGGATACTAACTGCGGCATTGTGTTAACTCTTAGAGTTGATTAATTGGTGCTGGCCTAAGATGCACTTTATGCAGCTGACATTGGATCCGCTACAGTTTTGCGACAAAAGAACAACGATGAAAAAGCAAAAAAACACTAACCATGATTCAAAATCAACATGCATCCAAATCAAGCCGAAACGACTCATTTACTCAACTGCTGTTCCTGCCTTGAACGGTTTGTTGGGTATGTCGGTGGAACCCCCGTGTAGAAGACCATTTCTGTGTTTATCGTGTCGTTTAAGGTTCGCTTCCACATGTCGGTGTGATTATTTGTGCAGCCTTTTTGCAAATTAATCCAAAAGCCCCGTACGAGTCCGTACGAACATGCATGAGCTTTAATTCGTTTGCCCCCGAACACAATGGTCGCCTTAAATTTACTGTGCCACTGCTTATAGTTTACCATTCTGCTCGAGGTTGGTATAATACAAATCAGCTAAAAAAAAGTCTCTAGCATAATCTTAACTCCGCTGCTTAAGCCACTCCGTACAATGCTGCTGGAAGCGATAAAAGGTAACCACCAGCTGGCGAAGAAATTGGCAAACTGGCAATCCCCGAAACAACACTATCAGTGACTAAAACCGCGGGAGTATCCCTTTTCCTACCGGGCAGCTTCAGCAGCCCCAAAGCATTTATCATGTTTCGCGCATTAAAAGCACATTAATCAACCGCTTAACAATATGTTTGCAGCCTTAATTACCTAATTAAAGCGCGCTCGTGTAGCGAAAGGAACAGCTCACCTGGGAATGGGCGTGCTGGATGCTGGAAGTTACGTGTGTGTGTGTCTGTTTGAATGTTTTGGGTCAAAAGAGATTTGCCGGCTGCAGTTTGATTTGGAAGGGTGTGTATTTTTTATGCACCATATCTTTATCTGCGCACTTTTTTTTGTTGGGGGTTACTCTAAGGCACTCTCCCGGGCACTTTTCATGCAATGCTTGAAAAAAAAACTTTTGTTATGATAATGATTAGAAAAATTATTTTTTGAGAAGGTTTATCATACTAATTGTATGGGGCTTTTATACGATGTAGCATAATCATAAAAGTGTTGCGAGTGTGAAGGAAGCATAAAAATCATGAATTTATATATAAAATAGCGAAAATCACGTGCTTGGAAAGAGCAGTCTTGCTCAGAAACTCTGTGATCCGTATGCAGTTTTATTTATCAATTTTTTGGACTACACTTCCCGTTAACATATCATTTTCAACGGTGGTCTACAGCAGTAGGTGTATTTTTTTCACTAATGATATTCTGACTATAAACTGTCATTATGTCGCTTCAGCCAAACTGAGGTATTGCAGCTAATGAAGCTCACTCACAAAAACCTGTGGGAAATAAAAGAAGTAACTCAACCTCACGGTGTTGAGAAAGAAAGATCGTTTTAAAAATGTATTAAACTTACACAAAAAATCTTCACAACATAAACCTTTTGGCACGACCTAACGACGTAATGATAAAGTCCACAAGGCCGCTGGTAATGATTAAAAACAAATTAAGTAACACGGGAGTGTGCAACCGTTCGACAGGAAGATCTTTATCCGCGTGTAACGGTGTGTAATCCTGTTGCTTGAATGGTGTTGTTGGGTGATTACATCCGGTGGCCAGTGTTCGCCACCAGAGCCTTACTCCGGAAGTGAAAGGTCACGCGTTTTTGGGGTGTCGGTGAGCGTACAAATCGCATGTCGCTTAATTGTCACCTGCTGTGTGAGTGTTGATGGGAAGCTGCAGCATTAGAAGAGATAAATCGCAATTCTCCGACCTATGATTGATTGTTGTACGTATAATGTGCGTGCTGGTAACAGAACCGTTGATTACGGGTGACGTGTATCTTTTCCCTAGTTTTTGTCGAGTGTGCTTATCTTAAAACAATTTGAAAGTACTTATCATTCAAAAACAATTAAACGTTGTAACAATTAAGTTCACGAATTTTTTAAACTTTCTTGAACAAAATTTTTTTAACTTTTGTAAAAATTTAATTACCATTATTGGATGTCTAATGTTTGTATCCATTATTGGAATTGTTCAATGAGACGATAAAATCAATACAAGTCTATGCAGCGGACATCCTTAACATGACATCTAACTCCTTTAACTGGCTCCAGCATAACTGACCAGCATTAATATAAACATAAAAATCAATCTAAAAAGACGAATGGAAAAATTGCAATCCTACGCTTCTTCCTAGTATAAACAAAATGGTATGCATTAGTTTTTCTACATTGTCTTAACACTCACTACACTCAGACACTTCTCTCCATCACTCCATCCCGACTCCGCGATACCGCCCTCCCCCTTCCACCTCCTAACATCACTAACGAACATGTCGATCATTCCGAAAGACATTAGTTAATTGCTCAAACACAACCTGCGCATTACTATTGCGGAGCGGCAGTGTGTTGCCATAAAGATGAACGGTAGGTTACTTTTTTACCATACTACCTCGAACACCGCCTGTGACGAACCCGTCGTTGTCTATCCGGATTCTCCCTGCGGGCCAGACCACTAACATTCCACCTTCGTTCACCTGTCCATATTACCATACGCGAATGGTGACCACTCGTTGTTTTTTTTTGTGTTGCAGCATTCCCTAGCATCATGGTTGGAGCAATTTGCAAATCGCAAACATATTAGTCCCGGAGCCCCAAATCCAGTCATGATCTCGCGATACCGGTGTGCAAATGGTGTAATGATATTCACGGCATTTTTCGCAATTGGAAAAGCGGTGAAAAACCAATTTGGTGTCGTTTCCCATTTAAGCACATGGCCTCTCCCATGTGACAACCAACCGTCTGCGTAAGCTTGTTTGACGCAAAGCGAGATGCGAAAGAGATGCGTAAAGTGCGCGAACGGTAAACATGCGTACAATTTTGCGTATTCCACCGATCGTTCGATCAGCTGTCGGTTTGTGCTGCAAAACGAGCTCATCCTGTTTCATAGTTGAGCATTAGCAAGATGTTCCGTATGTACAATTTATTTTCACAAATCGCTCTTCCTTCATGCTGCAGGCGTTGTTACCAGCGTCGTTTTGCAGCGTTTTTGTTGCAGTTTCAAAACACTAGACTTGAACGCTACTGTTGGCGAGGAAAACAGTTTTTGCATACATTTCGACAGGAAGCAACGCAGAACAACAAGAAGCACATTTATCGTTGAACCGATCGTCAACAAGCCCCGTCTTGAATCTTTTTCGTGATTTGTTTCCTCGTTTTTCTATGCGTGTATCTACAAGAATGGCAACGGCTGGGAAAACTCGATTCAACCCAATGGGGAACAAACAGCTGGGTGGACAGCGAACGGTACGTCTCAAACGATTCGCGGCGAGGAAGACGTACGTATATTTCATCCACAGGGACATAAATTATACCAGGTAATATGTTTTATGGGCGGTATGAGGCATTTTATTTCTTCCTACCGCCTTGCCGAACACGGCGTACCATCGATGAGTTGGCAATGGCAACAGTATTGATTGATGCAAAGGATCAACGGTACAAGGTTTTATTTTATTTTAAGGATAAATGATGCAAATTTCACTTGTATGGCTTTTTTCTTTCCTTTGCCAGCTGATTTGAATATTATTAGATGCATAAAATTCTATTCCACATCAACGCAACGAGGGAGAGCTTCATGCTGTATGATTACTGCAGTATTTCTTTACACAGACGATAAACTTTTTATTGCATATAAAATTATTCATATTTAATGAATAACTGAATGCAAAATGTAATAAATATTTTACTGTAAGAAAAAAAGTTCTTTGTAGAGTTATTGACCTCATGAAACTATCGGTACGTTTAATTGCTTGAAATGAGAAATGGTTTTTATCACGATATTAATTTTTTATGCCAACGATAAAACATTCCCAATATTTTATTACCAAGCAAATCTCATCCCTAACTGAATGATAAGAATCACATGGCATGATGAATAATTTATGGTTTAATTATCAATCATTTGCAAACCGTTTTCAAGACAGAATCTTTTCGACACTAAAATGATATCTGTATTGCCAACGGTCCGTGTATCTACGCTGAACATTGCGCATCCAACCTGCTTGGAACATACTGCTTCTCAAATTGAGAGAAATATCACTGCACATGAAGCAGTGGACGGGAGCTAACTGGTAGTCAAAGCATCGTGTGGAGTTTGTGTTCGATGAAATAGGTGGGAAGAATATTAATCACCGCTGCAAGCATACCGCACTTCTCCGCAAGAAGATTGGGAATAAATATAATTTTTTACATAGGACAGGCTCTTAAGGGAGTATGAGCTCTAGCTGGTTTTAAGTAAAACTGCTACATAAGTATTGTATGGATATAAAACTTAAAAAATACAGTTTAATTACAAAAATGTATAATTATACATAAGGCTATGGTTGTAGATTTCCATCTCATTCTTACTTGTGAACTTAAGTGATAAGTAATGTGTTAAGTAACCAGTTTAAGAAAGAATGTGATTATCAAATATAATGTAAATTGTTTATGATTATGAATATCTTCATCATCATAATCAGCATCAACAAGGAATAAGTACTTATCGGAAGCAGAAAAAACATCGAGATTAAAGTTTCGTGCGCTCGTAAACCACATTCCATCTTTGCTTTTGTTAATCGTTATTAATACAATCATCAGCATATCAATAACACTTGGCTCCCGCAGTGAGGCTTACCCGAGTACGCTTTCCATACTAACGCACCCGCTCTCATGCAATTCATTTTTCTTCAAACTCGCAAATCTGCAAATCCATCCATCGCACAAACCATGCGGCACCGAAACCGGACCACCAGGAGGACCACCGGACGAAAAGTGTCCATATCGGGAAAGGTGTTCATGTTAGCACCACATTTATCAAAGCCCGGAGGGTACTCGCATCGTCGTCAGCGTCGGCTTCGCTGCCGGGACCGGAGCAGTATGGAAATAAGTCAACAACAAATTGACTCTAAAAGCCTACCGTTCCGCACGGAACGCTGGCCCTACCCCGGGACGGCCCCTCAAGCGATGCCTACCGGATCGAGTGAATTAAATGCGCGGTTAACGGTTAACCACTCCGAAGACCAACTTTCAGGCGGATTCCTTCGGGTCGGTGAAGGCGTACCAACTTCTGCCGTATGGGTGCTACGAGCAAAACACCCAATGGCAAACCAGGGTCACGTCGAGTACCAGCAGGATTGAAGGGCACCAAATAAATCGAAGCGAAAGGCAAAACGCAAACAGTGCAATTTGAATATTGGTTAATTCAAATTTTGTCCTACAGATGTCGGTATCGATCGTTACTACCGATCACACCGCGGATAACGAGCAACCACCGCCGGTGGAACGGGCTCCGGTGAGAGAATTTTATCGATTTGAAATGCAAAAGCGGTGCATACGGATGGATTTGGCCACACAGTGATCGACATAAACAACGGCCTAGACGCCTTCCTTCAGCTGGAACTGTTCTGGCTGCGGGGGCTACTACAGCAATTTAGGTTTTTTTTTCTTCTCCAGTTCATTAGGCAAAGGAGACCTAACGGGATACATCTGTACGTACGAGCCAACGTCAGTTGTGTTCGTTCTCCTCTTCGCCGTACGGCGACAATAATAAAATAAATACTGATCGCGGGCAACCGTACTGCAAAGCACTGTATGCCCATCGGTGATGAAAACAATAACAAAAAAATAAACAGAAGAAAAGAAATCTGTTCTTCGATAATCCCTCCCGGGACACTCGCAAACATTCCAAACAACAGAGGCCGATGTGTGGTTCCTTTTTCGCCCACTCCAATAATTTTTTACACCATTTCATTCCTGAACAAATCAGCAGCCCCCTTCAGCAGCACTTGGAGCGACAGTAACGTTCAGCTTCGGATGTTTCTTTTTGGATTCCAGTGGGAGGCCACCATGAAACGAGTAGCATCAAGCATAAGGGCCACTCGTCTGAATGCAATTTTGTTTTGCTTTATTGGATTTTGCTTGGTACGACATAAAACTGAGATACACACTGAGGAGAGTAGGAGTGAGAAGTGTAGGAGCAGTAAATCACGGAACTCACTCACTTCGTCAACTCGCCATGATCTGGATTTTAAGAGCATTACAGATGTATTGAAAAGTTGGATCTATGATCAGGATAACGAATCCATATATAGCTTCTAGTAAGAAATCAATAAACGAAATAGACGATTAAGACCTATGTACTTCATAAGTAATAAGTAAACTAATGATAGCATATTTTTGTGTCACTACCATCCCAAAAAACCTGTCATTTTTGGTATTAAATAGCATTAAAATAAATCGCAATTTATTGCACTAAACGCATAAAACGCAAATTGCAATAAACGCAAATTTCATTGCAATTTCATATTTATATAAAATGTTTACTATTTACAAAGAAGAAACAAAACTATATCGTATCCTGACCATAATTTTATTTATCTTTGCAAATTTAACGCCCATTTAGAATTTGATTTTTCTCGCTTCAAACATTAATTTAAACCGTTTTCATTACCAAAACACTACGGCAAGCACACAGTGCCGCTTTAATGGCGCACACGATTATGATCGTCATAAAACGGGAACACCATTTCTTAAGAACAGCTCACATGCAACTACATGTCCTTTCCACCGGTGGCACAAACGGTTTTTGTTCAATTTTTAATGTGATTTTAATAGCGACTTTTCGTATAACGTTCATTTGCGGAGAACATCAGCACCGACAGCAAAAGAAACTCCTGATTTTAAATGTGCGAATGTAGGCTTAAAAAAGATAAAATGGTCATCCACCGCCATAGGTACATCATATTTTTGCCACTTTCGGGTCCGGCTTTTATAACCGCGTCTGCGAATTAATGCGATATGATAACATCTGCAATGCTTCCTGTTTGTGGAGCGAGTGTCTTTTTTCCCCAAAGAAACAGCGAGAACAGTTAATCCCCGTTTGTTTACGGAACGTTTTATAATCTTTTTTTTTCCTTTTTGCTACTATGACCATCATGCAGTGTGGAAAGCGTTAAATGTTCTTTAGCGTACTTTGTTTGGACTGATGTTGGACTGAGTGGTCTAAAAACATCTTAAAACGATTTGGCATTTATCGGATGGCATTTAATTACCGTGTGTACAAAACAAGTTTACAGATAATATCTTGGGTAGGCTAAAGCTACAATTCTTACGACCTAGCTGAAAATATTTTACGAATAACAGTTTTTAAAACATAAATGCAATAATAACATACAATGAAAAATTACGAAGTACAGGGTTTCTCACTGTAAATTGCTTTACGCTGCTGAAAATAATCTTTTTGATCGATCTTTTCCTAAGTTTCAGACAATAGAATTAAAAATTTTAGTGTGCTTTTGTAATATTTATCTAATAATATTAACTTAACAATACACTAACCGTACGCTCACACTGTTTGCTTCACTCCATTTATTAGCCTCTCTACAACATCTGGTTGTAGCTTAAAATGTGCGAAAATTAACTTTTTCTTAATTTCTGTCTAAGAGTTGACATGCTTGGGATGCTTCATTGGTACTTAGTGCTGCATAATAGCCCAATATTTTCGATGATCCTTAGTTCCAGTGCGTTTAGCGGGTACTTGTCCGTGGGTACTTGTAATGGCACGACTCTAGCTCCAGCCAAAAGGTTTGAGGATTTTCGTGATGCTTCAACTATTGTACACATTCCTCTAGGTAGATCTCTCCGTTTACAGTCCCTTTGATAACAAATTCCATCTGTTTCATAACAGTTCGCTTGCCAAATCATGTATTTTTTGACAAACTTTTAAAATTTCTACTTCCTTATTCTTCGGTACATCTAACTTTCCAAAGTTAGAATTTTGAACATCAAAGTGATAAAGATGGTATGTATTATCTTTACTGAAATCTTAATCAACAAGTAGATAACGTACAAAAAAGAGAATATTTCTTTAGAAAAACAACTCCATTTATATTCGAGAAAATATGTTTTAGTTCTAAAATGTAAAATTTTTGATTGAGACTTTGAAAATTTCAGGCATCAAGACAGAAAAGCTTGATATTTGGGAGAGTTTGAAGTGTATTTATAAGTAAATGACTTTATTTATTGATTAAATTTTCATACTAACAATTTCCACAGGTTTTTCTTCGTCATGTCAACAAATATGTACCCAGTTATGACTTCCCACGGCAGAAATGCTAATCGGGCTTATGAAAATCCCACTCCGATCGTTTAGCTTGGAATGTATAAATCAATAAATTAATGTATCGGAACCACTCGTCTGGATATCAATCTTGTTCGAAACAAGATCGCATCTGCGGCAAAATGATACACAGTGGAAAGAAAAACGCCTTGTTATGACGCTTCCGGACGTTGCGTGGGGATTCCCATGAACTCATCGCGTCGCAAGCGTGGTGAGAAATTTTATCTTTTGCACAAAAACTCCTAACGATTAAGATGAAGCACCGTTCCGGCGAGGCTCGTAAATTCTGATTAATTTTCCATCGTAGGAAACATAAATCAAACATCGCGAAAACTGCATCGCAAAACCTCCACCTTGTGTTCAGGCAGTTCGCAATGGGTGATTTGATTCCTTTGCTAAACAAGAATCGGCACACCAACCCATGGATGTACCCTGAAGCTAGTTAAAAGAGTGCAAGAGACGTAATTTTATTTTCTTCCCGGTCCCACGTGGTGATTAGTGTATGTTTTTTGTTTCGTTTATTTCAACGCACTTAGAGGAGGCCAGGCAAAACGTTCAGTTCCGTCGGCTTCGCCCTTGATCGAAGTTGATTGTGGTTTCGCGTGGAGAAATATAAAGAAAAACTCAGCTCAGATCAAGTCACCGGACAATGAAACTTAGCTTAGTTGCGGGAAAATAAAATCCTGCCAATCGTTCGATCAACATCCACGGGCTCTGTCCGGAAAAACGGAGACATAAATATACCTCCTAGCAGAAAAGTGGTTGCCGGGGTGGTTCCAGAGATTAATGACGATAGGAGCACTCGGATGATATGATGAGACTAAGAGAATGGCAGATATCCATAACGAAAAACCTGTGTCGTAAAAAGAGTTTAAAAATGAATAATTTCCTGGCAAAGCGATGGCTCAGACGACGTTTTGGATAATTCTTCTAGGAGGAGCAGATCTTTAAAAAAAAACAAAAAGATACATATGATCCCTCGATCGAACGTGCGAATGTACTCGTTTGTCTTCGGTCTGCAGCTACTTGTGAGCAACAGGTTTTCCTTTTCTTACCGTGAAAAACAACCAACTGCTCAAACAGCCGATCGTGGAATTATAAATTTCTGGCTTTTATTTATTACCGCCATCGCTCAATCGCTGTCGAGTGGCGCGGTTTTCCACGCGGTTTTTTTTTCTATTTTTTTTTGCGTACCACTCAGCAACAAGGCAAGATTCATAAATGTTTCCTATCCCGCCTTCGACCAGCACCACCCGTATAATGGCTAGAGAAGGATTTTTTTTGGTTGAATTTTTAAACACAAGCGCAGAAGCAGCAAGTTTTGCTCTGTGTGCTGTGGTCTTCAAGCTTATTGGGGCAAGTTTTTCTCTCACATGTTCACTATACCCAGCCATGCCGCCAATCGATCAATCTGTCGATCGAATTGGCTGGAATGCATACAAACGTGGCTGATACAGCGGCACAATCGATCGATCTTCGCGTGTGGGTTAATTTTCCCAAGCGTAAACTAATCATTGTTTGATTTATGGTGCATTTGGAATACAAGTCCGTTGGCTAATTACGTCTTTAGGTGTCATTTGTAAACACATCACATTTTTATACACGTAAAAAAATAATAGCTATGATGTTTTGAAGTTATTTTACTTAACTCTACACATACCTACTGATTCTTGCATACTGACGGATTCAATTTAAGACGTATTGGACAAATAACCATGATACAGTAGGAAAATAGAATAATTTCCTGTTATTTAATTTTTGCTATCGGTAAAGTGTTTAAATTAAAATTCTCAAGTAACAACACAGTTCTAATGGTCAAAACATGCAGGTAAAATAACGCATCTTTTTTTTAAAAATGGCCGTCTTTAGCCACGTTCACACACCCCCATAGCCTAATTGTAACGTAATTAGTGTTGTATCGCTGTCACTGGTGCGATATGTACGTACGCAAATGATTAATTGGAACCTTCCCCGGTGAGCGGTTTCCTTTCGTGCCACTGGCCAGAAGGAATCATGTTCGATTGGATCCCTAAGGGAGGGTTTTAGCTCACGTCAAATGTTTGACCCAGAGATCATCGCTTCTTTAGCTTCTTTTTGGTGGGAGTAATATTTTTTCTCCCATTCGTTCATTTTCCTATGCTTTCCACGCGCTAAAGGACTGCTAATTGTTGAGGCCGTGGAGACCGACACCGTATGTAGCCTGGGGGCCATGAAGCCATAAATAATGCCACACGATCCACGAGGCTCTCATGTGCCGCTGGTTGAATACATTCCGCAGCAAACGCTGCGATTGCGAGTGGTCAGTTTCTTTTTTCTGTATATGTATAACGACTTTCCCATGTTACAGTTTTTGTAACGAATTATCCAGTGCTTAGCATTTGCTACTTAACTGCTTCTTTAGACGCACGATGGTTCAGGACCCCAGTATATCACTGTCAGAATGACTACGGTTATGGTGAAGTTATCGTTTTCGTTTTATATACAGAATGAGAATGTATTAAACAATAACATAAAAGTTATCATAAACTTAAATATTTTTAATTTTAACCTAGTCAAACATTTGCTATCAAAAATTAATACAAATAATTAACTTCAATAGGGAAATCGTATATCAAAGACTAACTTCGTTTTTAGGTCGTTCTTCATTAAAAAAATCTTTAGTTTTTATATTTTGATTTTGAAATTAGTTACACATTGTTCTACAAAAAAACTAAAAACAACGATAGATGATGTTCATATCACATAATGATATTTTTTTTACATTGATGGCTCCTACAAATAAATAGACTTTTGAGAAGTGTTAAATTCTACTCGTTGCTAGCATTTTAGCAAGTGCAGTGCTAGTCAAACACGGAAATAGTTTTTTTACAGAAACGATAAGAATTAATACAAAAAAGTGTTGGAAATCGATCTCTTTATTGGAACCCGAAATCAAACATTTAATATAATCCCATGAGCGTTGATCTGCGATACACATTTTTAATAACCTATCAACCTAACCTATAACTGCATGAGCAACCACACATCCATGTCGGATTCCTTGCCTTGTGGAATCTCTCATCAAGTAACGGATCAACTCGATCACTGAAATCACGACGGGAGATTTTCAACGCCTTTTCCTGACAAACCGATCCACCTTCCTACTCGACGAGTCAAAGATCTCGTTGCAGGTGAAACTGACGATCGTATCGGTGGACATATCACAAGCTGGTGGTGCCGTTGATTCCGTGCCGTTAGAAGACGTCCCATGCAGTGCAACAGAGATCGCGAGCTCATAATTGAAATCTACCCTCTGGCCATTCGCTTTACCTGTAGCACCGTATAGGTCGGATGTGGCACTGATACACACGTATCGATACACAAATTTATCCGCCTGGCGACTCGCGCTTGATGAAGCGTCAGTACAAAAAAAACAGAGAAGAATCTTGGAATGGGTGTAAAGTTGTTGCCCATTCCGTAAAAGGCCCACCGAGGCCGATTTACCACATCACCAATCAGTGCAGTTGTCAATTCGTTTTCGATAATCGATTATCGCACACAGAAGGATTATTAGCATGCGCTCGTACCGGGGGCTCATTTTACGTTTCGCTCTGGTATCAAAATCAGCAACACGCGGTGCATTCCCGGTGCGGACAGCGCGCCCAACAACGTACCGCCTAAACGAATTTATTACGATCGAAACCTGATGCTCAATCAAAGCCTGTCCGCTGGCCGACTTTCAGCCCCCTTTATTCGATCCTGTAGCACTGAACTGAAGTGAGACAAACTCATTGGTTTGTGTTTTGCATGCGGGTTCGAATCCTTAGCTGCGCTTGATTTGCTTCCTCGTCACGGAGATTTCTATTTACGATCTCAATTAGATTGAGGCACCCTCGAGCCCTCGGCGCGGTAGTAAGAAGGCGCATTTTTAATGTCCTTCAATCGGTTGGTCGATTATCAGCATCCTAGTCGAATAATTGGATAGTAAGCTACTGGTGCCCCCGGGGAAGTCCGGCTGCAAATGAGGAGCACGTGCAGAGCAGTAGTTTTTGGAGAGGACACAGTCGACCGGTATTATTGTCTAGAGTTATACTAACGATGTGATATTAGAAAAAAAACGTTAGAGAAGAAACACGGCATGGCTTGAAGATTGATGAATGCTAACCCAGCTGGAAGCAATGAAGTTGTTGACCAGACTTCCAATTACCACATGTTGTCATGATGATATGCGACCTATGTTTTTATAATGGAATCATATAAAACTTCTCCGCGAACAGAAAGAAACCCATTGTAACGCTGACTGTAGCTGCTATGGACCCCTATGATATCGATCAACAATCAAATGACACTGTAGAATAGTGTGTTCCGCTGAACACAATTGTTATAATTATTTTGTCACGTTGTAATCGATTAATCATGCGGTGTCGGTTTGCTTAATTAAACCCTTGAAATTTTGTTTCTGATCACGTGTTAAGTGTTCCAAATTTATTTAATACAGGCGTGTATGAAGCTGCGATTTGAATAAAATGAAATTTGTAGTACGATTATTAAAAATCACAAAAAATATTGCAAAAATATTTAAGCCGTAAACTACTACCTATAATAATTATTTTTAGAATAAAATGTACGTCGCTTGAGAATCATTGCTATACAAATTATTCTTTTTGGACAAATCCTGTTGTGTGTTTGCATTATTAACACTTTACTTTAAAGACAAGAAGCAGATATTAATGCATACAATTTCAAAAGTGCTTTTGGCGTCTTCTCCTTTCACCGTGCAAGATCCATTTGAATCCTATTGGCGATCAATTTAGCTCAATTTTGTCTGCCCAGCTCCGGCAGCTAATGGATGGTTCGAAGGTGAATGTGTGAATGTTCTGGCTTTCCTGGCGAAAGCCATCCTCACGATGATCTTCGTATGCTTTTACCACTTTTTTTGGGGCTGCACGGTGAAAGAAAGAAACTTTCACTAGACCGACGTCTCATCTTCGGGCCGGTGCACTTCGCGGGATATGGCACATTTTATTGTCTGAGTGTCACATTAGCAAAAGAAGATGAAAGAAACAAGAATCCGCACACACTCTGTACCGACGACCACACGGTGCGTTCGGCAAGGGTTTCGAACGAAAGGGACCCACGTTTCTGGTTGCCCACCCAGCGCGCCGGGGTCAATTGTCGTGTAAATTTTGGGTGGGAGAAGGGTATGAAATATCGTTCGCCATTTGATGCGATTCCCGATTAACGCCTCATTATTTAACTCCCCCACTAATTAGCGAACGGATGGTGGGCAGTTTGACCAACATGATCATTGATAGCGGGGTAGTAAGGCCAACAAATAAGAACCGAGCGATGGTTGAATTCGAATTAATCGGTTATCGGAAATTTATAAATGGTATGAACTGGATGTAATTACATTTTCCTTATGTATCATAAATAATGCAACACAGACGTAATCCAGCTTGCACGCATGATCACCCGTGTATCAAACATGAGGTGTAAACATAATAACGAAATGTTTAAAAAAAAGTTTCACAATTTTTTTAAACGCTATAAACGGTAAATGCTTTAATATATTCTAGTTGTTGTATTTTCATTTTTTTTTCTTTAAACAACAAAGAGAAGAATTAAATATTCAATAAATACATGTTAGCCTTCAGCCTTCATAAAAATATAAAGATATTCCTGTGTTAGTTTTAGAATATGTTTTTGTAATAAACTTCATCTTTGTTAGAATGCATTTGATGTAAGTAAGTGTAAGAGTGTTAAGTTTGCTGTTTGCTGATAAGTGTTTGAGTTTGCCATCGTAAGATAAAAAAAATCAGCGATAGTCTCTCGTATAATACAACTTCCTACTAAAATTTAACATCCTGAATAAAATCCCACGATCGTGCCGATGGAATATATATTTTTCTTGATTCGAAAGGAACGTATCTACAAACAAAAACAAAAAAAGTACATCGGTTCAACACACCGACCAAACAGCTGTTTACCTTAAATCATTGAGTGCAAAAAAAGTGAAAGAAAGGTCAGAGCGCATCCATCCAGCCCAAGAGAAGGGACACATCAACCCGAACATCGGCTTCGGCAGCAACATCATACGCCTCAGCAGAAGGCAGCTTTAAAGTGATAAATTAAGAGTCTCCAATCTGTGGGCCCTCCTCCGTGCCGCTCGCTCGCTGGGACAAGCAAGCGATCCGTTTTTTTTCGTGTTATTTTATTTATTTTTTCGGGCACAACTCTTTCACAACCTTCCCATCGCATGGCACGCTCACAGCAAATGGCGCCATGCTAGGCAAACAGCATTCACCCTTTTGCACCCACCAACACGCCAAACTCGATAGCGCGTTGCAGAACCGTGGCAAACTTCTTATCATGTTTGGCGGCATGTCCAAATGGTGGTTGAACAAAATTTTTGCAAAACTAGTTCCTCTCTATCGTAACGCGACGGTGAACACGCCCGCATGAGGGATTCGTCCGGAAGGTGCGGGAAGAATGGAATGGAAAATGAAATAAATCGAACTCGACTACGAATAATGTGGTTGCTAATTAAAACCGGTCAACTTGCTGAACTGGCACAGTTCCGCGCCATTCGATATCCAGCCATTTACAACTTGAAGGAGATGAGCGAGCGGCATCTTATGACTGTTATGGAACGGTTATGTCCGATGACGCGGAAAGGGCGTTGGTGGTGGATGCGAAACAAGCGCACGAGTACAAATCAATTTACAATTTAAATACGGCCCCTTTTGCTCAGATCCCATAGCATTCGTTATAATTTCTATGTTGCTCGTTCGGTTCGATCGTTTTAACATGATCATCGCAGGTTGATCAGCTGGGTATGGTTATTCGATAAGGAACAGCAATACTTAATCGTTGGAACTATTAGTTTACATTGGATCGTACATTAAATCGGGTTTTATCTTTTTGTTGCTTATTGACATTTCATTACGTTACGTATTTTTATTCTAGTATAATATGAAAAAAGATGTTTAACAGATCCAAAAGAAAGAAAATGTTAAATGGCCGATGAGTAACAAGCAAATGTTTCAAAAATTCAATAAAGAGATAAATCAACATTATCATACCGCTCATGTATTTATTTACATTACATTCACAATTTTATTTTAAATAAGAATTTATTGAAATTAATTAAAGTAATTTCTGTAGCTTTAATGATTTCTGTAAATACATTTATTTGCTTCTGCTCAGTAGAACAATAGCTAAATGTTAGGTCTTGTTTTTCGCAAAACTCTCATCTCGCTTTTCTTTCCCAGGCATGCAACAAACTGCCACACACCAAAAACCATCATGTCACGGTAAATCATGAGCGAACAAGCTCATAAAGTTTAACCCGCGCGAGTATTGCCCATTGGTCACCAGCCCGATTTCAATCCCAATCCCGTTTTTGTAGATGGATGGGTTTTCGCTCCAGCAAATAAAGCGAATGAATTGATTCGCAACAGTCTAAAATGCGATTACATCTTATTTACGGGCTTTACCGAATCGATCGTATTCGCTCCGGTACCGAGCAGTATTCCCGGGGCGTTACTCGATCGAGCGGAACACACACGAACTACTCAAGCTGTTTTGGGTAGTGTTTTTTTTTGCGTTACTGATAGGTAAAAGACTTCAACGTAGTACACGCGAGGAGCGTATGCATCCGCGTACCAGCGGAGGCCGAATACAAAATGGTCATTAGCATGACGTCCAAATGCTTCCTTCTCTGGTTCCTTACCGCTCACCTCCCCCCTTTACATGGGGTTTTGTTTTTGTTTTCTTACTGTGTTCGAGTGAAACCCTTGGTCGATGTCTGATCGAATCCATCATCATGGGATCGAGTGGAGGAAAATTCCCACAGTAGCAAGTGGTAGACAAGGCGCCCAGTGTGTAACCTCTGTAACGGTTGTGGCAGTAGAAAAATAAAAATCAAATAGCATCCATCAGCGGTAACAGCAACAAAAGCCAGTTCAACAGCGCGCGTCTTTAGTCGCGTCAATGAAACAGTAAATTTGCGTGCCAAAACTAATTAACTCACCATCCACCCGTTCCCACTTTTTTCTCGCAGTTCGATGTTTTCTTTCGAATGATGCGTCGTAAAATGAAAGAAAAAGTCTTTCCTGAATATGCTACGACAAAGTTGAGGTGCTCTCGCTTGTGTAAAATAGGATAACCACCATTGCCGGCAACCGAATCCGAATCGATTTGGGCCTGCGCTTGGCGGAAGATCGAGCGAATCATATTCGCGCTCGGAACGCTAAGGTGATGATTTTTTTTTGTGTGTGCAACCATCTGCTATTGCAACGCGCGTAATATGACTGTGATGATGATGATCGATGACCAAACTGTTCGATTGAATTTTTAAACACACCATAATGAAGCGTAAAGCGTTTGGCAAATCACACCTGAGCGGACAAAATGGCCCTATGCCGGATGTTGAAAGATGTTTAGATACTGAACATTTACACATACGTGTATGAAGCTTTTCAAGAAAAAGCATACTTATGTCAACCGATTATATAACGGGAAAGTTTGTTGGTATAGGTTCCGATTGATTTTTGTATGTTTTAGTTGGTAAGGAAATGACGTTTAATAAATGGCCTTTCGGAAATAATTAAAAGCATTAAAAATATATAAAATAGCAAAAGAAACTCTTTACAAGATACAGATGTGAAAAATTTTAAAGTTACTTCAGTTTTATTATTTAAGTTGTATACTTAGACAAACTAAGCAAGTGTTATTTAAAAAAAAAAACGATGTTTCAAAATGAACTATTTATTTAAAAATTTCTATAAATCATAGCATAATATAGCAAAATTCAACGGCCAAGTACACTAGGGATAAGGTGACTTTTCACTGTTTCGAGAAAGAAATGTCATCAAATGAATGTGAATTGTACAGTAGATTAGGTTATCTTTAGTTCTAGCCGTTCTTCTTGAATAAAAAAAGGCAAAACTCATTTTCATTTTAAATATAAGTAAGTAATTTTGTCTCTTATGTTATCAGCACATAAACATTTATTATATCTTACCCAAATTTTATTTTCTAGGCCTACAACTTATTCCTTATAGAAATATAAAACTTTTTTTTTCTTGCTAATGAAAGTTGCTACAATTTCAATATTGAGTGAATCACCTTAACCCAGAAGCCAATAAGAAAAGACTTTTGCGTCTTCACACCAACAGGGAAACCGCTGCTGCCGTTAATCGCCCATCACGGCAACCGTTTCAGCTAGCTGAAGTGTGTTTTTGTCGATTAAGATTCAAAATATGACCATTTAAGATTATTACCAGGCCGGCCACCGTGTGCCTGCCAAGATTCCCGGATATGTGTTATCTGGGACGTAAATTACACGACCCGGCCCGACACTAGGTGCTAATGGTTGCACGAGATTGGGTAAGTACTTCGAGGGGGTTTTCTCTTCCTTTTTTTTTCTTCTACTTCACCATTAGCACACGATAGATCGATCGTTCGATAACCTGGCCGGTGCGAAGGTCTTGCGGGTAGTGTGGCTTGTCCGGTAAATGTGTTTGCCTTCCGTGTACGAAAAGCCAATTCGTGGCATTACCGTGCCGGGTTTTGAACCGATCGAAACCGTTCAAGCCCTTAAGTAGGGCGTGTGAGCCAACCTTTTCGTTGTTGCCGTTGTTTATTTTTTTTTTGTGCCTGCACCTTCTTTCGTACTGTTCTAATCACGCCGCACCGTTTGCATTTGATCCGGAATCGCTCACCTGCGGACTGTACACATCCACACAGGTCCGGATCGGTTAGCAATCAAGTCCTCGTGGTGGACCGCGCCCTCGTACACCTTAAGAGGGCACTCTCGCCTCTTGCACGCCTTGGTGAAAGGGGGTTCTTGGTCAGCTTCCGCGCTGTGGCAACGGCCTCGACCATCGGTATTGACAGCTGAGAGTAATTGACTTCAAAGTGCGCACGTTTTTTTTCTTCTTCTCTCGAACGCCGGCCCCACAGGGTTGGACTGATGGTGACCGCCAGCGGTTCCTTCGACAGTGCACAATGAATAAAACAAAAAAAGGCTTCCCCAACCCAGTCACAAACGGCTCCTAGAGCACACTTCTGGCTTCGGTACCGAACCCCGACTGGAGTGGAGTGATAAGTGCAACCCATTCGATGCAGTGCGCCCGTCTGTGCTCAAACCTGGTGAAGGTTTCTTCGAATTCAATTTGCATAGTGTGTAGCGTAGCCCTGGTTGGAAATTGCTCCAGTTTTAAGCCACGAGTAGCCACACCGGCTGCGAACTGGGAAGTTCACGGTCATGTAGCATGCCTGCCATGGTTGGCTTAAAAGTCGCCAAGAATATGGCCACCGCAACAGCTGAAACAGGGCGAGACGTGTAACTGTGTGTTCTGTAATGCCTCTTTTCGCTGTGGCACCCCTAGAAAAATCACTCTATACTACTTTTACTTCTGCGCCGGTCTGTGCGCATTTGCAGCTAATGTGGATTTATACTCCTCGGCTGCGGTTGTCTGCGTGTTACAGGTGAGCCTTAAGTCGATCTCCGTGCAATGCCGAATACTGGCCATAACAATCCAATCCGATGCACAGCCGGGTACCCGAGCTTGAATCACTGCTGCACAGGCTACTGGATTTGGCAGCGACGTAAGCTATTGCTGGCCATTTTTTTCCTCCATCCTAATGCACGTTTGGAAAATTTATTATTTAATCCCGGCACATATCACCATTAAACACCGTTCTAGAGACAGGCAGCACTATTTAATCGTGCAACATTGTAGCGCAAACTGAAAGTGATCGCGATTGGAAACGAGTAATCACGACGGTAAAACAAAACACCAGATTGACCACGTGCTATGACTGATTTAAGTTAAAAGCTTACCAGCAAGCTAAAAGCTAAAACAACACATAGTTCAAGGCATTTTAGAGCTACTGTCAAAAGAGCTGTTGTATTTAATTTCCGCCATTATTATATGATGCTTCTACGCTGAATGGTTCTAATTATAAAATATTGAAATGTGCCTAATTGAGTTTACTAATACTTTTACTAGATAAATTACTTCGAAAGAAAAAATGATCAGACTGTTCATTTTTTGTTTCTTTTATTACTTTTAATTTGAATATGTTTTGTAAAGAAACTAAAAAGAAGACAATTGTAATTAAATTGAATTCAACTGTCATAAACTGTGTTAAAATATCTTTCTTTCCTCTTTGAGTACACCTCATAAACAAATCATTGTCGACTCCTGCGAAATGGATGTAAAGTATGTTCTCGAGCTCGTTCGAAACTAATCTTGACAACACGCCCAACATAATTTATATTGCGTTCCAGCTAAACGATCGCCATAACGATCGCCATGTAAACAAAACAACAGAAACGAAACGTAAAGCCGCCAACCGTGCACGAGTAATGGACGGACCATAAATCATGCTTCTAACCATTTCCCGATTCTCCGGTCAATTGATATTCATCGCTAATGGGAGAAAAACGACGATCAATCACAGGGATGGCTTAGGTCTAGGTCTAACTAACTGCATCACCTAAAGCTGGCCTAAGGGTTTGAAGTGAAGCAGTAAAGTTGTTCTTAAGGTGCGTTTAGTACACGGCACGCATACATATAGTGTTCCTTCTCGAGGCTGCGCCCACGATCGAATTCACCGAAAACACACCCTTCCATTTACTAACCGACTCATCGAGAATTGCACCCAATGAAGCTAAGGATCGGTTGAAGATCAACTTGCCGCTGCGTCTACTCATCCATCTCCCCAACTGCTCGTCCTGCTCATAATTGTGGTCTCGGAAAACCTTGCAAGCCCTTCGACTGGTTGTGTAAGAGGAAGAATACGTTTGACACGCAAATCAGTGCTGTCAAAGTCGCCAAGGAAGCCATCATGCCATTGCCATTGCTGTCGCTTGCAAGAAGCCGAAGGCGCCCGTTTCGAGGACACAGCCTAAGCAAATGATGTATTAGATGGTGATACCTTAAGCACAATCGTAGGGCTTGGTCACAGCTATGCCGCATGCCATTTTGCGCATACGGCGTATGATAAAACGAGATCTGTATTTATATGCGACTGTCAATTCAATACAAAAATACCAGACAAACTCTTAGTTAGATCATTCAAATAAGACGTTTTTGAGCACTTATTACAGCTTGTGCTTTTATTTTGACCAGAGTTAAATTGAAATATTATTTGTTTATAACGGAAATGGGAAAATGGAAGATCAATAATGGTTTCGAATAATGGTAAATGGTTTCGATAGAGAGATCGGAATTATATTTGAAGCAATACAATTGCTGTCCGATTTTTCAACCACAGGGAATCTTTCTTTGCATGTGTTGGTGTATTCGGCCAGAGATGGCAATTATTTTTTTTGAGAAGAAAAGATTAGCCAACTTTGATGGACAACACAAATCTTTTGCATGCAATCTTTTGTTAACCGCTTAGATGTACTGAGGAAACGATGTCTGATATCATAGCCAGAAAACGGTAAACATACTCATAAATAAATTTGTATCATTTGAACACGTCACACGGGCGAATCTGTATTTATTGCTACTGTATGTGATACGGGTAAGATTTTCAGTTAAATATTTGTACCTTGTAACCATACCTTGCAAATTAGTTGAATTTTATGACACAAAGTAAGGTAATACCGAATATGGTTAGGGAAAATTCATCTAAATCGGTCAGTCTCCATGTGTCAAACTTACTTACCATTAGTATCAACTTTCAAGTATTTTATTATAGTACTTTATGAACTCAAGCCCAATGTGCAAATTTAACAGAAAAACGCAAGCTATTGCGGCACCGAAAATCATAAATAAAGCATTTAATACGATATTGGATATCGCTAAATTGACTTTTATAAACGTTAATGAAACCAACTGGCCCAATTTTAAGATAAATGGTTCTGATTGGTTAATAATAATGGTTGATTTAAGATAAATTAATCATAACAGAAGTGCCACTCTTTCCACCCCTCCTCATTATAAAACGATCCAGTGATCGCGGCGCTCGGTGTTACTCGTCACTATTATGAATGCATCAGGAAGTGACTGTTCGTGTATGTTCTATCAGATAAATACTGCGAAACTACATCTCATTAAATTTTATGGTTTTGTTATTATGAGTTTAATATCTAAATTCTATCCAATCTGCATACCCACACCATCGCGTTAACGGCAAGGTGTGGAAAAAGAAGGACAACCTTGCGAAACCGGTCATCAGACGGACAGAATCCGCGGCCGTGTCGGGTTGGCAGGCGGGTCAACAGGCTGGCGCACCGCGACAGAACTAGATCAGAACCGTCATCGAGAGTGTTCGGGTTGACAGTACGCAGCGTGCGCTCACCGGTTGGTTACCCGCCGGCAGCACCGACAAGAACGACGACATCGACGATAAGATCGCGTGCAATACGCGATTAACCTTTCGCGTCTCCGACTGACCAAAAGCGGGCGTGCGCCCGCTCACCCGACTGCAGGAGCGGCCGTGCCACAGCGTTATTCGAGACAATATTTGATCGATGGAAAGAGGTTGTAGATCGCTTTCGCGATCGCGACTGCACTGCAAGGGACTGAAGGGAGTGATTGGAGCGGTTTGGGTGGACAAGCTGGAGTGTTAAAGAGTACATCTAGTGCGGTGTCTCGGTGGGCATAAAGCTTTAGAACCAAGTACTCGTTGAATCATTCATTTCAGCACATTCTCATTTCATATGAGGTGCGAAATAGTGATGCCTATGTTTTTGCTCTCATATTTATTTATTTGTTCAATCATTTCCCTTCCTAACGATTCAAATACAGACCGAGTAGAATATTTTCCATCTGTTAGTTTGACGGTGATCGCGGTTCGACTGAGCATAAATCTTTTATTTATATACGATTATAATTGTCCTTCTCCGTAGCGGGTGGAGGCGTTGGTTGACAACAACATCCACCGAGGTTCACAATAGGCTGATGAATGGGGCGCCACATATTGCAAAAATAGGGTCATGAGTGGCGCCCGCTCCACTCAAGCAAGCTGTCGAATTGCAAACGCCATAATGCCCAAAGCATTATGCAAACAAATCGAAACCTAATCTGCGCTGCATGGGTAAGGAAGGGTGTCTCACTTCCTTTTTTTTTGGGATATGGAAGTTGAGTTCGATCATCAGATGTTTCTGTTTTTATTAACTTGCTGAAAGTAGAGTTTTTTGCGCAAATCTTGAAAACTCTTCTTAATTTTGTTGATAAAATATAATAATAAAAAATATTTATGGTTTATATAATGGATAATTATTTCTCAAAAAATAGTTTAATAAAAACGTTTATCTGTATGAACAATTAAATTAATGTCTAATTTAAAATTGTGGTACAATTGTTACCATAATTGCTTATTAAACCTTTGAATTTCTCGGAGTCACTTAGTTGTTTTTTTTATTCTAAAATATTAAACAATTTTTCAATCCAAAATCTTCTTCTACATGTCCACCACGTCACATATAGTAGGTTAAAATTAGACACATCAAGGGCTGGATTAGATTATGATAATTTCTCATATTTATTTGCAAGATAACAATATTGTTTGAGCTTCTTAAAAAAATTCTACCTTTATCATATAAAAGGTAATTGAATGAATATGTGGTCAACTTACAGCAAATATTTATAAACGGGGAGGCATTTCCGTTACATTTAGTATTTTACCAAAAATAGACATCTTTTAAATCGAGCATGCATACACTAGCGAGAAAGGATTACTTTCCATAAATTTTGCTCCTACCACAATTTGCAAACGTTTCAAGCATATCACCCAAAAGCCCTTTTACACGACCATGAACATCATTATGCACACCGTTAAGCCAAACTACATTCAAAACGGATGAGTCGATCTGGTTTTTCCATCGTCTCCCTTTCGGAACTTGGGAAACTTTTAAGTATAAAACATCCGTGAAATTGCGATAAATAATATGTCGAGGCGAAACCAATGCAAACCAAGGCAAGCGAGCGGTCAAACGAATAAATATATTCACCAACTGGTAAGTTTATTTCGTTTACCAGCAGAGGCAGAATGCAAGGCAAGAATGCAGGAGTTTAGTAACCCTTTCTCTTCCTGACGAGTAAGGTAAAATTTGTAAAATTATTAGTATTATGTTATGCAAGAACCATTCAGAAAATCAAAGTACGAAGCAACTCTTACGAGCTGCTACTTGTGCCTATCTGAGTGCTTGAAGTAATAAATAATATTTATAAAATTCTACAGTAGTTTGAAATAATTCTGCTAGATTTTAAATATATTAAAGAGAAAGCATCGTCTTGTTGTCAGTATTTGCATAATATTGTATAAAACTCCAAACAGAAGTGATTACTGTTCTCTTTTCACAAAATGCTTCCTTCAAAAAATTATAAAGCGTATCACTTTCCGACACTTTATCCATGGATTTTGGCTTCATTTGCCTGTTTTATTGTTAGCCGTTGTCGCTGTTTTGTTGGTCATTTGCAAAATATGTGTATCACGCTTCGCCGGAACGGGACTACAGCGAACACGGAGCAAAATCATGATGTTAAGATTTAATTCCCCATCGTACCGGACTGCCAGTCCTTGCAGTAGTATAATAATTCATGAGTTGCATTTATGAACAATTGGAACGGCGGAGTGAGCGTATTCAAAAGACCACTCCATGGAGCAGGAGATGGGGATTGAATGAAAAGTTCCAGTAAAAAGAGAAGAAAAAAAACTCCAACCAGCATCCGCACGCTAACTGCACGACCATTGTGCATCGGGCAGGATCACGGACTGAAACAGTTCGGTAGTTCCCCGAGGACGGATGGACCGAACGCGACAAACACGTCCAGGTTTGTGGTTGGTAAGCGACGTTTCTTCGCGATCCGTACACCTCCACCCGGTCCGGGATCGTGGCTTAGCTTCTTAATGTTTTCTTAAGCCACTCCATTCGGTGGTTGGTTCGTGCCGGGAGAATTTGCTCGATGCTACCACTATTACCGACACCGCCCGCGGAAACAAACGCCGTCCGCCTGTGGGAAGCGGGTTTTGGTCCCGTTCGCTAATGACTCACCCAGCACGTGCTTGAAGGGATTGGACAAAAGTCACATTGGAACCCGAAAGCACAAAAATAAAAAAAAACTATATGGAAAACATGAAACGTTACACCCGACGCTGGCTGGTTGACCAGACAAAAATATGAAAAAGGTTTTGCTCCAGTTTTCCTCTCACTTTCGTTTTAAAACGCTTGTGCTTTCTTGTGGTAACGGTGGTGCGACTTTTGGAACGGTTACATTATGCTGTACGTCAAAGGGCAACCGGTAATGGTTAATGCAGCTGGAAAGGTGAGAAAATGTAACTACATTCACTGTGCTCTAAGACATGCCTTACTTCAAAAATCGTTTGATTCTCTTATTGTGCATACTAAGCATATTGCGTGAGAATGATTAAAACGAATTCGTATAAAATAAATATAGTAAATAGTAGTAGGAAAAATAGTATAAAATAATGTTCAATGGGTAAATCTAAGCCAATCGTTTAGTCAAATGACTGATTCTGGATCTATTTGAAAAAACATTCCAAAATTAATTAGAATCACACTATCCGAAAATTATTTTCCAAAGTTTCATTTAGGTTATCTAAAGATAAATGAATCTACAAAGTATTATTCGTTATTTTTTTAGTGAAAATAAGTGTCTCGCTGGATATATCCATCTTGCGTGACACTTCAACTTGAAGAGTCTCTATTGACTCACTTTACTTTCTGGAGATTTTTGTTGTTAATTTTTCGTTCATAGATTCATCCAAAGAAAATAAAACAGACATAAACGATGATTTTCTAATTTACACTTCATTCATTACACCTTATAAGCCAAGTGTCTTATCTAATTAACCATTGGAATTTTTAATTCAAATTAATTATTAATTACTGACGATTACATCACCGCTCTCCATCTTTTCATGTACACGACCATCAATTGAAGGCATAGGAAATCGCGCACAAAGCCAAAGTGCCACTTAAACGCCACCGCATAGTGTAACCGCAGAATTCCTTCGTATACAAATCATCTTAGTACGCCCAAAGCGCATGTGCCCAATGACGATATGTCGAGCATATGTGGTCCTTCTGACCAGTTTAGCCGATTCGGCGAAAGAAGTATGCTTTGGCCACCGTCATCACTATCATCATCATCATTACCATCATCGTAGAGTCCAGCAGAGCTCGTGCGATCTCGCCATCTTGCAAGCCTGCGTAGGTAACTGCGGCGGGCGGCGAAACCATAAAAGCCAAATCAATCACTTATGGGATTTAATAACGCCACAAAGCTGGTCCGAGCCAAACGAGAATCGAAAATGCGGGCAAAGAAAAATGGGCAGAAAACACACATAGACAAGAAACCTTCGCATTGCATTATGGAAAGAGGAAAAGCTAAACCTGACCACGAAGGGAGCAAACGCACACCACACACAGGTATCGCCTTCCCGATCAGATGGTCGCGTACTTCTTGTAAGTATCCGCACACGCTACCACAGCAGCAAGTTGTGGTTTTTGATTCGTTTTTTTTTTGTTTCGGTCCCTTCAGCCACCACTCAATCTCGCGTGAAGAACACGAGCTCCCGCGAACAGTATCCCTCGCTGAAGCAGACACCTTACGAAAGACACTTCAACAATCCAACAATCCAGCGAACGATAACAGATCTGGACTGCATGGTACGAGCAGTACGAGTGCCAGTAACCGACAATGAAGAAAAAGGGCGCAATGGAAAGCCCGATAGAGAGACGATAGCACGTTGAAACTATTATTAATTAAATAAAATCAAATTACATTAATCAGAAGTATGTTTTTAATTCCTACACTTTCCCGCGCGCGATTAAAATCGATCGCGAGCTCTCATTCAAAAAGGCGTAACCACTTTATGTCAAAAGTGGGCATTCTTGGGCAGTACACTACGTTTAGCCTACACAGTTGAGGTGCTCAGTGACGAAGCAGCAGCAGCGGTTACCGACTGGTGGGCCGATTGCTTTCGAAGATTGGCTCCCGATCGCCGATTGCTTTGATATAGACCTGCCTCTACAAGGAGTGTTTAGTGGATGTTTTCGGGCGTCTAGCTCTCGTTCGGACCGGGGTGGACGTCGAATGAGGTTAGGATCGTTCAGAATCGACGATCGACGGCAAATTGCCGGTAGCACCAATCCGATCACTTATCATCCAACTGTCTCCGTGTGTCCGTTTTTGGGATTCCGACGGCCCTAGCGGCTTCTTTTTCAACCACCTTTGCCGCTGGTCCCCATGCCTTCCCAAGCGTCCCCATCCGCGAATGAACCGCCCCGTCCAGGAACACTTGTCCCCACCGGTTTGCCAACGATATCGCTCTAAATTGGCTATAACTTAATCGGTTGTTAATATGGCGCACCGCAGGTGGTGCACCGGACCGGACTTTTGATACCGTGCCGAGAGTTTCGCAGCTGTACAGGAGGACTTTGTCTCGAGCCACATTTTAACTGGTGCTAAAACAGTCCTGTCTAGTGTAGAGCCCGTTATCAAAGATGAAAGTTTTGGCACGCACGAAATCATTCTCTCGCAGTGCACGATCGCTTTTAATAGAAACACAGCGTTTGCGCACGATTGGGTGAGAAAACTCCACGGAAAGTTATAAGCGAATTAATGGAATGTGTGCACAACTCAGGCGCATGTTGGAATTTAGAAGAGTGCTGTTGGATAATTGGAAAGCATGCCGTATAAGGTGACGATAAACAGTTTCAACCTTTCAACTTACCTTATGGGCCAATGTGTCTCAACCAGTACCAAATGCGCCCTCTGGCGGATTATTGATGTTGAAGCATTCAGACGCGAAAAGGTAGTGTGAGCAATGCTTTGAGCGTCTACTATCCGTTGATTCTTTCACATTTCATCTAACGCACCTATCGTGGGACGGTTTAACGGCTTCGAATAATTATTATTGATATCTTTATGATGAACCTGTCATAATACCTGTCATCAGCTGTCATAAAAGTGTTAGCAAAGTCGTTTTAAGATACCATTCGGTGGATTTTTTTATTCGCTCTCTTTCCCTCTCTGTTTCGCTTCCTTCCATTGTCACCTGTTATCTTTTTTTTTATTTCCAGCGCCGCGATGCGTGTGCGGTCAAGCGAACACCCGTGTGAAGTATGTGCGGCCGGTGTGACACACGCTCCGCACTTATCGTGCGTTAAGGTTCTTCGCATTTTCCGCCTGTCGTTAAATTATAAAATTATTACCATTGCCCCCTGTCGCAGTGGACCATCAAACGGTGAAGTGTTGAGATGAAGAGAGATGAAAAAACTTTGATCGTTTTCAGGTGCATGAGCGGTCTCACTTACAGGTGTGACGTTCTTGAAGCGGTAGTTTCATCCGAAAAACGTATGAAAAACGAGTCTCTTCTACGAATGACCATGGCCCTTTAGTCAGTGCTTAAGAAACAGAGCAAATTTAATCGTCTCCTATAGCCGGTTTCCCTGTTTCTACTATTCCACGTTTAAGACACACCGCCCGTTGTGGTTTGTCGCTCCGTTTAAAGTGTCGTAATGGCTTTTTACTTGCATTACGGTTTGAATTTTTTGTCCCCTTCCTTTTTTTGCCTTGCCTTCCGCCTAGTCGTTCTGAGCAGAGGATTTAAATTTAATGACTTACTCTAATGAATTATTCAGACCGACCACGCGTAGGAACCAACGTGTCGATCGCAGCGTGTGCTGGGGAGTGTATATCCACATAAACACGTTGGATTTCAGAGAAGCAACAGCAACAACAAAAAAGCTGTAGGGTGTGTTCTACCGGGCGTCTTAAACAACGAAACTACATTCGCAGATCGACTGTAAGAAGATCGTAGGACTTTTACTTTCGCGCTTGGGTGCGGTTCTTCGATGAGGAGTTGGCAACACTGTGGAACAGTAGTTGCGCTTGGCTGATGTTCGAATCCTATTAACTACGTGCGCATATTGTTTCACCAACGAACCATTACTTCCTTTGGCTTTGCGGGCCGAAAACAAAGCGAGACATTTGTTTTAATAAGTTTGGATGTAATCCAAGATTGAACACGACACATACTGAGAACAAGCTGCTTTCTATAATCCCTTCCTGGAACCTAAGGTACTCGAATATGCATATGACCTCTAAAAAATCAAAGAGAAGTGTTTAAATAATTTAAGTACCATCTTAACATTTTCAATAATAATTCGCATTAATACTACTGATTATCTCAAAAGTCTTGTTGTGCACGAGTGATAGATCCATCCGGAATGATGGCGGAGTTATTAAACTCAATTTACTGTACTATCTTTTACGTTTAACACAATTGTTATGTGATAAAAGCACATAAACACACTTTATGCCTTAGCCCAATAATTCATTCATCATACACCATGTGCTATTAGTAACTGCAAGTTTAATCTGGTTAATTATCACTTCATTAACACTATTCTTTTTCTACATGAAGTTCTTATCTCAAATGCTATGTTAAAACACTTCGCAAAGTCTTGCCAACTTCTATATGCTACAATCGGAAAAAGTGAAAACATCTAAACGCAATCGACACCTACATGGTAATCGGTGCGATTTTTTCCTCCTCTTTGCTTCATGACGTTTCGTTTACGATCACTTTTTGCGAGCTCATTATTCGGAGTAAATGGAAAAGACGGCGTCTAATTGCTATAATTCCATGTATGCTGCATAAAAAAACCAAGAGCTCAAGGTCATAAATTCCATTAATTTTGGAGGCTATCATTGCGTTTCTTTCCGAGTGTATTCTTTTCAATTTTGTAATGAACGAAAATAGTATGGAAAATATTTAAAAACATAAGTTTAATTACAAAAAAAATATAATATTCGTTTTGAATTCACTGTTCGTATAACTCACTTTTTCATTAAAATTTTTATATTAAAATTGGGTGTTCTTCTTGACGTTCGTATCTCCAGAAATGTGTTTAAAAATAACATCCCGCAGAAGGAAATCATTAAAACCAATCGACCGAAAAAAAATGACCCAAAACAAGAGATTGCGTATCTGATTACCATGCGTCGTGATCAAATCTTCTCGAACCATTTAACGAATCGATCTTACGGAAGGTTAATTGAGCCGTTTTGTATGTGCCCGTAACGCTTCAACAGCTTGCTTCACAAAATAAAACGGACCAGCGTTTCGTTCGTATCTCCGTCTGGGTTCATCACAACTATCAAATGTCACGCGGGCAGGATGTGGTGGCAATCCTGGCTGTAGCGGGAATCCTTGGCGCTGTTTTTGCCAAGCAAAAGGTGACGTTTTGTTGGTTCGTTAAGATACGGATCTACCCGTTTAGCACACGCGCCACAGCGCGGGCGACGTGAGTCACTACATTCGGTGAGGTTTGAAGTAGAAGCAACACTGCTCAGAAAAGCGAACTGACGTTTCCCACCCTTGCATAGGCCTATTTTTATTCCCCCTCTTGTCGGTAAATCGGTTTTCATACGGCGTGTTTGGCGATCGGTTCAGTCGAGGGACTCGAGCATTGGGGACCCACAAATCGTGTCAGCCGGGATGGGAAGAAGATCATCTTCGTGATGATGCCGGCGATGAGCGCCAGCGCCCCAAAACACTCAAATCCCAGCCCAGCCCAGCCGTTCCCAAAAACGATACACGGCACAACACGCCTTCACGGCATAAGGTCGCGCTGTCTGTTAGGATCGTGTCGTGAACCCTCGTCAGCACCATCAGCGATCTATGGCGCGAACTTGTGCGATCCCACGCCCCGCGATCTTTCGTGTCGTTTATGTGGCCTTTCTTTCCAAACCCGCCTCCCAAACGCCCGGCCGCCATGCACCGTGTGTCGTTAATCAATCAATAGCTGGCGCGTCTATGGCAAGGGTGGCAGCACGACCCATTCTCGATTCCGGCCCATGCAGACACACCAAGAAGCGGCCCCGAGAAGCGATCCAAAAATTACATTAGGTTACATAAATCTTTAGCTTATTAAAAACGAGTTAAGCTTTCCGTTTCGTTTCACCCGCTTCTTGTCTGCTGCTTCCATTCTCTTCGTCTTCTATTGCTTGGGAAAAAGTTACCCTTATGATGGGAGCCTATTCGCAATCACCCTGCGTTCCATCTTTCTTCGAGTTGAATCTTGCTGGTGCTGAATTGATCGGAAAGGCGCTTCCCTGCGTGATCGGATGGGTGTAAACGGCGCGGTATGCAACTCCCAGCAACCTTTTTAGACTACAGGAGAGTAATGAGTTTTCTGGTGACCATGCACTGAAGATGACACATTTCAAAAGGTGGAGCTGCTGCCTACTCTTCGTGTGTTGGGTCACCAAGACCCACAAGAAAAAAAATTGTCACACGCATCATCTCGTCACATACAACAAAAATTAAACACCTCTCGCACACTCAGCACCGTCCCTTTATACACCGAGCAACAAGCAGCAACAATTTTGTGGATGACCCCGACCAACTCAGAAGCCATCGAAAAAAATGCTGTTACTGTTTACGATATTGATCAGCATCTGGCTGCTGCTTCGCTTCACTGAGGTGTTTTTTTTAAACCCGCGCATAGTATTAAATTGCATCTCGTATGGAAGAAGCTGCATCCACATGAAAATAAATGACTGAGAGTGAATTTTATGACAATATTCAAACCACTCGCCGGAAACTGAAGGACGTTCGACAAGATTCATCGTTTGAATAGCGTAGTATTATGCTAATTATATTTCTTCTACAAATACATTTTATCCATTAAGGATGTACAACTTCGAGCGCTCGTTAGTTATAAAACTTGCTTTTAAGAAAGAATATGTGCAAAAGTTTAATGTATAACAAAAAACATGAATTAATATTCACTCAATGCTAAACATTCTCAACTAAAGCCATGTTCTTTTGTTAATATTGCGGTATAGAGATAATTAGATTAAATGTATCTTGATTAGCTTTTCTTCAACATTTTTTATTGACCAAAAGCTATCAGTTTATTGGCGGTTGTTAACAGACGAATTATATCCATCGATAACGACATAAATCTCCCATTGTCCCTGCCAAATATTTTACCACAATTAGTCCCATCCTAATACCCCATAAATCCCATCGGGGGCAGGTCGGTTCGATTCAACGACAGCCGCACACGCGAAAAGAAGAAGTGAACGCAACCAACCACGATCGTCTTGATAAATGTTCGCTGAAAGCAGAGAAAAAAAAACACTCTCGCATAAGAACAACAACAACAAAAAATCATGTCCCCTTTCGGATGTGAAAAGCCACGAGCAATAAAATCGATGGATCTTCTCAATTTTGCAAACCAAGCAAAAAAAGGCCGAGGCACATCCTCAGCAATATCTCGCCGAATGACAAAAACCCACCAGTTGCTCCGTGGGCAACGCTGGCACTAGATCGATTGGGGCAAAATTGTAAACGGGTGCTGCTGTTACTACTACCGCATCAGCAGCAACGGTGCTACTCTGTGGGTCAGCGAGGGAAGCAACTCATGGGGTGATAAAGTCAACGGTTATGAATATTCATGCCGTCGTGCTTTCGATGCCGATGCAAAGGCAATATACATATTTTGTGAATAACTAAATCTGATGGATGATGAGTAAAGCGAACGGAAAAGTGCGACCCGAGCGTGAAGATGAAGGAAAATTGCAAGAGAAATAAGGGAAAACCTGCATCGGAATAGTGACAAAAACTGTTGAGAGTGAGTTCTTCTTGTGTGCTGCAAAGTTTGGCCGGTTTCACCTCGGCTTCTGTATGCAACGAAGATCGAGCAAGGATGGCAAATTAATATCAGCAAGCTAACGGTGTCCATCGGTTGTAGGTCATAAGATAAGATGTTGCAAATGGAACATATGAAATCATTTTTTAGACGATCTTAAGAATTTTATAAGATGCAGACATCTTCATCGGGAATATTGAAAAAGTAACAAAAAGGATTGTGCAAACATACCTTGAATATTAATGTGGGCTTAAATGAGTGCCACTGGTTTCCTGATGAAAGATGGTTTGTTAAATAATTTAAATTGTTGCAGGAAATTATAACTTCAAATCGATGGTTATTCTGTATTCTACAATATTGTTAATTTATGCCATAATAATATCAATTAGGTTCAAAATGGAAAATGTCATCAGATTACATTAGTCTCATGTTTTCATGACATGTGCATTTGTTTATTATATTTCCAAAAGTATACCATTTAAAAGAAGATTCGTTTAGCATATTTTTCGCTTTGTTAAACGTTCTTATTGGAGATAGGGATATGATCAAAATTGACTATCCTTTTCAAAACCCACCTTGGAAAACCCATCACTTTCGTTTCAAAACGTTCCTCTGCGTCTTGAACATAGTGGGTTCAATTTTTTTCTGTTTTTTTGGTTTGGATTCCGGCTAGTTCTCTAATCCGCCCATTATCGTGCGTACGATGCAACCTTCCGCCAAGCCTTCCACCGTCACGTCTGAGCTTGTTGGCAGGCTGGCTACCGCAAAGGTCATTTTTAATGGTCACTTAGGAGGGCAACAAATTTTCGAAAAAAGGGGAAAAAACGAAGAATGAGAGGGTCGGGCTTAGTGGGAGGAGACGACACAACCATCTCCTCCACGGGCGCTAGTACGGCGTGGTAATGAGTTTTTGGAGGAGTGTATGATAACAAAAAAAATCTCGACTTCCATACGCACCGACGCTGATGAAGCAAAATAATGGGCACTTCGGTGTGTTCTGTGCCCTTGACGCCAAAGAAGCTCTTTTTTTATCCGCTCGTTCTTACCTGAAACATATTAAGCGACGCATTTGGGGTTGCGATAATGAATTAAGAGATGTGTCAAAATTTCATGCCAAATTTTCCGTCTATACCCAGCATCTTGCAAAATAGAATAAACCATTCCACCGTGTGCATGCTAGGCGTTTGCAAAAATGATGGACGAAATTGTGCAAAAGCTCTGCTCGCAACACGGCGCTTTATACTAATTCATCTTCTTTTAAGCTGACAGGTTGCCCCTTTAGGATTTGGCCCCCTGTCATGAACCGTTTAACCCCGAACGCTGCTAATAAGCAGCTGCAACCAGCGCCGACGATGGTAGGCCCGGAAGAAATATTCAAAAGAGGCAAAAACACACTGAACCGATCGCACACGTTTCGTACGTTTACATACGACCGAGTGAATGCATACGCCGTGAGGTTACGCCTGAATAAATCCGGCTAAATCGGTTAGGACCGGACCAGATTTCTTGGTGCAGTGACTCTGTTACTATTTGGATTGATTTTCTTCTCGCTTTTACGTTTGCATTAGGCTTTGTGGTTTTCAGTTTAAACTCCATTTTTATGTCCCCTATTTGAGAAGCCTTTTTTTTCACCCGATAATTCAATAGAAACAAAATTAAGCTTCCAAACTTCTGAAGGCACGGAACTGTCATGACTCCGTTCGTTGTATTCCACACGAGAAAAAAGTACCTCACGAGCTCACGAGAAAGCATTGATTTTGCTTCGTTCCTACAGCAGCACCCACCAACCGTCTACCGAATTCTGCATCAACTCTGCAGCAAAAAAAAATCAAAGAAATATAAACGAAAATCTAATCACGACATTCATCTTCTAATGTAATTAATGCGAAAACGTGTCGTTCGCGTTACGCCGACGATGATGACGGTGACGATCGTCCGCAACCGCCCGCATCGCGAACCAGGGGATCGGCCCCATGAAGATGTAGGTGAGTTTTAGCTCGCAGATGTATCCCACCAGTCGAAGATTGCTTCCAGTTTTCGGGAGGGCCTCCACAGCGCAGCCCGTCGAAACGGTTCCGTTTTGGATTGAGCTGGGTTGGGTCGGGCGGTGATTTTGTTTCGCCTCGGTTCTGCCGCCTTTTAAGCAAAACGGGCACACCTTTCGCCTTTTTCATACGTTTTTTTTGTGCCAGCTTTGGTAATGGCAGAACTCGTATGTGTAGTAACTGAGGGGTTAAGCTGTGGTGTACATTAGCGATGATGTTATAGCGGGTAAACAGTGGATTAAGTTGCCGCCCCAGAAGTTTGGGTGGCAACTAAATACCCGAACAATTAGTTAATGTTGCGGGAAGGAACGGGCAGGAGCGTTTGTTGACGATTAACAGCTGAAATAAGTGTCTTAAGTGCATACAACACAAACGTTTATATAAAGTTTTATAGAACTTTTCAAAAAAACATTTTTGTGGAATGTTTTTGGTCATAAATTACATTTTTTTAATACGCTCGGGAGTAAATTAATGATTTATTTTTCGTGAATCTCTTCAAATAAATCTCTGGAAGTGAAATTTGTTTGTTCGTTTTGCCTTTGTCGAAATTTACGAAACCACTGAGATATGCAAAAGTCTTTTTGCTTGGGTTATGTATAGAAGATCCGCTCCAATGAGAAGCTTTAAAATTTGCACAGTTAGCAAACATTATTCAAGCCATAAAATATGCATGGCTTTGCATATATAAGTTCTTTTATATCATTCTTAAAAACATATGAACGAAATCTCACAGTTAAGTATTCGGTATCGAGTAGGCTTAGCAGCTTAGCTTGAATTCCCTTTAAACAAACTCTTTTCCACAAGTAACCCCAATATAAGCTTTAGCATGAAAAAAAATTGATTTTGCACATTTTGTTCAGTGAGTTCAGACGGTTTCAATACAAAAACATCGCAGAATGATATGCAATATTTTTCTTTTGGACCACCGTAGAGAATTTTAATTGTATGAAGGTGGTCCAAGCTGTAAGCGAAAGGCAAAAACATACCACTTCGAATGAGAGCAAAATCACCTGCGTAAAATCTCACCTTCATCGTCTATCGTGTGGATCGTACATAACCGCGAGCTTCTTTTTACAGGTTCACACAGAGCTAGAACGAACACTTCAAACATACGTACACTTTGAACCGGCCTGGTACTTCAACTACAATGCGTTCTTTATCAACCAATCATAATGGTCGAGTGACAGACGATCGTTTCAGTGCAATTATTGATATGCATATTTCAAGATCAAGTGTGTGTTTGTGCCGCTCAAGACACTTGGTTCACCTTTCAAGGCCATCACCAATCTGCTGGTGTACCTAGTCAGCCAAATACTAGCCGGCGATGCCCACACTCTTTACTATCTTCAGGGCTCCCCTTGACTAAACCGAACGACAAAGACCCGACCGACTAATGAGAGTGGCAATTGTCAATTACGGATTGGTTGTGCCGTTTTATTTCATCGATAAACGCTACCTAATAATGACAGTCGTATTTTATTGTCACATATGTACGCCCGTTTGATCGTCTGTCCTTCGGTTGGTCCAGGCGCCAAGACGTCAGGTGGGAGTGGGTTTGGAAGCTGCCGGGTCTGGCAGGAACTCTGGCGTTCCGTAATCGTATAGCCACGAGCACGAGAACAGGTGGAAGGTTTCACCGACAGTGGCACATGGCACTGATTTTATTCAGCCCGATCATGATCATGAGTGTCCTCAGCCCCAGGGAGACCCAGCAGCTTGGCACGGTAGCTCCAGTATCCTTTCACCGATGAGGTGCCTTCGAGGAAGGACGAACGGGCAAGGGGAGACCCTGGAAACCTTGACCGTAGTAGACCGAACCATAGGCGGTAAGAGATCCGTTTGCGAACTGGGCAGGTTGCAAACAGAAACCTTTTGTGTTGCTGCACTGCTCCCTCAGAATGCTTGGCAGGAGTTTCGAGAACTCCGGCCCGAAGTAGCGTAAAGTTACCTCCACACAATAGAACAACAGCACTTACCATGTAAACCATTAAAATTCCAGTACGCCGTATCAAAATGATAATCCTTGTGCGGTGACAGTGACGATGTCCGCAGTATCAACCCCGTTGTGAGACTCCAGCGTTTTGGTGAACGATGGCGATGCTGACGATAATGATGATGAGGGAGGGAGAATCACCGATGACGATCGGTTACTGCAGCAGTACCGCATCGAAACATCCGGGAGAGTGTAATCCACGATTAAAGCAGAGGTCTAGTGAACCTGTGCCTGGTGCTAGCGGTAGTAGCAACAGCAACTGCACTATAGGAGTATGCGGATACCGACTGACAATCACCGCAACGAGATTAGCATTAACGGACAATCACACACCAACACGCACACTATTTGATCTCTCTCTTTCTCTTTCTATCTTAGCACATCGGATTCTGATGCAAGAATCTTCTCCCCGACCACACGCAATTTTCACACTTTGCAATCACACCGTCTAGCACGTTGTACCAGGGGTCAGTTGGGTTTGGATTTGGGTAACACGCATTTACACTCAGACACTCAAACGCTTGTAGCTTGTATCATTCAATCTCTTGTACGTCGAACATGTATCGTAAGTGACTTCCGACACTACTAGTCCTCTAGTTTGAAGGATTCTGACGCGGTGGACGATCCGTGAAAGTTGGTAGCAAAATACGCTGCGTGTGCATATTGTCAGCTTGAGACAGACAGTTGGTTTCGTTAATGCCCTTTTAATTGGTCACTGTCGTTTTGGAGCCTGATCGGGTCAGAGTGTACACACACCGAGGAAACGCGACGCTTCCAGAACCTCGAGAAACTGGCCAATACGGTTTTGTTGGAGCACGGGAAAGAATAGTAATCGCACACCTTAGTTCGTACCCGGTAGGAATCGAGGTTTAGCATACGAGTTTACCGGACAGGTACCGCTCGTTGGTACGGCAAGCGAGCGCAACGTGTCTGCGGACGACTGGTTGGCGGCAACTTGGCTAGAACGTTGGAGCGTTCGCGACCAAACGTTCGCGATCTTCGAGGTCTCCAATGTTTCGGTGGAGACCACAGTTTTTCACGATCCCCGTTCACACCCAGTAGTGCCCGGCCGTGGAAACCGGTACCAACGTGCGCGTACGTGAAACTAACTGCTAGCACGACAGCCTTCTACCTGCCTCCCTGCGCTTGCATGGGCCCTTTCATGTAGGGGCATGTATTATTATTCTTAAACCTCCCAGCAGCAGTAGCCGGAGTCTTTTGCACCATTGGCGGCAGGTTTTGTTGTTTGCAGCGGACACAACTGGTTCGGTGCGATTTGTGCAGTACCTTTCAAACAGGTTCGCTCCGATCGTGTGGCAAAGGCGCGTTAGAGTTGTTGCCTTCGCGTTGCGTTCAGATCTGCGTTTTTATTCAATTTTTTGTTTTGTTTTGGTGCTATTTTCAACGTTGAAAACGAGAAGGAGCACATGGGCCCCGGGGGTAGGACTGGCTTTTTCTGCGGCTATATTCAACTTCTACTACCGGAACTGAAGGGCTATGTTGCAGGGTTTCGATAACGGAAATCTTGCTTGAGCTTGAGATCCTACGGTGAAGAACGCCACTTTGGAAGTTTAGGAGGGTAAATAACTCTCACGCAGATACAAGTTTGAGAAGTTGAGGTTTGGATTTTACGCACACCAACACTACGCATAACAAACACTACTCTACACTCCTACGGGTCACTAAACGCTATCGATTTCCTTAAATCACTAATACTGGCCTTAATCGATAGTGAGTGTTTTATTTACATCGCGAAGCAGCAGAGAGCGTTGATCACCTCAGTGAATAATGTGGGGTTTATTTAAGTTTTATTTCTGTTTTTATACCACAATACCGCACAACATTAATCTGGCATGGTGCTCAAGGAGGGTTAAGACTTCACTAACCTTTAGTCAATCACTTAATCACATTTAGTATGCTTCGCATCATCACCACACTACTGCAGGTTACGCACATTATCCACCGGCATAAGAACACATTGCAAAAGGACAGAACCTTAGACAATCACATATCCTGGTCTAGAACACACATATTGATTACCATTCACTTTAACTCCAACGCTGCCATCAACACTAAACTACACGGGAAGGGTCAACATGCATCGTTTCGTTGAACCACTCCCTTCTTCGCGTTGCAGATTCGTTCCGTGCGGGAATGGAACATAAATTGATCCTAATTCATGCGATAATAACAGTAATCTTGCCAACCAGCCTCATCAGACGTCGCGGCCAGGCTACCGGAGATGCCGTAGTCTCACGAGGGCTTGGCCGGGCAGGTGGTCTGGCTGAAGCCTGACCGTGGTGTGTTACATGCGGCTCGTTTGCACTCACACTTTAATTGTTGTAATTGCAGGTATTTACGTTTTGGAAATTTGCATCCTTCACGAGCTTCCGTGAGCACTTGTGGACGAACGAGTGTGCATGTATGTTTCTGAAATCCGTTCCGTTTCACCGCACTTAGCAATTGATGAATGAAAATGGGTTTACAAGATTTTCAGCTGCTCCGAAGGACATTCGAATGAGAAGAACTTGCACACGATACAGATAGAACCGTTCACACTACGTTTGGGTTTGATTACTTTTCTTGTGTTGTTACAATGGCAACCTATAGGTACCAGTTACGAAGCCACAACAAATAACTTCAACGACGTGTATGAAGGAAACTCTCCATAAATAATTGAGAATTTTTTTATTCCATTAAGAATCGCTGGAGCTCAACGACTCCATGTTCTTTGTTCTTTACTCATAAAATTGGTAGAAAAAATGGAAATTTTCCACCCTTCGAATGTTCGAACTATATCCGTCCCGGTAAAGGCCGCGCACGTGACTGTCCGTTTACAGCGCGTTCAAATCACTCAGCGTAAGGCATATCGCGCGCGTAAGTTCATGATTGCGTTGAAAAAACAGCATGAATCACATGCAACCATAGCGGTAAGTAAAGGATGCACAAGGAGACGCAATTTTGGACGGGAAACGATGCAAAAGCGCGTAGTGGAAACCGAACCGCCACAAGCAAGCTTCACGCGAAACACGTCCTGCCGTCGCGCGGGACAGCTCAATACTGAAAATGAAAAGCGCAAAACAAAACACAAACCGCAAACCAGCCGACGACATGCGGCCGTACAACTCGCCCAGCCAGTGGTGAGCTGCACGAGCGAGCGAGCGGCGAACCTTCGAAACGAGGCGCTGCTAAGAGTTGTTGGTTTCGATCGTCTCGACCACTGTAGAATGGCCAGAAGTCAGTCAGTCGGTCGATCGGTCGAACGGGTCTGTCGTCGTGGGTGCAGTTGTTTGAAACGTTGGTACAGCTGGCGAGGGCACGGGGAAATGGAAAACTGTGAGAAAAAGCTTACCACCCGCCACAGGCGCACTCAGCTGAGCACACTACAGGTGAGACTTGCAGACTTCTCCACGAGCGAAAGGGAACAATATAGAGACAGCATCCATCGCGAGAAACGGAACGGTATCTGGCGCCGAGCTTATCCACTGCGGAGTAAGAGCTTTAAGCAAGAAGAAAAGCAGAGAACATGAGAGTAAGTTATTCGTTTCTTTGAGAAAGAGATTTGATATGGTAGGACAGCATACATTATTCTCCAGCATACAGCATCCATGTTTTGATTCGATGAGAGACTGACATACATCAGTTTGTGTATGACCGATCGTATATCTTTATCTCTCCCGAGCAACAGGGATGTCAGATTGAATCACAAATTTTAAGCAATTTAAATCACTTTTGATATGGAAACACCTTCGTACAACTGTTTAACATAAATAAGCTTCACTGATCGTACGACGAATGAAAAAAGTTATGCTTTAACAGCATAACGGCAAAAAATTAATATTTTTCGTCTTTTCCATTTTACTAAAATCCGTTAAACAATACTATAGCATGTTCGGTATGGGAAGCTTTATAAATATTTGATTGAATGTGAAGGTCACATTGAGATTTAAACATTTTTAATGTATGTCTGATGCGTTTACTTTCAGAATAATTATTAATTTGACACCACTGGAAAACTGCAATTTTATTCACTTTGCTTCAAAAGCGAATCCTAAACCACGTTGTGGTGGATTTAATTTTCTCTAAAAACCATTCGGATTGCTTTCTACCAGCCACGTGCTCAGATTTTAATAATAGTCCTATGCAATGGCCATAATCAGTGATGCATATTTTTTCAGTAAAACCTTGTTCGAGGTTTACAAAAGGAGAATTGTTATCAGCCAAATTATTAGATGAGTGTTATGACAATTGGATTACACCGCCAGACACCAGATAATGAAACCTCGTGAAACAATTATTTTATTTATCAAAGTCCTTACATTTGAAATCAAGCTCTATGATTCCATGATTTATATTGAAAATAATGTTTAAAAACCCAATGATCCAATGCCTAACGTTATGCACAAAACTTCAATCACATAAGATGTCAAATGCGTTGAATAAAAATACATTTCGCGGTTTCAACCGACCGTTGTCAGTACTAGCATCTTCAAAAACATCAAAAGAATAGCAAAAAAATATTCGATTTGCAATCCACATCAATGACACATTATTTACTTAATTACTACTAATTTTGAAGTAAATACCAGAACACCTCTGTTCTTAAGAACGATTAGAGAGATCATCAAGCTACATAAAGTCAAAGAAACCAAATGTTTGGGGCACCGACTTATAGTCAATTATGATTAAAATATCATCAATATCTCTTAGGAAGCGACAGGATGGTGTCAGTTATGTAATTCGTCGTTTAAAACTCTCCGCTTCTTATCCCACATCCAATGCTCCAGATGGAATGGAAAGGACTTCAATCGAAGCACGAAAAAAGGGTGGTAACCGACGATTGGGCGATGAGCGATGGTGTGAAACATCCGAAAGGTTCCAAAAATTTAGTAACTCCCGCTGTCACCTGTCCCACTGACAACTCCAACATAGCGGCGGAACATGATGCAGCATGATTAACGATCTTTGCAAACAGCTGAGTGCTTGACGTTCAGCGGAATTGCAGACCAGCAGCATCAACGGCAAGAAATACACACACAAAAATCACCTTGTGGTTAAGGGAAACACAGCAACAAAAAATGGACAACTCCCTTCTCTCGTGCCAAGGGTTCAACCGAGAGGTCTCGTCGACATTGACCCTACGATGTCAGCGTGTTGGCGTGGCAGACGGCTCCTCGGTGAGTGTTTGGCGAAGGAAAACCTTCATCCCTCAGCCCCCGTTCGGGAGAACCGGTTCGAGTGACGTTGAGATGGTACCAGCCTTTTCTTCTGATGCAATTTCTTGCCTGATGGATTCCAGCTGGATTCGCTCCCGCAGTCGCTGCTATAAACCGGTGCCGTTCCGAAAAGTGCCGTTTTAATGCTAATGATGACCATCGCTTTCGCGTCCTTTCACGCGCCACCGAAACGCACCACCCATCGCATTCCCTATCCCTGTCCTCTACGATACCTAATCGTGTTTATTCTCGTTGGGTGATCGTAGCTCGCGCTAGGTGTTTGGAAAGGTTTTTCTTTCACCGAAATTGATTCCGCCTGCACAGGCTGCACTTGGGTTGGGCAGAGGTGGATCTTCCTCCCGCATCTTAGATAGCCTTCGACGGAGTAAAAGAAGCGGCGCATAATCGAACGCGAGTCAGGGACGATCATCGCGACCGCGCCGGTTGCATCGTAGGTCAACGAGGTGAGCAAAATCAGCAAAGCCACTGCCAGTAAAGTGAAAGGGTACGGTGAGCAAGAAAACTGCGCGGGAAAATGGATAAAATTATTTGCTTATCAACTGTTGCCGCTCTTTCAGCTTCACGCATTACCTCTGCCGGAAGAGGTTGAGACTTGCACAAATCAGTAAACTTCGCACCAGCTACGCCGTGTGTAGGTGGACGAACAGGTTCCTTCGGCAAGCAAGCAGGAAAACCCGCTACGAAAGATGCACCGCTGTCGGTGAGAAAAGGGTACCTACTCCTCCGCATCCAATGGGCGAGGAAAAACCGGTTGTTTCTGGTTGGTTGTTTATGCGCCACTTTCCAAGGAAAAAAGTGTATTTGTATGTGTACAGTTTTTTTTTTCGCGATCTGCATTTCCTCCTAAATCCACCTCTCATGCTCTTTACATTTGGCTGATGATTTGATTAGGAGGAATGTTAGGCGGAAGAATACGGGCACGTTCTTTCACTGTGTGCCCTTTGAGAGCGGGAAGAAGCTTACTCAGGGGTACCATAAATAGCGGATTTTCAACGGGTGGATAGTATGCGTAGAATGCATGCGCGATAAATATACACCCGGGTCTCCGAGAGATGCTTCGCCATGGAATCAACCAGTACTTTACCACTGTACTGTAACGATTCAATGCAGAAAAAAGTTTGAAAATAGGCTTCCGCGTGGCTGTGTTGTTTGAACGTTTGCTTAAAATAGTCGACATAGTGCCGATTGCATCCTTCTGAAATGGATTTGATAAAATATTTGTTTTTAAATAGAAAATATTGTTTAAGAGAAAGTAATTTGATTTTTTTTAAGTTTAAAAATACATCAATGTTCTTTTTCCAATTCTGAAAGAAATGATAAAAGTTTCTGAAAATAATTTAAGAAAAATGAAAAAAAAAACAGTGGATTCACAGTTACTAAAATTTCTAAACAGATTTTATAAAACTATAGTAAAAAATGTAAAACGATGCTAAAATTAAATAACTTATTGATTAAAAGTATTTACCTTGATTATCAGCTGAAATAAATGACATGAGAGATATTCACATATCACATTATCAGCAATGATGTTTTAAGGAAAGAATCAGTTTACGCAAGACATGTAAGAATTGTAGCAAACGTTTTTCAAATTAATATATCCATTACAATTAAATATAAACCATATTGATGCTATAACTAATGAAATGTTGTTGTTTCATTCATATTTAAATCCACTCCTTCATATTCATTCCTCGCCATTCGTTCCGTAAAGTTCTAGTAAAATAACACGTTTAACACAGTAAAGTAACTTCTGAAATAAAAACCTTTTCGCACATTACGCATGATCTATTTCCCCAACATTTCCCCAGATGCTCCGCGTGCAGTACTACGAGTGATTGCAGAAATACTCGCGCTTTCGGGGTGATAATTTTAGACGCTAATCAAACAAGAGAGAATTCGGTTTTGCCTTACCGAATAGAATACTCATGTGATCATTGTAACAAGTCAGGATGGCCGAGCGGTCTAAGGCGCTACGTTCAGGTCGTAGTCTACTCTGTAGGCGTGGGTTCGAATCCCACTTCTGACAACTGCAAAACATTTTTTGTGTAAGCATATTTCAATAAATAATAATAACTTCAAATATTGTGTAAATACTACTGTAACAGTAAAGCAACGTAAAAGCGTGACATAAGAAGAATAGGATTTAGCGTTACAATTTGAATCTTGTAACTTGTAATTGTAACTTTTTTAATTTAATTTCTAACATGTTTAACTGGCATTACCAAACCTTCAACACTTATTATTTGATAACTTAAATTTTGTTTAAACTACAATAAGGTACATTATTCTAAATAAAAAAAAACACTTAGCAAACAATATAACAATTACAATTTCAAAATACTACTATGAATGTCGTTCTTATTAATGTAGCATATAGGAACGTATTTTTTAAAATTATTTTCCCTTCTATTGACCATAAGCATTTTTTAGCACGTTACTGTAATGAGACAAACAGTATTTCCTGCAACATTTCAAGATTGTTGCATTGGTAGTTCGGATCCGTACATTTCTTCCACGTTCGGGCTTTGCTTCTGCTGAACCGACAATTTTGATGGGAGCGTGGATGAAGTGCCACTTCTGGTGCTCCCTTCTCCACTTTGAAATCGTTCAAATGCACCCACAAGCTAGGACAAAACATATGAAAGCAACAGGTTGGTGATAGTCCGTCCGACGAAGCAGTAACCGAATAGTGTCACGCGCGTTAAAGCGCATGCTCGCTGAAAACGACGACACGAAGCAACCTCTACCAAGGTAAGCCCGCGTGTCAGTATATGCTGAGGAGCGATTGCATCAAGATCCAACTCGGTCACAAAGGAAAACCGTTTAATTTATCGACTATTAGCGGTATGGGTCGCTACTTCCGTCGTGTACGCATTGTTGATAGGAATGGTAAAGAAGCATTCTTTTCGTGCTGATGCTGTGGTGCATAGACGTGTATTGGAGGGAACATTACTTAAGTGTGCCCAGAAACGATGCCACCCAAAGAAAAGCCGGTCATATCAGCCGGACAGGACAAAGGAGTCTGACGGTGGTTTCGTTCGCCTCTGGTGAATTAAAAACATTTACCGCAACGATTTTTGAGTTGTAAAGAGTGATCATTAAAAGCAATCTCTTTGAACTTACGTCCGCTTAAACACATGCAATATTACTTTTTAGAAAAACATCAGCAATATATCATTTATACATCGGCAATAATTTCTTTATCTAGATGTGCTGTAGACGCATGCGACTATGAGGAATTCGAGTCACTAATTCCAAATCAGCAGAAGAACTTTGCAGATTGATTTGACACTTTGTTATGTTTTTATCAATCATTTTAGTTTAACAAGGCTTAACGAATTTTTATATTTCTATTTTTTTATAACTTTTGGATTAATTTATAATATTTTATTTACTAAATATTTTACTCATCATCAGCGTACCAGCGGGTTGTTTAATTATTAACAATTATAATCATAATGGTCGTAATGTTTCTTAGTAAAAACAAGGTTAAACTGATAACACATAACCATCTTCATGCTTTGAATAGAATCGTTGCGCTAGAAGTTTCTTTTTTTGCGGAACAATGCACCATTTTCGGTTGGCCCTAAATCGATAAGGAGTAGCAAAATTTCAAGTACATATTTGTAATTCATTTGTCGTATTGCAGATGTACTTGGGTTTAGCTTTCGGTGTTTTCCTCCCCTTTTGGTTGTGTACATGTCTTACGAATTGAACTAAAATAAAAATAATTTATAGTTTTTCCTACATTCTATGCATATGTGTAAAGCTTTATACACATGACTATTTGCTATAATTTTATATTCACAATATTACTGTGATTTGAAACCATCATAGCTTATTTTTGCTGCAATTTACACCACATTTGTATTCCACTTCGCTCGCTATTTAACATTCATCCTTCAGAAATGAATTTGTCAGCAACATTCATCGTTGGCAGGCTTGGTTGTTTTAACTTGCTCCATTCAAGAGAACTCCTTTTCCAGGAGAGAGTGAGTTTTGGTTTGCAGTTTACATTGCTCACTTCGCCCAGCAGAAGCATTCCGTTCCTGATAGCAAACACCCCAACCACACGCATCCTCCGGGAGGCACGATGGTACGTAAACGAAGTCAGTGCCACTGTATGTGGTAGAACTGCACAACAATGGCGACCGAGTGGGCGAGTGGGCGAGGTGCCAGTTGTGTTTACCTTGGTACGGTTACGCTTCGGGTGGCTGCACTTCATGGTCCAATTGAAGGTGCCCAACTCCAACTCCACACCTCCCACTCGCATTTCCTTCTTAGCCCCAACCATTCACGCATTGCAGTTTCGATGTACCTGCACACTGCAAATTCTGACCCGATGCATCTAACACATCGGTTTGGCTCGCCGCTCGTCTGGCGGGAAAATCTAATCCATATTTCAATTCGGCTTTGACTCTTTGAACCGCACCTTGGCTGCCGTGCCCGTCGTCTGGTCTGGCTTCAACTGGCCAACACCGGCGACCTTGTCCCAGGGCGTTGGGCTTCGATGGGCAGACGCATGAGACTGCCCAACTCTGTACGCGTGTGTAAATGCATCGATGCCACTGTGGCGAACCACAACTGGCATCCGGTGTGGGTCATACACACGAACAAACACACACAGGCACGCCGGACGTTGGTAGGAAATGCGTACTGGAAAAGCAATGCACTTTCACAAGCCTTACATCTCGAGCCGTAGTATGCACGGAGCTTTGAATTGAACTTGGTTTCGAGAACGTTAGCACGCATTTTCATGTACCACAGTTTAGCCTAGAGAAGGTTTATGCCAGAATACAGCATAAACAAAAGTGACCGCTGTTGGTGTTTTGCGTCCGTAAAGGATTCGGGGGTACGCCATGCGCATCACTGATGCAGCGCATACACATCTTGTTTACATGGGTCTTGGCTTCTAACGCATCTTTCGATGTTGTGTTTGCGTTTCTTCGTTGATGAAGCATTGCTCCCTTCCTTTGCGGAACAGTACCAGTCAATGAAAGGGCTGATGTGTATAAAATTAGCAAACAATGCCCATGGCGGTTGTTCTTTTTTTTCTAGATGCTTTGCTGTGTTTCGATGGATCAAATTGATTTGAAATGGGCACGAAATAAAAAAAAACTTTGAACCAGATTTTTCGGAACACCTTGGTTCTACCCTATGCCCCATCATAGTGCAGTGAAATACCAGAATCGTGAAAATTTCAGTGAACGATTTGATAGTTTCTAAAGTTTTTACACAATTTTACATAAATATTGGGACAGTTTCTGTATTTGGTTTTATTGCCCAGCATCAAACATACTAAATACCAACATTGCGAAATCTGCTCCGCTTTCCCACCAACGAGTATCAAAAATTTGTTCTTCAAATTGCATACATTTAGGCGCAAAAATCAAATGAGGGCTACGGTGACGTATTATCAGTATAATATCTATACAGCAATTTAAGTCGCTACATAAAATACATCAGAATATATTTCCACGCACCTCTCAATAGTTTTGAATAAAACAAAATCACTTTTTGGCAATCTGACAAATCTTTACGTTTTCGTATTTTTCTTAGCCTTTAAGTGACAAAACTAAAATTTGCCAAAAGCTCATCTCTATCTCTAATATACATTACTGCTTTATAACAACAAATTCGTGGAATGCCTTTAAATAATAATAAAATTTGAACATTCCATAATTTTAATTCATTTTTAATCTTAATGAAAATTTAATTATTTTAGGTTAATTTTAACGTACATATTTATGACTTTTTAAAATTATTATTCTTTAGCTTTGTTATTTTCTTATATTTATCAATTTTAAGTTCACTCACCAAAGTAATGATTAAAATTTACACGTTTTTTAAGTTGAGTTGAAGTTAATTTGGTTTTAATTGAAGCTTTCAGTTACTTTCGTTATATCACCATATCACCAAGCACTTCCGGTAATAGCACAGCCGTGCATTTCGTTGCTTACTGTTGCCTCAGCGCGCGAAGCGTCTGAGAACAGAAGCGAAAACAGCGTCTGAAGGATTTTTATGTGTGCCCGCCATAAGTGGCTGAACTAAAAAGACTTACAAATCCTCCACAGTCAACTGCTAACACCATTAAAAGGAAGCATTTCGTTTCACTATCGGCTTTCGTCACGCCGGAATGAACTCAGCTGCTCTTTTTTCCACCTGCAGAATGTTCGTTACAGTGAACTGTACAAGCAGCACATGGTGATGCTATACGTTGCATGATTCTGTGAAAAGCTCCACGCAAACTGTCAGCCGGGTGGAAAAATTTAGATATCCAAATTAAAGCCTCGTCTCCAAATCATCCCTCGGTCGGCGGTATTCCATTGCATTGCAAAGGACATCCAGTTAGCGCCCCAGAAGTGCAGGAAAAACTGCTCTTGGCATCGGATCGGGGATGTTCTAATGAGCGTAGGCATTAAACAGGAAACCGGAGATGCACATCGACTGCGTTTACTTTTCGTTAGCATCAGCTGAGCGGTTGACATGCTACTTGTGCCACATTCTAGTCACTCATACTTTAAAATTTTATTATACGGAACGTCTGCACAAAACGAATCGTTATTCGCGAATGGTTCGACTGAACGTTAAAGGTAGTGATGGTAGTGATCCTTAAATGGATGCTTAATGACCGATTGAATCTTAACCGATCGGACATTTTCAACACGTGCACCGACACGAGCACCACTGAATGTTACAAATGTAAGACAAATGGCTTTCCACTCGCAACCGGGCGCCTCCACCAATAGTTGCAATGATGTGTCGAAGTGATTGTGAAGAATAGAAAAACGGGAAAATTGAGTACAGGAACCATAAAACTTATGACCCTTGAACTAAGGATAAGAGCCCTCGGTTCGATTCGTCCTGCTTGCTAGGTACTAGGTTGGAAAAGCGTAAAGCACGAAGTGATTGGAATCGAACGATGTCCAACAGATTTCTTACTTTCACGGAACGACTTGAATAAAATGCATCGATACAGATCTACCACCAGTGTTATATACTGTTAAAGTGGATAAACTTTACACAAAGTTTTGGAGTCACATTTTTTTCGTTTAAAATCCCTTTCAAAGTTTTCACAAAGCTTTTTTGTCTTATAATGTATTTTTTTCCAAATGTCTTCTTTAAAAGGCACCGTTTGGGCAAGCAATTACAACCATAAACAACGATCGATAAGGCGATAAAGTCATCGGAGACAGCACCCATTGGTCGGTTTCGAGTTTGGTGGCAAATTTATGGTAATCAATTTGGAACCGTCTCGTGTAGAAGGTGGAGAAGTTATGCTTCTTCTCTTATCGGTTCTTCTATATACTCTGTCAGTTATTTCTACGATAAGTGTGCGTTCAAACTACATTTTTTACTCGCATTGAAGGGAGCGTACAAAGTTGGTGAAGCTTGCCGAATAATAAAGTTTGGTTCATCGTGTTGGTAGGTTAAGACAATTATTTTATAATTTCATTTAATAATGTTGCATGCGGTATGATATCTTTCAGATTACTGTTTATGTCATTGTGATAATAACCTGATGATGGTTGTTCTTTTAATGATGATTGTTTTAAATTACATTTAACGACATTTAAGTAAAGTCGGACACTTACGATTAAACAAGAAATTGGATATAAAATTATATTTTAGCTTTTCCCTTTCTCCAATATTTCAGATAAACTGTTCTGCTATAGTTAGTTCGAATTACATCAAAGTATTAGAAAAAAACAGGGGATAAAATGGTTGTGTCATATTTTTATTTAGTACCTAAATGTAGACCTGAATAAAATTGTTTTTCTTTCAATTCTTTCCATGAGAGGATTCTGATTGTTTGGTTATGATACTATTTAATATAACGGGTTTTATTTAAATTTAACTTTAATTTTAATTCAACATTATACAAACATATTTAAACGAACGTTATATTAAATATTATCATTGCTACATCCTTAAATAAAAAAAAAGTGTTCAAAAAAATGTACGCCTCAATTGTCTGATTATGATTGTCTTAATTTATATGCATCCGAGAGGTATGTAAAGTTACCAACTTTTTAAATTGATGATGGTTTTATAAATAGATTCCTACTGAAATTTAATGCTAAAAGCAGAACATCTATTTCGCACTTAATCCTTATTCTGCATTATGCTAAAGACTTGCTTCATCATTCTAAGAATCTAGAATCATCTCTTAGAAAATCGAACATTTCGAAAGGATACAAATAATTGCCGACTTTCTCACTACCTCCATGCCCGTAATTTCTTCATTTTCATAACTCCTTTACACCCTCGAAAAATTACATTCCTTTTTTCGCTACTAAAAATCACAGCATAGTGCAGTCCACTCGTTTGAACTCGAATCAAGCGAATCCATCCCTACTACGCCTTCCCTTCCGTTGACGTTGAAGTGTTAAGGTCTCCCTTTACAATGGTGTCTCAAATCGTACACAAGGTGTAGCAACTTTTAAAAACGCTCCAAATGCATCGCAGTGCTGAAGGGATATTTTGTAGCGAGCATGGGACGAAAAGGTCGAACGGGAAAATGATGGCGTTTATAAATCTTCCTACTAGCCGGAATCCGATGCTTCCACGTTGCGAACCATGGAGACAGCTGTATCGCACCGTCCATTTTTCTTTCCCGCTGCTTACTGCACGCGTAAACTTCTTACCATCTGAGCAACCCTCTTGCATCGAACAGGAGGGAAAAGTTTTTAATTAAAAGAAATTTTATGTTCCTTCGAGGTAGTTCAGCTTCCTTTGATTCCCGCCAAACTACGCTGCCAAACGGAGAGGCACTGCTGAAGGAGCACCGATCGCAAATTAGAGTGCAGCATTGTGGGAGGAATAGTGAAGAGAACAGACGCGAGACGGCAAGAAAAAAAATTAACGGATGATCTTCGATCCAGGAATTCAATCCGAACGCAGCGGCGGTCCGGTGTACAACGATGGATTTGTTGCTTAATTTTCCATGCAGTAATTACTGCCCCGAAGGAATTTGTTTCGTGGCGTTTCGTGAGCGGTAGGTCGTAAGGAAAGCTTTCGAGTAGTACAAAGGCATCAAATTCATTCTATGCTTGATCGCCTCCCGAAATGTGAACAAAGTTAAAAGTTGTTGTTTATCACAGGAGGAGTACTGTTTTTATTTAAAGAAAACAGTGTTTCCGGCTCTTTATTTCTTTGTAAAAGAATAAAAAAGTGGTTTACTACATACAAAGATGATTTAATGTTTTATGTAAATCAAAGATGTGAAAAGAACTTATTGTGATCTGTTCAACATTTATTATCTAAAGTAAACCAAAATTCTTTATTTTTGAAGTAAACAGAACCGGAGCAGAACAAAACATATTTCTTGTGAAAATGATGTTATATTATTGCATACTGTTTAGGCGCTTAAGCAAGAAACGTAGCAACTGCCATTTTACTGTCCCATGATTTAAATAATGCTTCGATCTGTGCAAAATAAAAAAAAAATCTATTTCATTCCATAAGGAAAAAATCGGTTTCCTTTTAAATATTATTCCTTTTTAATTATATTTGCCATATTTTCAAGCAGACAAGTAAATCAACCAAAAAATTAAAAACTTAAATAAACCTTAGCATTCACCATTTCTTTCATACGCAAATTCGTGCTTTAATGATTGATTCATGTCGTACCAGTATTTTTCCTTCCGGAAATCTTCCTACCCATTCCATTTCTTTTGCGAGAAATCATTCAAAATAATGAAGCACAATTCGTTACTTCCTCTGATACGAAACATAATGACCTGTAGGGTGATGGTAAAATAACAAACAACAACAGAAACAGAACAAACGCTGATTTATGGCAATTCGACTTACGAAGATAACGAGAATATATTATTTAATGCGTTTGAAGACGAACTTCGCTTTAAAACAATAGGTACATTAGAAGGTCTCCTTTGTAGTCTGATATATAAAAAATATGTGACAAAATACAAACAAATATGTCGTTCTGAATTATTTTCAGTTTTGCATTTCATCACTTATTTTAATAGATACAAATTAAGTTTTACGTCTTCCAACCCTATTATCACAAAACTTTTCATCTTTGTACCCCGAATTTCATCAATTCATACAATGGTTTTTCATTCACCTTCATACTTCTGATCCTGTTTACCAATTTTTCCTATCAAGACAAACACTTCACTGTCACTCTCATTATTGCAACAATTCTCCCTTTCAGGAGTGGTTGTGGTTCATTTTTCAACAGCTGACTTATTGGACATTGGATTTCGGCTTAGGCAACGATGGTCATTGTTGCGGTGCTACGCTGACATTGAGATGCCTATGGAGGCACCTTCAGCTAAAGTGGTGCATTTATGTCATTCTATGCATACCGAGCGTTCTGGGGCTGGTAAATTTATAGCCCACATCTCAAGTTCATTCCAGAACACGCAGCACATTCGTCTGGTTCGGTTTTCAGTACACGTCAAAGTGCCATTCAGATGCATAATCCTTGCATATTTATATACTCAAGCAGAGAGCCTATGCTTTTAAGAGTGACACTGTTGTAGTTTTCTCGGGAAAATGGCCAGTGAAACGGTGAATCCACTAAGGACGTTCCATCTACGCTCAGGACCCAAATTATGGTGGCTCTGTGTGCAACTTAATATGCATCCTTCTGTACGTTCGGTCCACCATTTAGAATGATGTCTCCCACCAACGATACAATCAGTACATCACATCTGTCGTGGGGTACATTGGCTTTAAAAGTGGTACCTTTTACACTTAGTGCTTTGGCATGGAGAATAGGAAAAGCTACACAATGTCAACAGTAAACGATTATGGTTTCGTTTAATTGTCAGCTATTTCTTGAATCGAGCAGAGATTTTCTATGCCAACTTTTGGTGAGTTCACGTTGACATGAGCTTAGCATGGAAGTGCATGTATCAAATAATACTTACTATCTGTCAGCTTGTGTGGCTCTGATGTAAGCAAGCATTTAGATACATTTACTTACATTTGATGTATGCTGTGTTTGCAAATGTTTGCAAAAAAGTTAAATAGTCGTTCATATCACATATAAAGGGAAATATGCATATAACAGTAACACATCACTTCAGCTTATACAGAACGAACCGTTTGATTACAGAAACATAAATAACCTCGTGTACAACTATATGATAATTATTACCTATTATTTATAATTGACAAATAAACAACATCTACAACAAGTATGTATTAGTTAACCTAGCACATGAAAAGGTGAGGCTGCAAAGGATCAAATCTAAAATAGTTTAAGATTGCTAATTCGGTAACGGCGTTAGCATAACGCTGTGCTACATATTTTCTTGTCGTTCGACGAAGCGACGATGATTCATTCCGCCCAACAGGGGTGTCAAACTCACAATCAGTTCAATTCATTACTCCTGAATACATGTGCAAAAAAACTTAAAAAACAGTCTAAAACATGTAATTAATCTTAAAACTAGTTTTAATGATACGAATTTTTGATTCTTAATTAAAGAATCATATTTTAATTTAAATTTGAAAATAATGCACAAAAACCAGTACTTCTCCGAAATTGCAATTTTTCCTTTCTTCAATCCTTAAATGTAATGTAAGTATGACATAAATCAACGTAGTAAACGTCAACGAAAAGGGAATGCAAAGTAAAATTGTTCTACACAATACGACTCATTTTAATTCAATTACTGATTGACACTAGCTGATCCGCCTTTGAACACTGTTTTATCTTATTGATAAAAAATGTGAATAAAACTGAAAGTTTACTCAGAGGACTCAATTGTGAGGGATTACTTCGTTTAAGAAACAAAGCTATAAGAAAATTATACACCCAATACAGTACAGTAGAAATGCCATTCAAAAATTCGAAGGTAGTGAACAGCAAACTAGTGAGTGTATATAGCAATAGCGTGTAAGGAATAGGTAAATTAAACAGCTGTTAGCACAGCCAACAAATAGAAGCAACGCGAAAGCGTTACAACCAAATCGCACGACTTGTCGCATGAACTCGGTAGGCATTGAAAATATAAATATTTCGTCGTGTTCATTTGGCGCCAAAGCAAGAGAGAAATAGCGGTTAGAGCGAGCACTTCGGAATTGTGTACAGCGTTTGGTCAAAGTGTGGCGCTTGGGAAAGCATCGATAGGAGCATTCCCTTAATAACAAACATGAAACTCAGTAACCAGTCTGGTGTCGTTGTGAACGGTTGACAGCGCTGCGTCTTCAAATACACTCAATATCAGTTCCACGTGTAGCACCGACATCTAGCCGAGGCAGCGTAGAAATTTCAAAACATAACGGCTTTTCGGTTGCAATTTATTGGCGTCATTACCGAAGAAATAAAGCTGTTGGTTGTTTGATCACCTTAACGAATAGAAGACTATTCCCGTTTGGCGTTGCAAACAGAGATGGATTAAAGTTTCATTTCACATCGACAACTATATTCGCGTACCAGTGAAGACCGTCAACTATTAGAAGCCATAAAAATAAAAGCTATCGGTGCAAAGCAACATACTAGTAGTTTAGTGACCAATCGATTGAAAATCACATGAATTCCTTATGATTTTCTATCGCTACCAGAACAAGTGTTTAACGATCGTCATGTGAGTGATCCGAATTTATATGGGTATAGTGATACAGAAAGATTAACTACCGATTTAAAGGCCACACCATCGATAAAGTGATTATAAAACGTGATTGCAGTAGCGGAAAGTGTTTGCAGTATTCAACCCAGGATTAGTAAAAGCTTCCTGCAATATGCTTCCTGTCTTAACAGATTTTAGTACATTTTTCAACAGACTTTGCATAGTGGTGACAGTATTTATAACCGGTAAGTGTCAACATTGCTCTAATATAAATGAGAGAACTAATGAACGTTATATGCATCTATGTTAATTTGTGAGAAAAATCTGAAGGCGAATGTATAAGATACACAAATAAGCCTTATCTTATCTTCAGCGTTCATCTGCAACGCAATACACATTATCAACTCAAGCTGGTAAACCGACGGAGTTCATCACACAAAGTGTTAAATATGTCATATTGCCTAAAATCCGGTTCAAAGCTGTTTGAAGGCCTTGACGTTTTTTTGGCAATCCACTGTGGCTCTATATATTGTGTTAAATAAAAAAAAAACTGTTACATGTGATGATGTTTGCATACCCAATTTCATCCCTTCTTTTTTCGACCCCCACATGATTATACCAATGATTTGCGAAGTTGTTTTGGGCCAGCCTCTGCGTAGTTCAGAAAACTTGCTTCTTGAAGACGAATGATAAGTGGGCCCATACTTTGGGGAATTTTGTTTGATACTAGCTAAAAGCTTGTTACACGTGCTAGCTTGAGTGACCATTCAAGAGTTTTATTCGCCAGGCGACAAGTTCATACGAAAGTACTGAAAGTAATCGCTATAACTATTGTTAAGTTTAGTCTACATTCCTCAGCACTAGCACTATTTTATAGAAAAAAGTTGCATTAATTTTTGTCTAAAATTTATTAGTTATTTAATCAATATCAAAAAATAAACAAAGAATCACGATGTTTGAGTGCCTTCCAGTATAAAAGCTCAAGCAACCGAAATTGTAGCTTCCTCCACTAAAATCGAAGGATCGTACGATCAATTGTGTAATTATCATTCGAACACAATCAACAGCTCACGCCACGCAATTCAATTGAGTTAGGAAATCCTACATCAATCATACTTCAACGTCTCCCAATATTCCCATATGTCTTACCTCTTAGGGTATCCCACGATGCGAACGCTTGTGCATTTGAAGCTGATAAGAACACTTATACACATTTTTTTAGCATGATGGTATCTGCACAGTCATATGATCAATAATTTAGCTAAGATCAGTAACGGTGCTAACTAGCTAATGCATTTATATTTTTATAACTTTCTGTTACACTAAAGTTGCTAATTTCTTTAAAGGGATACCTGTCAAGGGAGAGCTATCATTCAAAAAATATATTCTTTTTGGTATATTTTTGTTGTTTACTGTATATATTTTTATTTTTATTTATTGGAAATGTTTACGTAACATATCGACAAACGATCAAACTATTTCAGTTGATCATTAGTTGAAGATTTTGAATCCAGGACATCTGATTCTACTTTTATAAAAATATATAAGGGTATATCTCCCCTTACAAATAAGGAATATTCAAAATTCTACACAAAAACTATAAAAGGAAACACAGAATAATAAAAATTATATAATAATAGCTTATTCTAGTAATAAGTACAACAACATTTAACAATAACGGGATACTTACCGGGATAGCCGAAAAGCCGGATTACTCCGGAGTTTACAACGAATTCTACTCCGGATTAGACATCGGATTACTCCGGATTTGATTTCGGATTGCTCCGGAGACGACTCCCGATTTAAGATACCGTAAGACGACTATTTTTATGGAGTTTCCTTGCGGTTTTCAGCAATACGGACTGATCGTTTTTAATTACTACAAAAAAAAAATTGTTGAGAGCACATAATCGGTCGAATCGAAGCTACAGCCTGTGTTAATCACTGTTTCATTCACTATGATGATTATGAATGAATAATATGTCCTCTACTTCCACCTGGGAGTAGTTACATTCTTTATTTCTCCATATTTAGATTGCAGCTAACGTTCAAACAATGTGTCATTTACTAAGCTTTCTTGGTAGTGGTTTGAAAATTGTTTCACTGGTACACTCACAATATCACACTAAAGCGACACTAAACGTGCCAAAAGCCGACCAGCAATTGGCAATCAGTTTTAATTTCGTTTTCTGGCTAATCGCCAACAAACTCGGTGTCATACAAGCGGATGGTTAAGTCTTTTGCACACCAACTGCCGGTGCCGACTTGAGAGTCATCGACAGACAGTTTTAGCAACGATCATACCTGTATAATCCAAAGTTGACCGCCAGGGCTGCATAATCGAAGTCGTCTGATACTGTTCAATAATGAATGCAAGTCAGTGACCAACAAAAGTTTCAAAAAAAGCGTTTAACGCGAGAAGAAGAAGACTTGTAGCGAAAAGGAAAGGAATGTTGTATGCTGCTGAATGATACCAAACAGCCAATCACAACCCTCCCAGCAAATCGTACGATATAATGACGTCACGCTGTAGCGACTCACCTGAATCAACAGAAAATGTTACCATCGTGTTGGAGTTTAACATAACATCCATAAAACTGCGAAAGGAAGACTCGAAACGTTTGAAGTTGGTTTTATGGCTGAAAATGCGCGCGTCGGCAGTCCCGCTGGGCGAGCTGTGTATTGTTTTCGCTACGCTGTTTTTTCCGTTTTAAATGCTACAGCTTATGCTTTTTAGGTTATGCAGCAAGCCCTTGCGCACCCAGACAGCAGTGTGCAACTTTCGCTAGGTGCGGTATCAGATTTTTTGCACTACTGTTCCAATGCATACCGGTGTGGATATCGGTGAATGTAAGTCCCGACAGCCGTTGGTTGTCGGGTTTCAGTACCGTTCGATTCGTTATGGAACTTGGCGGTACGTATAGAGAAACATATACTTTGCGTTGGTATAGTTTACCGTGGAGGCGGCAAAGCTACCTGAGAACCTAACCACAATGGAGTCAAAGTGTTGCGATACACGGAAAGGTTTACGGAGAGATTATGTAAAAATTAGAACATATGTAAAAAAGCGTTGACATAGATATAATGAATTAGGATATTTTGTAAACTAAAGTAAATTACAAGGAATATTTAAAAGCCCCAAACTTTTTTTTGCTGCAAGAAATGTACGCTTGTTGAACTCTATCGCTCACAATATGGGAATAGGAACATTGTCCCCACCATTGCTCACCGTGCGAAATGTTTAAGTTGCTAAACTGCCTTCACACAAACACCACAATGGTGCTAAAGCTTTATGGAGCGCCCACCTTTCTGATCGGACACGGTGTGCAGGTAGGTTGCTTGTTCCGCTTTTTGGTCAGTCTTCCTTTCACGTCTACCAAGATCTCGCACTTCGTGTTTCGAACGAGTTGCGTGTGGCAAGTTCGATTAATGCTCACCGAAGCGAGACGCCGGTTTGGAAGCTAACAGCAGAAGTTTCGCTGGCCAAGGTCGGTCACAATTACTTACAGGAACCAGATCACTTGTTGATTTAAGCTGTTAGATAGATTAGTTACTAAATCATCCCAAGAGAACGAACCCTATTCTTCCCAATTAGCGTAGAGTTGGAATATGCAGCAGATGAGCAATTCACTTCACAAATTCTTTTGGCCAGAGCTACAGTTTGCCCGAGTGAAGAAGATAAGATAACTGATGTCGTATGACATTCCGTTTTGAGTGAAAAGGCCACTCTCATGGTCAGATAGCTCTCAAAACAAGTTTCTCTGGGTTCCACGCTATTCTTCGCGAAAAAAGTCATCGACCTCATCGAAAGTCATAAATGGTCAAGGAAACAAAACTTTTCTACAGTTTCTGCAGAATAAGTTTTCTACAGAATATAAAAAATCGTATAGGACGACCTTCCAGATCGCGTTGATCGTTCAAATAATGCGTATTTCAGTTCATGTGAAACATCTTGTACGTCTCAACACGTGGCTCCTATTACCCTGATCGGTTTGTTATGATCGATGATCGTACAGCCATGTCGTTCAAACCTGTTACGAAGGTGCGTTCGCTTGTTCGAGGTGGATCACTTCGTTACAAGGGCTGTTTACTTCGATCACGTGTCAGTGTCGGGCACACTCTTCGTATCAGATCTACTGCTCGGGATTATATCACTAGACTAGACTAGACAACAGTTCCTAATATCAACTATAAAAATATCTGCTATAAAAGTATACAAAACATTATTTCGTTTTAGCACCGAAAACAAAACTGTTTTGGATCTAGGGGCGAGAGTTCTAGTAAATATACCTGCCCCAAACTTCTACACCGTATACATTGCGCATTGTTCCGCATCATCATCCGAAGACTTTTCGTTTACTTCCTGCTTTACGCTCAGGTTTACGGTCTTTCAGGGGCGGCGACTTGTTGGTTTTTGTTTACATCTTTCGTTTGCGAAGTGATTGCGACTGAAAATAACCTTCTAACTGCAAACCGACAGCATCACCCCACCGTGCATAAACGCTGTGCCCTCGGAAGCTTTAACCGAGACTGCAAAATAAAACTGCGACGGACCCGGGTGACGAACATGTGGTGTGATTTGCGCAAAAGCAACCACATCTTGAATGAAGGATGGCAAACTTGAGGCAGTTTTCGCTTACAATAAGTGTTGACCGTGCATTTTTTTTTTCATTCTCCCAGTAGCTTCCTAGTGTGTTATTTCATCTCATTATTTTTTCCATTGATCATCACTGCTTGATTGCCATAATGATGCAAATATAATGAGAATATACAAAACCTTCAATGATCCCTATGTTTTCGAGCGGTTCAAAATAAAACCAAAAATAAAAAAATTGATTACTGACGTCAATGCTATCAAACGTTTGTAAATGGTTTAATTTTAAAATTTTCGATAATGTCTACAAATGTATTGATCGTTTTCATTACATTCCATCACTCATGCTCAGGAAGCTCAAAGAAAATATTCCAACCGGAAAAAAGATTGGCTACGGAATAACCACCGAGTAATGACCGCATAAAAAAAAACTTCGTTGAGAAAATCTACGGCGTCAATCATGCCAATTGAGTTTAATTGAATTAATTCAGCGTGTCCATATTCTCATCACCCATGAGGTACAATGCGAAGAAACTACGTAGTACGCGTAAGGTTTCAACAACAGCCGCCAGTTTGGCGTGTACGTCAAGCAGGTCATTGGTTTGGCATTGACCCGAAAAGAAAACCGTAACTGTCAAAAATGCAACCGCCTTGTTGCCGCATTCCAGACCCTTTTTTGTGGGCTCGACCACAAAAGGCTCCAATGCGTGAGGAGTACAGCTGCACCGTTCCTTTCTGCTATCTGTCGGGCTTCACCCTGAGCCATTCCAGAAGTACTGCAGTCGACGCGGGCATTTGCGTCAATGAACGATTACTTGTTAAGTTCTTCAACCAATCGAAATGACGACGAACGAAGGTACTCAAAACAAAATTCATCAAAAACTGTGTGAGTACAAACACCCTTTACGTCGAGGGAGAATCCCAACTCATTGCTATCCTCTTACCAGAACTGAGAAGACCTCTGAAGAAGACATTACGTCAATGATACTTTTGCTTACCTGGTTTTTCTGTCCATTCGGAGTCAGTTTAATCCGGTTCGTCTTTCTACGGGCATTCGATCATCCATGCGTCAGGTGTATTCACCTAACCTTGCACGTGGAATCCGTTGGAGTGTGCGCCTACCTATAAGTGTGTGTGCAATCGTGGACGAGCCCCCAGTCTTGATTGGTGGAAACACATCGTACGATATTTGTGTGACCGACATGCACACACTCACACACCATCTCGTTACGTTACCCCACTTCTTTTTATCATATAGACGGAATAACGCGTGTGCATGATGCACAGTGAAGTTGTATAGCGGAAAAGTGTGTTGAAGCACGATCGGGCCCGTACGACTATTGAAACGATGCTTTAATTAGATGGCAGCGACGCGCCAATTTGAATTTAGTTGCAGTCCGATGCACATCGGAGATCAACTCATCAACTCGCCACGCTGTTTCGTGTTCGCTACAGCGTGGATCGGATCGGTATGTTTTTGACCACGAGAAGATCGCACTGTGAGCTCCAACGTTGCATGGTAATGAACTGATCGCGCCGTGAGTTCCAACGTTACACTGTGACGTCTCGTTGGTGGGATGCAACATCGCAGTAGGAAGAGCACTGCAAAATTTAAAACCATTGGTGGACTTGACCTACCTTAACGTCTGCTTGGATTGCATTGTACGTTTGAGATGAAGGGCTTCAGATAATAGAATAGACGGATTATTACAAATTAAAGTTTATTGTAAAACAATTATTTCTAATAGAAGAAAATAATTATTTCATTAACTTCTTCTCAAATATTTGATGTTGTTTTTCTTCTATGTTAAGATTATGGTAGCTGAAAATAACGCTTTAAACAATGTTACAGTCTAGTTATTAGAATTGAATAGAAGTTAGCGTTATTAATCAGAGTCAAACTTATAATATTTTAATTTTATTAGTTATTTATTTTATTCTTTCACTAATATCCAAATACATAGTCTCAGGGTCAACCTGACTTAATTTAACTTACTCTTATCGGTAAACTGTCTCGTCATGTGGATCGTCTTATCGAGTAATTATTGTGTAATGTCGATTTAATCGCATACCGACTGGTTGAACCGGTTTAGCCAGTTTCAGTTGTCGACCGTAACACCTATATTTACAATTACAATCCCTTCCGGGAGATATTAACCCACTAATCCATCGATTTAAGTCGCTTAATTAATCGTTGCGAGTATTTATGGCTTATCTTGCCGCAATGAAAACAAGCAAAGCTTTTACTACTATTGTTGTTATTGTGCCTTGATTCAGTTCCTACGGGACGGTTGAAACGTTGTCATTCCTTCGCAGTGTGCTGGGAAGGAAGGTTGCAATAGGAACAGCTCGTCCGTACCACCTGATATAATTAGAGCACGCTCAGCAAACCAGCTTGTCTGAGCGACGTCCTGCAAACAACTACTGAACGTAGGAGAGTGAAACGATGGATGGAACTATTTTTAAACCGAAACCAATTTTGTTATAAGAGAAAAAAAACACACTGTTCACAGTGAAATTTTGTACATGAAGTGAATGATTTGCGATGACATGGTTTTGACAAGGGGCTGTAGACTATTGGCACGGTGAAAATTCTGACCCGATGGCGTAGGTTAGGGTTGTATAATTTTCACAAAAATCCGGAATTCGGTTGTCGCACCAGTAAACAGGCCTGTCTACGCCGTGGAGTGGGACAAAGTTCAGTTTTATCACAATTTTTTCTAGCATGCCGGTTTACGTCACATCGTATTGTGTTTTGCTCCTTGATTGGTACACATATGCAACTTGAAGCACGTGTACATACGTCGTTTGTCCGTGTAAACCGGTGCTAATTGAACTGTTTGTGCGAGAGAAAGAATCTAATAGTAATTGATTGCTAATTGATTTGATTAAGAGGACGGAAAGAGAAAGAGCACAGTTTTAATCTTAAACCGAATGATAAAAAAGTGTTATTCAATTTTGTCTATAGGGGATTTGCTTACTTCTAATACTGTAAACAGTTTTGTGCTATTTTTATACTTTTCCTTTCAATATCGTGCAGCCAGCCGAGAGAAACTGCCAGAAAAGCGCATGTGATGCCGTATGCCAGTATTAATAGCCTTCGAAGACAGCGAATCATTACATGTGGCCTAGTTTTTAATTTTGCATGACAGATCGTTCTGCAACATTGTACGTGTGGGAACGGTTCGCAAGGATTCATTCCATTTCATAATGTTTCCATTTAAAACTATACTAGTGCATTGAAATAGTGAAAATTATCGCTTTGCTTAACCAACGTTTTGGTCCATGGTGATGAAAAATGGTTTCAATTTCAGCTATTTGAATATCGCTTTGGGCATCTGGTGCAGAGGGAAGAGTCTCTGCTATACTTTTGCAGTAATAAATTTAATAAAATTTATGAAAAAAGCTTTTCCCAACATAAATTAAATGCTCTTTCACTTCAAGAAACCAGATTCGTCTTCAAACATCTAGTTTAAAATCCTTTTTTAATAAGAACAGTCTCCCTTTAAGTAGTTTATTATGCCGTAACACATCAACGAGCACGTATAAGCGCACATTTTGCATTCAGCGAAAGTCTTCAAACAATAAAGAGTACGAAGCAATTGTTTCTGGTGCTCCCATGCGAATGTGCTGGGCTACGTTTTATGCTTATAGTTCGTTTGAATGCAACTGACACTGTGCACCTTGCACGTTAAAGGGTGTTGAAAGCGAAACGATGAGTAAAACATTGAAACGGCGCTATTCATTTACACCGACAAGAGAAAGGATTTACAGGTTTTTTTCCATATTGCTGAGCTTACCGATTCATTCAATAGGTCCTCGATGGTTTCTCGGACCATTTGAAGGCCATCCCATTATACTGTGTAATGGGCATAGTTTATATTCTTTATCCTAGCAATGTTTCTTCCATCGACTTTAAATATGGTAGCGATGCTTGTTACATACGCCCTCGTTAAACAGATTTCAGCTCTTCTACTCGTCATTTCTATAAAGTATGTCCGCCTACATCCTTGGCTCGAATTGGAAATAGATTAGGGAACTGATCGTATCGCAAAGGATAATTAATGCACACAACCAGCCTTGATGGTACGCTGGATGCACGTTTACACTATAATTCTCACACGGTGAAAAGTGAAAAGCCCTACGCTCCCGAACAGGTGTCAACAAGTGGGAAAACAGACGCCCCTGGCGCGTGTATTTGCCTCGTACCGATAATAAAAGGTGCTGTTTCCTCGGTATGCTAAGCGTTTCAATGTGGTACAAATTTAACGGAAGCAAACCCCATCCTGGCAGATGTGCTACAGACGGTCATGGTGCGGCTAATGACAATTAGATTGAAATTACTACAAATTAATCGCATGCTTGAAATGTTCGCGTGTTAGGATGGAATGTTGCTGCCGACTGGAAACAATGCCGCAGCAACGCAATGGTTGATTTGGACGCTATCCGCTGTGTTTTTTGGGTCGGATGGAATGTGCTTCTGCACAGTTTAATATACGTTTGAAGAGAACATTCAATGGTCGGTGCTGACTGGTCGAAGTATTAAAGGGAGGAGACAAGTGTTCGGCATTCTGTGAAATACTGGGCGTCTCCATTCGATGGTCAAATTGTCTGCGTGGTTGGGTCGGAGAGAAATTCTTCGAATGGATGAGCAGACTGCACGCTACAAATAGTTGTGTTATTTCAAATCACTTTTATACCATCAAAGCAGCAAAGTTGTATAAGCAAATTGTGATAAAACCCGAACGATATTTAAAACATAAGAATGTTAATGGAAAACAATCCTGCCCTGAAATGTTTTCATCTGCTAATGTGCCTAAAACTCTTTTTAATGTACAGTTTTATGGGTTTTAATCCTCCTAATAGGATTATTTTGACATTGAAAAAAAAAATCACTGCAATGCCCTTGTGCATCTCGTGTGTTGCAGGGTGATTACAAGTAGAGCAAAAAGGTGCAAACACTTGGCACTCCGCTTCTGGAAAGGATTAAAAATTAACTCGTATCCATTTTTAGCACAAATAATGGAGCAAACAAAGCACAGAAAATTATCGTTAGCACCGGTCATGGATTAATATCTGCAACGCAATTGGAACGCAAACCGCTTATGAAGGGAATGAAAAAGAAAAATAAACATCTCGTTTTCACACCCCCTACTCCAGCGTGACGCAAACCCCAAAAGCGACCATTCGTTACAATTTGCTACACGACGACACCTTGACGATTCAAATCCAAATCCTTCTCCACCCACCCCCATCGGGGTTCCCTACACTCCCCCAATGCTCATCCCTTCCGTTTCGCATGATGTGGCAAATTAATAATTTATGCATTAAGTTTACATCCTGCACCTGCAGCAAACGGTACAAAGTGGACGAATTTTGCACCAAGCGGTCGCACTATTGCCGTGCAGGAACATGGTGCTGAACTAGCACGGTAAGGATAATCCAGGCTAGGTGAAAGAAGCGAGAAAGAAAAGCCGTTTCGCAGCAGACCGACGACCGTTGCGCGATGGGTTCACTCTGTCGACATGTACATCCGTTCGCCGGTGCTGAGAGCCACATGTGTTTCCGGCTCTGTTTTGCCTCTTCCGGTACGGGTAGGGACCGGGCTGAGATTTCGCGAACCAAACCAGTACTGGACAGGTTCTTGCATTGTATTGTTAGTAATTTTGATCCATTTCATCAACATAAATCCTTGTCCGTGGTGTGATTTTTTTTCTCTCTCACATCGAATGCCATTACTCAACCATTCATATTGTAAAAGAAATTATTTTAAACAGTGTTGCGCAAATTGCTTAGGTTCATTAAAATGGTTAAAGGTTAAGGGAAACATTTATTTATGCATCTCGTTTTTATTCGCTCCATTCAATGCTTTTTTTTTCGTTTTCCCACCATACACGAAATGGTGATGAATAGCTAATCGTCATGACTCGGCACTAAAAAGTGAGTTGGAGTGTAACAAAAACTCCATTTTTTTTTGTTTTGTCAGTGTTCATCACAACTTCGTAAAGTTTCAAAGTAATAGGCTTGTCTGTGCTGTGCTTCACCGGTGCTGCGTTGTCTTGGTGTTTGCAACTAAACGAAAACAACAAAAAATGGCTTAAAAAAGATAGAACCGAACGGCAAGTAAAAACCATAATCACCAAAACGGAAATGGTTTACGCCAGGGCGAAAACGATTAACATGCAACCCTGTTTTGAGCCTCGCTACTTCGAAGGTGAGTGTGGTCTGTTCGAAGTTGGTGAAGCGCTACCCTTCAACCCAGCTGTGGCAGGGTTTGTGCGGTAGTTTGGCTGCGATCTGAAGATCCGGATGAGAGCAGAATGTGAAAACATATCCATCCTGTTATTCGAACGTTGTACAGGTACGGGCTGTAAAAGGATGACATGGACGGAACCGGGTAAAAGTTTTCTAGTTTGTGGTTTTTTTTATTTAGCCCCATACTACCCTTTGGAACCGGACATGTTTTATGCAAGAAAGCCAGAATGGGGATACAAAAAAAAGGAATACTAAAATGGTTAGCTAGACACAGGAGAAAAAAAAGCCGGTAGAATTAAAAGCGGAAGGAAGTGGGAAAAAATGAGATGTCGGTATTAAAACGATCCTGTTTGCCCGTTAAACCGTTACTTGGTTTTAACGTCATTCGAGTAGCGCCTGAATGTAGATTTTTCATTCCACTTTCCAGTTGGCGTGAGGCCACTTTTCATCGCAATGGATTAAGTCACGCTGTAGCTGATCCTTGCTGGCAGCAGCAGCCAAACGGGCGAAGAAAGGTAGGAACCAAACAAAAACCCGTAACACAATTCCAATGGGGAAATGGCTACGATCAAGCGTTAATTCTTGTATGTTGTGGATGATGTTCTTTTTCTTTTCGTTTGCAAAACTAGATGCAAGGGAGCTATCGGTAGGTGTGAAATGGATTGCTCCATCGTATCATAAATATTATAGGCGAAGTTTGTTGCCTAATTAGATTGTGGTGTTGTGCGGCTTACCATTCTCTTCTGCTGGCCTGTTTTCACTTTATAGATCAAATCACCCGATATCAAGGATTACAGCAGGTGCTTAATGGGGTTAAAGGTATTATAACCGTTCTATCCCCCACGAAACCGGTTACGAAAGCTGACCTCAATTACACGACTCATTCTATTTCGGAGCAAACCCCTTCTTTTCAAGGCCAACTTCCGCGTAAAACCGCACCATTGTGCGGTTCGCATTGCCAGCGTTGCCAAAGTTCAACACGACAAAACAGAAAGACAAACAATTTTGCCACCCCCAGTTGCACGTTGCAGGTTAGGTGCAAAAGTTTTGTTCCCCAAAAACTACGCCTGGTATTCAAATTGCAGTGCTACGGTTTGTTGAGGCGTCTTGAATCGTTTCATTGCAGCGTCACCTGAAAAAGCCCTGACCTGCGGTGGTTGCTTTTAATCACATCACCGTAGTTGCGTCAGTTTATCCTTTGGAAACTCGGTTACGACCTGCACTGGATTGCGCTACCATTATCCGGGATCAACCGGGATGTTGCCAGTGATATACAAACATACAAACAGACCAGTTTTTGAAGCCAGAAGAAGGTGGCACAAGATCCTTGCATTTAAATGTATTTCGCATCTAACCGTTTGTTTGGTTTGCTGTTCGATATGCAACCACAAGCTCGGTGTCCGTTTCACCGCACAAGCAACACCGCATTAATGGAAGAATGGTGTGCAGTTTGCATACCGCTAGGCGCATTTGTCCTTATGATGCGCTCCGAAACGCTGGACCGCTGGGTGGCGGAAAGTTTTCCTCGGAAAAAGAAATGAAGCAACAAAAGCGGGTGAAAGTGGGCGAGTGACTTTTCCACCCACAACACACCCGGCCACGGAACCCCCTGTGCGCGGTAAAGCAGATGCGGCGATTTAGACGACCCGCCGGACTCGGTGAGCGATTTGTTTGCGGTGTATGGTGCAATTGATTTAAATTCTACTGCTCCATTGTAAAAGTAGCTTCCGCCGGGAGTCGTTGCCAATAGGGGGCCAAAACCCGTGACGGACAATCGGTATGCGAACGGGAGACTTCATGATTTTCCCCGATAACGTTCGATACTGAAGCCGAACAGTGTGCAAATGTTTGTCCTCAGCTGGTCTATGGTCCGGTGCACAACAACGAGGTGGCGCATAGGGGGAGGGTATCAGAAAACGGGACGTTGTTTGTGTTTGTGCAACGATGCAAAGGATGAACTTTGTGGTCAGTTTCGTTCGATCGTGGCTGAAAGTATCGGGAGGACAGGCGTTTGTGAGCAACATATTAAAGCGTTCCCAGCCGTACCGAAGCCAAGGACCGGCGAGGAGTTTCTCGGCGTAGAGGGCGTGAGGGCACGCCTGGTGCAGGGCAAGCACGCTTGACTAGTTTGTTGTAATTGTCCCTTGACGATGGTGACGTGATTTGCGATTCAATTGCAATCCAACTCCTTTACCGGCCCGGTTTCGCAAATGCAACATTTGCCCATCATTCGTGCATTAGCGTGATGGCATTGAATATGCAAAACTATCTGTCCAACGTGAATATTTCTGCTGCTTCCACTTACCACTTACCTCCCAAGCTCTCCACCAAGTCACCCCACTAATCCATGCGTGTGGTAAAGGAGGCACGGTGGTGACCATCGGTACGCAGACTGACGGTACCTTGATGGTCATATTTTATACGAAATCAAATGAACTGAAGCCGATAGTCGATGCACGTTGATTCAATGGGTCGTGTTAAACGCGTGTGTTTACTCTTCGGTTTGGTGATCAACCTGTCAAACCGAGCGTGCGATTATGTTGCAAACTAAGCTGATGAGCTCTGGTGCACTAATGACCTCGTCTAGTTTGGTACATTTTTGCCATCTATACTTTTTTTTTATTCATTAGTTCCTGTTCTGCGGTCATGGTCGGGGCAATTATTTTAAAATGTAGAGTAGTTGTTTGCGCAGCGGTCAGCGGTGGTAGCGGTGATGATTAGATGGTGTTTTGTTTGGACAAGCTGCACCAATCTACCAAAAAACGTAAACATGTTTCGAAAATGTGTTTGATGTCGGCGTTATGATAGATTACATTTTTACGAGCTTTGTTATGGTGTGATTTGGTAATTGTTAAAAGAGCACCAACATGTTCTGGTGTTACTTCTATTTCATAGAAAATTTTTAATGCTCTATGTTGATAACCTAAAAAATAAATAGTGAAAATTACTTTTGATCGAATCAAAGTATGCTTTTTGTGTCAAAATGTCGTTCGAATATCCATTGATGAATCTATTTGCATATATTTAGGCGCTTTAGTAAAAAATCTGAACTGTATTATGTTATCTGAAGAACATATCTACTGTAAACGAGCAATTAAGGCATCTCATGCTTGGAAAAATAGTTTCAAGTGTTCATCATTGATATTAAACATCACGTAGAAAGAGCTATTCAAAGGTTATTATTTGAATTCTAATAAGCGAATATATTGATTGATTTTCAATGTATTATTTTAACATCAAACAGTTTCCTCGGCCACCAACAACTTGTTGGTGAAATGAAAATGTTTGAACAAATGTGCTTGCGCGTATTTTGAAAGGATGGTTCATGTATGGTACGAGGCAGTACGTGTGAATGTTTGTGTGTTGTCGTTAAAATTATCAGCCAAAATGAGCCTTTCTATGGTAGGACTTCAGTAATTAAAATCACCCCAACAACCATTGATACATTAATCTACTTATAACCATCCTTACGCCCGGTAATTGAAACAGGCACGAGCACAACGCCTGTTGGCCGGCCGGTTAGTGGTATATTTTCTATCTGAAGAACTCGCCAAAGGGGATTGTGCTTTTTTTTTAACATACAGCGAACACCAAGGGGCTAACGCATGGTGACGAGTGTTGTGACGAGCGCGAGACAAACGTTTGCTTCGGAAATGGCCGCACTCTGATGGCCGTACAGCAGGGTTCTACAGCATGGGGTTGAGTGCAACAAAGTTCCAACGTTTTGTGCCATTATGTTGTGCATTCGTGAAGCGTGTGTGTTTATGTGTGTGTCTGTTGTGTCCATATTGCATATTAAATTTCCGCATCATTTTAATTTTACTCCACTGCACAAGTCACTGCACGACCCCGACCGATGGGGCAAACATTTGGGGTGAGAAAAGGTAAGCCGTGGACTCACATAATTGCAGCAGATCACTGCTGCTCAGCGCACACTTAACAGGCCCGGTGAAGCACTGCCCGGTTAAGGATATGCCATATTGAGGGTACATTTCAACCCAGGCTCATTGCAATTCGTCGCATTCACAGGTTTCGCAGAGATGTATGTGGTCTCTCGCCTGTGTAGCTGCGTTTGTGGCCGTTGCTGTTCTGTTCTTTTTTTCGGCGGTAGTCCCCAAACAGGTACGGCCACTGGCACGGCTCGATATTTCGCCAACAACTTCCCGTGGGGTGCATCCGCTATGTTTCGTGCTGAATATTCATTAATAATGGTTGCAGTTCATCGCTGCAAAACGGGCCGTTTTTCCAGTGCTGTCTGTACAAAAAAAATGTACACGAGTGGAAAGCCGAAAGATCGACGCAGTGGCACCAACCGAGGCCTTGCTCCACGCGCCAGAGAAACGGTTTGGGGTAAAGCAGGCTACACCCGGCCACCGGTTCGGGGCCAGCGACCTAGACGGACACTCGGGGAAAAGCTGGGTGCATGCGGATTGCATACGTTGCTGGGGCATTGTTGCGAAAATTTAAATAAATGATAGCAGCATGCTTAAGCCGGACGTACGGGTTTGTAGCTGTCGGGATCTTGATCCTGTGTGCAAAAGTAACTGCAATGGACCGCGTCCAAAGATTCATGGAAAAGGGACGAATTTTTTTTTTGTGGATTCAACAAGGGTAGAAAAATAATTTACTCCGTTTCGAAGCAGGGTAAGGAGGCACCGGTAATCGACCAAACGACGTGCAATCTGCCTGACCAAGCCAGAAACCGAAACTGAATTGTTACCGTTCATCAGCATCAGCGGCAGTAGTCTCCGAAGAAACCCGCAAACGATGGAAAGCAAAGCACAGCTCTAGTTAAGAGTGCGGCTGAGAAAAATAAAGGGAAAAACGTAACACCCCAAGGAAAGCATCTTCTGCTCGTGCAAACGAAGCTTCTTTGCGGTAGCTTGCTGTGCCCGCCTTACCGCACACAAATTATAATGCAACACATTATCTGTCAAACGATTCCACCAAGGATTCGCGTCCGCTTCCCTCCGGTATTTCGTGTGAAGTGGCGAGAATCATTTGCATTTGTTGCGCCATTATTACCGCGCGAAGGTGTGACGGGCACGAAGCTCAGCAGAAGGATAATCGTAAACCGTTTTTGCGGGATTCTTGAGGTGTTGAGGTTGACCGCTTGCACTGAAGCGGTTTGAGATGGTGGCCGTGCAGAATTTACGGAAAATGGAGATTTAATTGAAAAGCAATGATTGTTGGCTGGTTTAAATTAACGGTACGGGGGTGAATTGAAACAGACGATAATGATCGTTACAGTTGGAAAATCTTATCCATTGTACGAGTTTTACCCAACGACCATTTAGTTAACCTTTTTCGTTATGAAATAGATAACTCTTGAATTACAAATAGTATGTGCAGTAATAAACTTTGTTTAAAATATATATAAACTTATAAATAAAATTAATCTTTAAAGAATTTGAAATAAGCGATTAAATTAAAGAAGAAAGTTTTAAATATTAGAAAAGCCTTTATTATATGATTTGATAATATTCTGCATATTGCATATTGGCTGGCAATTTAAAAAAATTATATATTCAGAAAATAATTTAATTTGCTTCGCATCACCGGGGGCAGCCGATGGTGTATTGGTAGCGGCGCCGCGATCTTCGCACGATAGGACCGGTTCAAAATCCCATTCGGGCCAATTCTCCGTAGCAGTGACTGATTATCCGGCTACGTGGTAAAATTAAATCGGTACGGCCTCGGCCGATCTAACGAATAAAGGAATATAAAACTGTATTTGATTTCAATTTAAGAAAAATAACATTAGTATGTATTCATTCGTATTTTGAACCTGCAATCCATTTGTTACGTTATGTTATAATAAACTGAAAAATTCTAATTGATGTGTAGTAAGCAATAAAAAACACAGTATATAGTATAACAATGTAAGGATTTTCATGTATTTACTCGAAATAATTCTTACATCTTAGAAGATTTCCTACAATAATCCATTCTAACGTTTCTGTATTATGTTGGCAGGTTTTAGATACAAATTCTGTCCTTATTCTACGTACATCTGTGCCAACATACATTGACATTTGTTTTGTGATTGCATTCTTTTCCATATTTTTGATTACGTGTACCGAATCAGCAAAAGATCGGATTGCTTTCCGATCTACGAAATTGTGCAATCGGAACCTTCGCCCCGGATGCCACCAGATGAGCGTTAATGATGGAGTTTGATTTCTTTCATTTTGCTTCTCTTCTTGCAATGTCTTCGAAAGCAAATAGGAGATAAAAAAAAACCCCTTTGAGTCATCATCGAACTGCAACAACCGAACGACGTCAATAGATTCAGATCAGATAGAAGATTTTAAAAGGAAAAATGTGTTATGTTCCCCGAACAAAACCATGAGGTGCCATAATTTGCAAGAACTTATTGCACTTTTCTTTTTGGTGGATCTTCGGAAAAAATCCATTCCAAGAATCGCGAATGAAAGTTGGACAGTGTGTATCCCATTCCAACTGGTGGAAGAAACTTTGCAACCATCATTTATTTCTTCGGTCATGTCCAACGACCATCCGTTTATTATGCGTTCGGTTAAAAACTCCACATTATCGAAGTCAAAGTTGCAACCCGAAGAAGTGGTAGAAGCGAAAAGTTAAAAAAAAAACGATGAAATTTCCTATCAAATCTTGGTCAAGCGTTGCATAGAAGCATAGTTTGTTGCCATGTTTTCCTTTCCTGGGTATTCAAACTAAATTCACAACGGCCACATCGATCCGACACTATTCTTTGGGTAGGGAGGAAAACATCACCCCTTGCTAAATGAATTTTTAATTTGAAAAACTTTCCACCGCTGGACCACAATCAAACGCGACTGAGGAGGTGGTACATTTCCCCTTAGGGGGGCGTGTAGCGGGGGATGGATTGTAGGAAAAATTCTTTCGATGAATTTACACTTTGAGCGTTATTTTTTGACATGCATTTTAATTGGTTCGTTCCACTGCTTTCAATTTCTAATTTTCATTTTTCTCTGTTCTCTTTCCATGGGCTTTTCATGCGACTGTCCTGACGGTGTGCTGACGGTGTGTTCTGGTCTTCCGCAACGTTAAATGACCACACAACGGTACCATGGTATACCCCCGCAATGGGATTTGTCCGGTCTGGCAGTGAATCTTGGACGAATACGGGCCGATAACTGTGGGCAGGAGGAGCTGACCAAGTGTGCCCGTCCGTTCCAAGTAATACAATCGACGACGGATCTGTCCATAGCGACGAAAAAGGAGGATCTGGATAAAATATGCCCGTAAGTTTACGTTTCGCTAATAAATTGTAGTTAGTTGGTCGTGTTCCTTCTCGTTCGTCCGTTCTCGGCACATTTCGTTAGTTAAATCTTGCCCATTGTTCCGCACATAAATCATTCCCTTAGCGCCGCTGGACTTATGGCGGATGTAACGAAGAGCAATTAACACGAAGTGTCATAGCAGATTGTGGAGTGTGGGCTCAGACTTTTTAGTTGGAAGGTGTTAATACGAGGGAATTATAAACCGAAAAGTTCTTTTGTGCAATCGCAAGAAGATTAGTTGGTGGACGAGATTTGGTGTTTTAAATTTGTCATTTGGGGTAAACTGCACATTACACATTCATTTCAGTTTTTCATGTAACCTCAATAAATTTGTGGCTTGTTAAAATGGTCAACAATGTGTGTCTGTTTTTCCCTCTTCCAATAGCAGAAAATTGAGTTCGATACGTGCCAGAGCATTTGGTAGGCCGGTGACATAAGGAATCGATCGATTTAATAGCAACTTTAAACGCAATCATTGCATAGACATGAACGAAAATCAGGACAAATTAAAACCTGCATTTTAGCCATCCACGGCTAGACAGTTACTTTAGAAAATAAATATGTTTCTGACCTCGTACGTCGTTCCAATTCTAATTTCACTATTGTCTCGTTTTACATGAATTGTATCATTTCAGTGATCTAAATAATGGGCTACACTGTATACGCAGCTACACGCGACGTTGTATGACCCTGGAGCAGCGCAACCGATTCAACAAGCTGTACAACGGAACTAACCAATTCGTGCGAGACCTTTGCAATGAGGGTGACTACCAGCGCGAATTCCTTTCACACGCACCCTGCCTACAGTTGGTCCGACCGGACTATGAAGTTTGCGGACGACGGTACCATCACACCGTAACGGCAATAACGCAACAGTTCCAGCCCGAGGATCACCAACACCAGCATCATCACGGACACCAGGGGCCGCAACAGACGGACGGGGAGTTAAGTGATCGCCAGCACGAACGGCGCCATCGGAACCATCGGACGGCCAGCCGCACCGATGAGGATGACGTGCTGAGGGTGTGCTGTTCGTTCATGGAGTATCTCGATTGTTCGGAATCGGCAGCCAGAAATACGTGCGGTCGCGATACGGCCAGGTTCACACGCGGCTTCTTGGACAAGATGTCGTCGACGTTAATCAAGGTGTGTAGCGAACGGAACGTTGTTGGAACTCCCGGCTTGACACTAACTTAATGTGTTGTGTTTCTATCACTTCCAGATGTACTGTGAGGATTACTACAAATCAAACAAATGTCCTTCAATGTACACATCGTCGTCCAGCAGTCGTTGGAGTCAATTACACAGTGCAATACTCCTTCTGGTTCCCACGATCATTAGCTCCATCAGCAGCTGGTCTTCCTTCTGGTGGACGTTTCGATCAGACGCTGCGTTACGGTTACGAAAATGTAACGTTCCAAGCGTTATTCTATAAAATTATCAAACAGCTTAATACCTGCTTTCGCTGGCTATTGTATCATTCGAGAATATTCAGCTAATGTAATTTAGTATAGTATAGCACATAGAACTAATTCGGATTCACTCACTTTCCGTATTATCTCGGCATAGGTAGCAATCGTATCTCCGACGAGGCATTACACATAAATTGTTTCATTCTTGTCTGTTTAGTTAATTTAAAAAAAAGGCAAAGCCGTTATCTTAAGACGTCACTATTACATAAAATGACAAATTAATTTTAAACACCCGAATGATCCGTGCCCGTAGTTCCCCTTCCGTCGCACCATGATTGGCAAATTGGACACAATACAGGCAATGGGGCAGGGCAATCGTTTGAATTGTGCTCTCCATCAAATGCTAGCGCGTCGATCAAATTCGATCGTGAAGATGTCACTATCGCGGCTAGAATCGACCTTAACTACAATTCTGTTTCCACCCGTTGTGAACTTGCAGCACTGATGGGTGCAATTAGGGTTAATTTATTTATTAGAAATGGTCGGTGCTGCGGTTCGTCGTTGGGGTTGGCAAAAAAAGGCAAATAGCAAAATCAATAGAATTGAGGAAAATCAACATGCTGAATCATCAGACAACAGAGATCGCTAGGCCGGTTATCGTTTTACAGCAAAAGCCGACTAGCCCGTAGTTTTGGGTGGCTGCTATCCTTCCACACATGTGTTATAACATATGCCAGATACCGAAGATGTAGATAGTATTCTAGTTAATGTGTTACAGTTACAAACAGTGTAGATCAGAGTATGATTCTGTTAGTTGCTACCGATCATTTCTCTTCTAGGCATAATCAAACGTAACGATAGCTTTGATCAACAAAATTGTAAAGTAAGTAAAGTTACTCGTTTCATTAGGCAATTGGAAAAGCGAGTTGGGGCACGGAATATCTTGAATATTGTCGTTAAATATGAAATCAACATAAAACTTACGCAATAACAAGAAAATATAAATTATCCGTCAAATCATTCACTGAGGCTGTGTTTTACTTATTGATCGCTGACTAAATTTGTATTTGTTTATTTAATTTATGTGCAATCAAGAAACCACCGGGCCCTCGTGGCAATGCCGGGATACGAAAACATGTTCTTACGATACTGATTCAGACGAGGCCAGAACACCTTGGAGATTCTCAACTGCCAATATTGCGACGTCAAAAACATCACTGATTGTTTTTAATCATCTCTTAAACTACTCCATACATATAATTTTGTTGCTAATTTTTTACCAATAAAAATGTATGTCTTATATGTTCCGACAAATGAACTGTATCAATTTAGATGTCGACAATAATCCTTTTTTTGTATTTTTGCAAGAAATTATACACCATTTTGCTATTAACGATTCATCAATTCCAATTTTCCATACACGTGTCTATGTCGTTGTAGATGTGCCTAATCCTTAACCGCATGTATCGCATACGTAAACCTGTAGAACGGCACCCAAATCCATTCACCTTCCCAGAATTTCAGATAGAATGGTCTCATTTCAATTGTACGACATCCGTACGCCTCTAGGATGGCTTCCGTTTCTTCAGGCGAAATAAACTTCTCATAATCATGCGAGCCCTTTGGCAGTCTCTTCATGATATTTTCGAGAACAACGATTGCGAGAAGCCACGACCAGGTTGTCTTGTTCCACGTGCTGACGAATACTGAACCGCCTGGTTTCAGTACGGCAGCGACATGCTTCAGAAGCGTGCTCTTGTCCACCACATGTTCGATCGTTTCTGACAGTACCACCACATCATACTTTCCAACCGCACTTTGCCAGTGATCCTCGAGCGATTGTTCGTAGTAATGGCATCGGTCTTTAATGTCCGTTTGCTTCTCTGCGTGTGCCTTGGCAACCTCGATCAGGTGTCGCGCTGGATCAATACCGACTACGTTCGCGTGCAGTTTTGCAAGCCCCTCCGAATAGATTCCACCGCCACAACCGACATCCAAGATTGTGACGCCTTTCAAGGCATCCGTAGTGTACCGTTGCTTTCGGTCGAGTTTGCCTGCCTTGATTAGACCTTCCACAACCATTGGAACTCTAAAACGAAACACATTCGAAAGGAGAAATAAATAAGTCAGTTAGGTTATCATGCAATCGGTAATAAGCGTCTTACCTCAATTTATTTAACTTATGCAGCAATATCATGGGCCCGGTCGGTTCCCACCAGTGCGTCGATAGTTGATCAAAGGTGGCAATTTGATCCTCTGCCGTGGGTTTCATCGACAGACCTTCCATCAGGCTGAGAAAAGCAATCGACGCTTTTTCGAAACATTTAGCTATCACGAACTGAAAGAACGATAACACCAGCATGCAGATCACGAATCCTTTCGACTCCATCACAGTATCGGTACTCTCCATTGTTTGCTGCGGCAATAAAAATCCTTTTTTTGATACACTTTAACTGCCCTGAAGCGATCACACGACTGATACAGTTCCACATGCACTGTGCACCTTTTAAAGGGTTATTAAAATCGTTACTTTGAACATTGTTGGGTAATGTGGTGCACTAATTGCACCCCACCGACTGCTTTCGTGATGAGTTTTTGGTCTGACCTAACTGTTCATAACACGCAAAAGATGCACGAATTCGTGTAACAAAACATATCAAGTTAAAAGTCATTCATAACCCAGCTTTTTCGACCTTAACATTGGAAGATAGCATGTGTACTTATTTCGTGTGAATTTACAATCAATACAAAACCAAATTTCTCAACGCTTCTCGCCAAAAGCAATTGATCGTTACATACACTTACAGTTTACATGTACTTTTAAGAGAAAGAATCCCTTAAACCTTATTTATTTATTACCTTTATTACCTTCTTGCAACGAATGGTACAAACGATCTAGGCTAACATCTCCTTAATCATCCCACTCATCCAGTTTTAAATCCTTCACAATATCGACCTGATCCGCATCCGTTCCATCTTCCAATGGATAATCTTCTCCATCGACTTTCTTTTCAGGTTCGCTCTGCTCCTTTGCTGATTTCTTTGCGTTGTACTTTTGGGGTACTTCTTCATCCTCCTCATCGCCCTCCGAGCTCATCTCCGTCTCGTCATCGTCATCTTCCTCCATATCGGACATGGATGCATCATCATATTCGTCACCATCATCATCTTCTTCCATGCCTTCAAATCCGATCTTATCATCATCATCGTCCTCGTCGTCCGATGGGAATAGCGTCACTGGACCGTCTTTTTTCAACTGTGGTTTTTTCTTGAGTTTCTTTAGCGTCGGAAGTTTATAATCGCTGATATTCTCCGAATCCGTAGCATGTCGACGTTTCACTGATTCCGTTTCCTTTGCAACGGTAGCATGGAACTTCGTAAGTGGCGTTCCTTCAGCCCGGACCGTTTCTTCCCAGGCACGGATACGTTCCGTGTCTTTCAACGGTATCTCCAACTTGCTGCGTAGCTTTTCCATAAACTCATAGTTCTCCATCAACTTGTCGCTTAGTTGCTTCATCTTGCGAGAGTACTTGTACTGATGGGTCGCTTTCGTGTACTGACGCAGTTGCAATATGATTGGTAAGACGATCTCTGGATAACCGACCGAGGCGGATTCGTTTGCCGCAAACTCCAACACCAATTCGTAGATCTGATCGATTACGGCATCTTTGAAGGCGTTCTCTTGAATATTTGCCGGTGAAAATCGTAACAAGCAGGTCAGATTGACCGGGCGCATGGACAATTTCTTGTGATGCTCATTGAAGCTATGTGAACGTAGAACCTCTACCAGGAACGGGAGTACCGGTATGTAAATATTGGTTTTTGCATTCAGTTGTATCAGTATGCGACAACAGTGAAAACGTAACGGGAAGTACTGTGCAGAGGGTATCAATTTGATGACGCCGATCGTGATCGAGACAAATGGATAGATTAGCGGTTCGAGCGCCTCTCCATGTGCATGAGCCGCACCGAGCACATCTCCCCAAAGCTTCAACGAGTTGATGTACTGCCAGTTGTAGATGTACTGGAAACTATCCTTTTTCTGCAATATGACTGCATTTCGCAAGTGGATGGCCAGCTGACGAATGTATAAAAACATGTGCTGGTAAGATACATTGAAGTTGAGCAGAAACATCTCTGCTAGCGACCGACGCATAAAGTTGATGTTGGGTAGGGTGTTCGGCGAAACGAATTTGCTATTCTTTATGTACGCCAGATACATCACCTTTAGCACGTTGCTGAGGAAATGGGATTGCTGTGCATGCGTGATCTTTAAGATGCACATAAAAGCTAAAACACGGATTGTTTCCTCATCTGCCGTACTCCAAATGGTGATCAGACGTTTTAGAATCGGTTTCGTTAGGTTCTGGTAACATACCAAAACAGGTGAAAATTGATGCAAATGTTTAAGAAGCACGGACATAATATGTGACGAGGATACGTTGTCGAGCAGATTCGTCAGATCGATCAAGTATGTCTTCAGACAGGCTTTTATCTTCTTGAACCGTCTATCATTTTTCAGATCCTTAAACTGTCGCTTCTCATTCAGCGAAAGGTAGCTGCGGACAGCCGGACCAAGGTATAGGACACACGTTTGCACGATCCCGTTGAATAGCGCCGAACCTTGAACGCGATACGGTGGAATAACGCCTTTATCTCCCGTGATGACGAAAAGTGCCGAATTGAATGCCTTGCAGATGCTCCTGATGCCTTTGACGTGTTTTACCGGTAGACTGGTCAGATCATTTGTCCACGCCTTTAACATTTTAAACGTTACCTTCTTGCCTGGCTTATCGTCTTCGTCATCCTCCATGTCACCCTCCTCTTCATCGTCGTCTTCATCTTCTTTCTCGTCGTCTTCGTTCGGATCAAAATCACTTTCATCACTCGCCACTTCCAACTTATTCGGCAACTCGTGTACGTTTCCCTCGTCGTCGTCAGCTGCCTCTTCATCTGACGAATCGGCGAATTCAGAATCCGATCCTTCCATCTGACCGAATTTTAACAATTTATCATCGTTTTGCTTCAAAAAGGCAAATAGTTCGGGATCAGTAGTTTCTAGTCGAGCGAGTGCCTGCTTGTGTTCCTTTTCCAACTGCTTCATGCCCGATTCTGCCTCTGAACCGTCGGAATCGGACTCTGCCACTGCATCGGAATCTCCTGCAGCAACCCGTTGGTTTTTCTTTTTCTTCGCGTCTTTCCCATTGAGGGTAGACGATGGCTTAGCTTTGCTTTTAATTCTCGTTTCTTTTATCTCCTTATCAGAATTCTTCTTTTTCTTCAGTTTGGTGCTTTTTGGTGCATTATCGGTCATGGCAGCATCTTCAGAATCATCCGGCTGTGACGTTTTGCGTTTTGTCTGTTTGTCGTTTTCATTCACTGCCGGTTTTGGACCCTTCGATGTGATTTTTTTCTCCTTAACTTTTTTATCATGTTCCTTTCCATTTGCATTCGGCATGAGAAGCGCATCTTCGGAAGTAGCCTTTTTCTTCTTTCCATCTAGGAAAACCGTCTGTCCTTTCTGCTTTTTCTTTCCGGTCCCATTAGCGGCAGGTTCTGATTCATCTGTAATCATTGCCAACTTTTTCACCTTTTCTCCAACCTTCGTTTTCATTTTAGCGCTAGTTAGATCCTGCTTGTTTTTTGCCTTTCCAATACCATTCGATTTGATCTTACTCTTCGGTTTCGCTTCAGGCTCATCGTCTCCCACATCCGCATCCATGTTATCCAAGAAGTTGTCCAGTGACATGTTTTGGAAGTCTTCCTTCTTCTTCGACGATTTAATCTTCATTTTAACGATTTAAAGACTAACACTACAACAAAACAATAACGAGAAGTAATTTAATTATTGTAATTTATCAACTTTTCGCGAAGTGTTTTCACAGGCCGGTCGCTATCGCACGTGTTTACCGTTTTGACGTTTTTTGAAGCATGCGTATTTTGACAGCACGTTGAATGTCAAATACAGTGATGCCAGTTGAGTTCGTCTCAAAAATCGCCAAAAATGTTTTTTTTTTCTAAATTTTAATTCTTAAAAATTGTTTGCAGGCTTTTCCGAAAATGAAAAGAATTTTTTTCCTTGAATAAACTGAAGAAAACAAAACGCTTATGCATTTAAATATCACACAAAAATGTAAAGCATATTTTGACTAAATTTTCCTTTGTTGGTGCCAACTGTGAACTGTTCATTGTTTGGAAACAACGAACGAGCGCCGGCGATTAGAATCAAGTCTTGTTTTATCGAGAAAAGTCTCTTTAAAACTGCAAACCATGCTACCTCAGCAAAACATTCGACTTTTTCGCTTCACAGTATTGTTGAAAAGGTAAATTTTCAATTTCATTCGGAGTTGTATAAAATGACGCAATATTTCACATATCTTCTAGAACGTCCCGAAGTTTTTCTTCGCCTTCGGAAACTATTCGCACCCAATACAGCAATGTCGATCAACGGGAGGTGGAAAATCTTTCCAAGCAGTCCACCGAATGGTGGGATCCTCAAGGTCCGATCCGTGGTTTGCACGCCATGAACTCGCTTCGCGTTCCGTTGATTCGGGACGGATTAATTACGACTGGAGCTGTTGAGAAAACGTTTGTTCAAAAACCAAACGTACTCGCGAATCTGAACATTCTCGAGGTGGGCTGTGGTGGAGGAATCTTGACAGAAGCACTTGCTAAATTGCACTCGAAAGTGGTTGGTATCGATCCCAGCGAAAAACTGATCAACGTAGCAAACCAACATGCGCAAGACGATACCTCACTGGCTCCACAACAAATTAAGTATCACGTGGAAACCATCGAGCAACATGCTGCCAAAAATGCTGAACAATATGATGCTGTGGTCGCTTCGGAGGTGTTGGAGCATGTGAATGATAAGGTGGCATTTATCGAGCAGTGTCTGGGTGCACTGAAACCGGGAGGCTCTATGTTTATTACCACGATCAACAAAACGACACCTGCGTGGCTGGGAGCCATCGTTGGCGCCGAACAAGTTTTCAAACTAGTCCCCGAAGGTACTCACGATTGGGATAAGTTCATTTCGCCTATCGATTTGCAACGAATTCTCTCAAGCTACAATTGTAACACAATACTTGTTCACGGAATGTTCTACCAGTTTTGGGCAAATCAGTGGTGCTGGACGAAGAACACTGATATAAATTATGCGCTTCATGCAGTTAAATTGAAAGAACTGTAAGTGTTGTATATTTGTATAATAAAAATAATACGCTATCGCTTATTGTAGAGACTATACGTGAATCGAAATAAAGCAACTAATTTATTAAATGACTCAACTTGCGCGTTTGATGTTTAACGGTAGTGGATGCTGCAGTCGCTTTTTATGGTTATCATACTTCTTGTTCATTGTATGCATTACACTGGAGTAGAACCGGGCCATCTCTGCGTCAGGAACGTCTGTTTCCATCTTTGCCTTCTTAGCCGCTTCCTCTTGCTCACGTTTTGCGACGTCTACACCGGACTCGATTTCAATAATTCGCTCTATTTCTGGATTCATGCCACCGTAGCTGATACGGCCTTCGATCAGATTCTCGCACGGCGCATAGCTAGGTTCTATAACATACTTTACTGTTTCCGATAACATTTTATCCGTTATTTCACTAGCATACAGCGCCCTGAAAAGAGGACACATTTGTAGCTGGTACAAATATTTCATTTATTGTTTTAATCACTGTGCTTACCGTCCTCGTTCATTTTCTGCTTCTTTGTCTAGCTTTTCCTTGGTTCGTGACATAAATTTCATTTGCAAAATACCCTTCGAAAGCTGTACTTTATTCATTTTCGTAGACATTTTTAAGCTATTTCGCGTGATCTTGCAGTGAAAACAATTATGAGAAGTTTGTCAACAAATACGACATGTGCGAGGATGTTGACATTTGAGTTGTCAATTCCGTAACCGGTTAACCGGTTCAGACGTTTTTACAAACAGATTATAAAAAAAAAGTGTATTCCATCCACAGAAGGCATTACGAAAGGGCTGAAAGGGATGAATCGAAACTGCAATGTTTAAGTTTTTTCCAATTTGTTTTGTATGAGATATATCGGTCTCCAAATTCCAACGTATTATTTGAATAACCGGTCCAATTTCCAAACGGTCGTCATTTTCACGCACCTGTCATGTGCAATCAAAACAAAAGAGCGATCGCTATTTCGATAGTACGCTCAAAACAAGACGCATGTTAAATTTCTGTGCAGTGAAAAGGACCTTCGCAGTCATTAAAAGTGCAATTAGTGTTTGTGTTTAATGCACGGTCTGTGATTGTGTTGTACAATGTTTAGTTTCAGCAAACCAACGCCACCAAAGCGTGAACGAACGCGAAATCCTGCGGAGGTAAGTTGGTAGAGTGAGAGCAATCATACGACAGCTGCCGCATTAGTCACCACCTTATGTGTTTCTTTGTGCTTTTTCGAACGCGTTAACAGTTTGGAATATTCGGACTATCGAACGACGTCTCAGGTCTTGGCGATGATGTAGATGATGCAAGTGATCCAGATGACGATGCTTTAGAAGCAGAACTGGCTGCCATTACGGCTGGAATGGGTGGCGTTCGAAAGCCGAAACCAAAAACAAATCAGAAAGGAATTGTGGCACCACAAGAGTTGGATGCTATGGTTGCGGCTAGTTTGCGAGACGTCGGTAGCGACGAAGATGCGTCCGATGATGACGACGATGACTCGGATTTGATGAACGAACTGTCAGCAATTACGGGAGGCACGGTCGAATATGAAGACAATCGGTCTGAAGAGGATGTTGCAAAGTCTAAACCTCCTGCAGCTGCTCCAAGGAAAAGTTCATCGAATGAGGAATTGGTTGCTCTTCTTAAAACACGTGTGGCAATGTATACACAGGCCGAAGAGGGTGCTAAGAAAGCGGGAGATTCCGGCAAAGCTAGACGGTTTAATCGTGGGCTTAAAACACTCAAAGACCAATTGCGATTGGCCGAAGCTGGAAAAGCAGTCGATCAAAGTGAAATACCTCCGGAAGTGAGCGTAAAATTAGCAGCACCATCAAAAGATGCTACGGATGATACATCAAAGCCTGCTACTGCTCCTGTTCGTCCAGCGCCTCCACCTCCATCAACGGTCACTCCTACTCCAGATGAGCCAGGACCCTCCCGATCGGCCCCACCTGTGCCACCAAGGCGTGAGGTAAAGCCACCACCGATGCCCGCTCCGTTATTGCAAGATACGGCTGCGAAGGGAAATCCTAAGCTAACCCTGCTGAATGAGAGAAAGCAACTCTACAAGCAAGCAGCACTAAATGCGAAAAAAGCAGGAAATAACGAACAAGCGATGGCGTACGTAAAGGTTCTGAAACAGTTCGATGTGGTAATTCGTGCCGTGGAGAACGGTGAGGAGGTAGATCTTAGTAGAATGCCACCGCCACCCAGTGAGTTTAACACCGCGCAGACTAGCCAACCAGCAGTGCCTTCCGATAGTAAAGCGAAACAAGACGAAAAGATGCAGAAGGAAGCGGAAGTACCATCACCATCCGTTTCTACTACGAATACAGAACAACCGGCTGAAGAAGAAGAAGAGGAAGAGGAAAACTTAATTCAAGCTTCCAGTGTAATGGAAGCACTTGAACAGCGATTGGAAAAGTATATATCCGTCGAACAGGCGGCAAAAGATGAGGGCAACAGTTCGAAAGCCCGTCGAATGGGAAGAATCGTGAAGCAATATCAAGACGCGATAAAGATGCATAAGGCTGGGAAACCGATTCCCATCGATGAGTTGCCGACTCCTCCGGGCTATGGGCCAATACCAGTCGACGGGCCTCCGAAGCCTCCGGTACCAGTTGTGGCTAAAAAACCTGCTCCTTCTATACCGCAGAAACCTCAAGTTGCATCGCCGCTAGTACCGGCAGCAGAGTCAGTGCCAGGATCCAGTAAGAGCTCACCGAAATCAGCTACTCTGTTCGATAAACAGTTAAACCTTTTACTCGAACGTCACCGTGAATACAAGCAGGCAGCTATCGAAGCGAAAAAAGCGGGCGATCTGGACGAAGCGAAGGAATGTTTGCGAGTATTTAAGGGGCTGGAAAAGCTGATAGAGGTAGCGCGTGCTGGTGGTAGGGTAGATTTGACAACGGTTCCGATTGCGCCCTCGAAACGGAACGCACTCGAGGCCTCCTTCACTATCGTGAACTCCGAGGACTGTGATCAGGTGGGGGGAGATAATGAGCAAACTGGTGCCGATCAGGGCGATGAGGGTGAGACACGCATACGGCTGGAGGAGCAACTATCGAAGCAGTTGATAATTTGCCGGAATACTCGTGATCATCATCGTGCAATGGGAGATATTGCGGGAATGAACAAATTTGAAAATCTCGCCCTCAACGTACAGAAAGATCTCGATCTGGTGCGACTGATTCACCGGCAGGGTTTACCGCTGCCAAAGTTCCACTATGAAAAGTTGCAATTTAATGTGGTGAAATGCCACACGGATCTGTCGGATAATGAGGTCGAGATATGTGTGGTGCGCGGAATCAATTATAACGTGCCCAATCCGAAGGATGTTGATACTTACGTTAAGTTTGAGTTTCCTTATCCACAGGTAACGTTTGATGTTCAATGATCATATGCAATGCAGATTTTAATTTATTCGGTTTATTCATTGCAACACAGGAAGACCCATTAAAGGGAAGGACGAACCTCGTGAAAGACACTCACAGTCCTGAGTACAACTACCAGCAAACGTTCGAAATCCAACGCAGCCAGCGCAACTGTCAACGCGTATTCAAGCGACATGCGCTGAAGTGTGAAGTCTTTTCGAAGGGGTAAGATGTATTTCGGTTATACTACACTAGAAAGCTTTTGATGCTTTATCCACTAACCATTCCGTGAAATGTTGTAAATTGCTCAAATAACACTGACACTGATAATGCAAAATTAGCAAGCTAGCAAGTCCCGAATCGAAGCTCCTGTTTCATTAGACGGTTTTAATTTGGGAAGGAACATCACTTTTGTCTGGAACTTGTTAACCACTGTAGCAATATACCGTAAAAAATGGTTGGTCCGATCCCATCCTTTCAGCTTGCATTGAATACACCCGTAGATCTTTGCATGTCCTTTAGCATTCCATTAGAACATGCCGTACGCCATTGTCTAGTGGCTTTTTATTCTATAGTGTGTTTTTTTTCTTCCCCTTTCATTTTATTGTACGCACAATACGTATTGTGCAATGGTACATTTTTTGTTGTTGTTCGGTGTACTACAATGCTTGGCACGATAAACAAAAAAAAAAACAACCACGCACATGTTTTGTGCATGTCCTTCTTGCTACGCGGCACACGGTTGTACCGTGCACATATATCGTGTGTGCATTTTGTGTACGTGTTCATTTTGCTTGTAATGACGGTGATTCGCCCTGCTGCTACCTAGCTGCTGCTGTCACGGTGCATCAACTGGACTTTTCTCCTGTTTCAGTGGTTTCCTGCGCTCAGACGTGCTGATCGGAACGGTGACGGTCAAGTTGCAGCCGCTGGAGACGCAGATCGAAATCCACGATTCATTTCCGGTGAGTAGCAATAGACACTAGCGCATAAGCTCATTTCCAACCGGATTCGATTTTCGCGTGCTGCATTCTCATCGCTTTCACGTGCTTGCAGCTAATGGACGGGAGGCGTACGGTCGGTGGTAAGCTCGAGGTCAAAATACGTGTCCGTAATCCCATCCTGACGAAGCAAATCGAGCAGATTAACGAACGTTGGGTGGTGCTCGATTCATAGACACACTTCCGGGACGACGAATGACTTCCGTTTCGAGATGGCGCGACACACACGCGGGACTTGAAATCCTGAACCAAATTACCGAACTATGTGTACGTATGTGTCTGTGTTTGTATGTGTATATGTGTGTGTGAACCGTTCCAAGGAGGGTACTGGTATGAAAATGCAACAACGAAACGTTTTGTGCAACGGATTGTGCGAAATGTAGTTGAATAAATTAAATGCGTACGCCGCTTTGGCTTTGTATTTTGGACAGACCGTGCAAACCGATTTCGGTCGATGTTAGAATGTGATATTCAAGGAAACCGCTCGCCCGTAGCACTGGGTCAACGCGAGAAACCAACCGTGTGCTATATTTGTGGGGTTTTGCCGGTATCAATTGAATTGAATACAACTACCATCGCGTTCGCTTCTTGAATTACTGCTTGGTATGGGAGCTTGAATCGCGCATGGACATGGCAGTACGTCACAAAGCATAAAGTATGTCCATTTGGCTAATTTGATACTGCACGATGGTGTTACACAGTGCAGAAGACAATGAAACGAACACGCTTACGGTTATCTAATTGTTAGGTATGAAACGAACTTCAAAGAAGAGATACAGTGCAAACCAAAACTCGCACATGCAAAATGAGTCTCGTAACGCTTTTACGTTTGGGTAACATATAATGAAAAAGAAACAATACTTTGTATTACGGTTTTTGATTTTAGTTGAAGTGTAAATTCAAAATTTCATTTAATTCGTTACCAGAAGGTCAGCAATACTTTTTGCTTTTATGTATTTATCAGTAGAAAAAACACTATGCGAAGGTGGAAAACTGTTAACAATTTTCAACATCAAATCAATCTGTAATATGCAAGATTAAATAAAACATGTGATTAAGTACCAGTTAATAAAGCTACGAGGTGAAAAGTGTTAATATTTTAAAAGAAAGAAAGGAAAATTTCTAAGCTAAAAAAACATAACCGTACAAGGTTGTACTTTTATTAGATGAAAATTCATGCTTTTAACATCATTAACAATATGTTTAATCACTAATATAACCAGGATGCAATGTGCGACTATTTCATTTTTTAAATAAAATGTACTGTTGCACATAGAGAACGATTAAATAGCAAAATTTGAAACATGCATTAGACGACATGCATAAGTAGTTACTTATTTGGAATAATGCGTAACGTATCATTAAAGTGCCTAATCATTAAGGGTATAAAGGTGTGTTATCGTTTCTCAATTGGATACATAAATGCATCATATGCGGTTTGTAAGCTATTCACAGTGCAGACTGTACAAGCAGTGTGACCTCAAACATCTGTTACCTTCAACGAAAGCGTTTACTTGGCACAATTCAAACTAAACTCAGCCGTTCTCATCCAGTGAGTACGCGGGAAGGAAATAGAAAAATCTGTGCAAACCGTACGTCACGGTCTGTGTTCGATAAATAAGGACCAACCTTCCTGCTTGGTTCGATTTTGTTATTCTTTTTAAACTGTTCTTTCTAACCTACGCAAAACGATCATTCGCCCGAAATTCCACGTGCATGAAATGGGGCGTCACTTACTGCCGAACAGCCCGAATCGTCTGTCCGTGTCAGTTCATCCAATTCCACGAAAGTTCCACTTCCTTCCGGTAAATTCCACCGTGCCTTGCGTGCGATTTCCGGCCACGCTGTTTGGAACTCCAGCACCGTCACGTGGCCAGAAGTATACTGTACTCCTACCGCCCGCCTACAGCGGACCGAGCGATATATTGAGGCACATTCCGAACGTTAGCACACCGATGAAGCAGACGAGCACGAGAAAGCACAGATAGTGGGCGCTGACGGGCATCCGGAACAATTTGGCTGACATCTTTAGCGAGGACGCGTACAGCAGCACGGTGTTCAAATCTTCGGACGACGTGTTCCGGTGAACGAACGGGCGAATGCTTATCAGATGGCCGCAGGATTGCGTTTGACGGCAGGTGACGGTAAGGCTGGCGGCCTGTCGAAGAGAACGGCGAACGGTGTGTGAGTGGGAGTGAGGCTAACGCAAGGCAGAAAAAGCTACCAAAGCGGCACACAATACGGACGCCCAATTTACGTTCCTTTGCGGAGATTTTTATTGGCTGGTGTGATGCTGGAATGATAGCGATTTTCGAAGCCGGCAGGCCCATTCGGAATGGTTTCGTTAGCCGTAGAATTAAAATTCTTCCCAGAGATTAATATGACAGTAAGCGGAGTGAGGATTTTATCAACAAACTGTTCTAAACTATCCATTGAATCCCTGCGTGGTCCTTTCTGTTCTGTTATTGTGTTAGTTTGAACTACGCAAAATTGTATGATGAATCGTTAGGAGTATTTGCAAATCAATTCCAGACAAATGTTTCATTTAAACGATGACAATCAATGTACTTCTTGTTTCTAACAAACAAATGCGAAACCTAAATTTTCAGGTAATTCCAGATCGATGCAGCGATACAGCAATTGTACGATTTTATGAATCGTACCAATTTTGGTTTGGCATCATGTATTCCAAGGTTCTTGATTGAAAAACAGGAAACTTGGCCACAATACTGATCGAATCTGCTATTATAAAGAAACGATACTGAAATGTTAAACGATCAAAGTATGCCCAATAGTTATTCACTTAGGGACTATAGATATATTCACGCTGTTATTCGTATGTTGGTGAAGACCGCTTGGTGAGCAATTGCGCAATAACAATTGAGTTTACCAATTGTACAGTACAGTAAAACAGTTAGACTGGATTGGAAATCAATATAAACAATCATTCGACTACCCGTGTATCGCGAATTACGCGAACTTGAGATACGAGAATGTGAAAATTTTGACAGTTTTGTGTAGCTTTTCTTTGTGAAATTATTTTATTTTTGGTCAAATTTCAATTTTTTTGAGATACGTAGCATTTTACTATTATAAAAAAATACTTTTGCCAAACTTTGACGTTAATTGTCGATATAAATGATGAAATATCAATTTTGGATGTGCTTCGTAACGTGCAAAGAAGTATTAGATTCCTGAATATTTCAATAAAAGATTTTTAACTAATTGTTGACTCTATTGCGACTGGTCGATTCAGTAATGGAGTGTCCAGAATTAGAAAAACCATCTCTAATTGTAAAACGAATAGATTCGATTAGACATACAGATAGATTATAAAATCGACATGATTCTCTGATTTATAATAAAGTTTGAACTTATTGTACTGTTTCTTGGTTTTCAACGAACATTAACTGAATAAAGTGATTGAAATTTGTTGAAAAGCTTTACAGAAGGAAAAGGTGTACATAATGGCAAAGGTGGATATGATTAACTTCAAGGCACTGCTTGAAAGCTATCGACATTATTATTATTATTATTATTATTATTATTATTATTATTATTATTATTATTATTATTATTATTATTATTATTATTATTATTATTATTATTATTATTATTATTATTATTATTATTATTATTATTATTATTATTATTATTATTATTATTATTATTATTATTATTATTATTATTATTATTATTATTATTATTATTATTATTATTATTATTATTATTATTATTATTATTATTATTATTATTATTATTATTTATTTCATCGCACATGCACGTGTCTTAATGAATACTTAGTTGGTAATGTGACAAAAAGACAACGGACCTAACAAGACGAGTTGGACATTGATGGACAGAAACGGAGACGTTCGCGAAATGCCGGATGGGAAATACCAAAGTCATACACATTGTAATTAGCGTTAAAACTGTACACATTACATTAACGGGATCTGTTTGACCGAAAGTGGTTCTATATCGCGTCGTTTTAATTATTTCCCGTTGTCTAAGTCTCCTGGACTCGACAAAAAAGTTGGTGGAGCTAAGAAGGGCCGGTGCATCAATATCGTTACCGATGAGGCCAGCAACAAACATACATTGAGCCATTGTCCGTCGTACCGTCAATGGCTGAAGTCCCAAGAGCAGGCATCGTGCTGCGTAGTCTGGGCGTGTGTCGTTGGCTCTCCAGGGAAGAAGCCTAATGGCAAACCGCTTCGATGCGTTGGCTCCAGGCATGTATTAAAGGACACCAAACTATACTGGCGTACTCTAGGATTGGTCGGACCAACGAACAAAATAGGATTTTTACGCACATGGGGTCACGGAAATCTTTAGTCACTCGAAATAGTAGGCCTAGCGTCTGATTACCACGGTTAATTCGATTTGTCATATGGGGTCTAAAACTGTTAAGAACGACACCTAAGTCTCTAACACTATCCGCACGTTGCAATAACCTATTCTCAATGTTGTAGTCAAAGAGAATGGCAGATCTGCATCTTGAGAAGGACTTTACTTGACATTTGTCGATGCACAGTAGCAGTGAGTTAAAGTCATAAAGTACAGCCCCAGTTTCCACTCCAATAAGAAGTATTAGTCGAAAACCAATCAGTGTTTAGTGAATGGTACTATCATCTTAGACAGGGATCGATACACCTTTCACGGAAGAGACCAGATGTAGCAAAACTCAATTCAGATGTTGCAAACCAGTTACTAAAAGGAAGTTTCAGCTAAATAAAAGGTTTGATCAAAAACCTCTAATAAACCCTTTCTTTTTTAAAGTGAAGACTACAAACTTGTCGGCAGTGAGTTCCTAAACATGAATTTTTAAAACGTTATATGGCTTAAGACCGTTAGGATTCATTGGGAATTTCAAAAATTTCTCAAATATTCGATCTAATTTTGTCATTTTGAAGCCGATGTGCGATAGCATTACGCTGAAGATATGACCACGTAACAAAGATTAAGTTTTTAGTAAGCTTTATGCAATGTACAATCGAATGTGTACTGAACTGTGCGATAATGCAACCGTAGTCAACTTTCCGAGTTAATTGATCTTAGGAAAAAATATCGCAAGGTTTGACCCAATGGTCGAACTTTAACGACCCCTGCAAAGAACTTATTACATTCCAAGAACTCGTTACAATCAATTCAAAACAGATGAAATTTGATGCATTTAAAGATTATGTTAACATATCGAAAGTGGGTTGTTGGGCATTTAATCTTTCATGCTCATAACCACCTACATCATTCTAATCTCTTTGTGTTGGAAGTTCAACAGTTCTTCACATGAACAAATGTGAAGAAACCGAAACTTGAATCAATAATGCTATAGCCCCCTAATGGATGGATGTTCGTACCTCGACGTATTAAAATACTTCCCGAGAAATTGATGATTGGTTAAATTTCGCTATATGCTCGACAAAAATTGATATCACATCACGAATCAATTTGCAAAATTCACTATAAACCCGTTAATTATAGAATCAATACTAGCTGCTATGCTGAGGTAAATGATTAAAATTACATTTGTAAGGCTACGATCAAATGCATAGAAATTCCACTTTCAACGTTCAGTATGTTTGATGGGCAATGGTTTGGTCGACGAAATTTAATATCAAATGCCAAATCATCAATTACTAGTCGAATTACTCAGCCGCGGTTCACAAACATCATGCAACGATCTAGCTCAACTTCATAACCGCCGTGTACGGGTATCGTAACCTCAGAAACAATGATCGGTACAAAATTGTTGCAACGTAGCACCGGTTGATTAATTTTCAACTATAGCGCATGATTATGGAGATGGTTCGAACCTTGCGCAATATTTAATTGTCACTGGAATGAAATTCGCGTTGCTGTTTCGGAACTGAATGTTTGCCAATGCTGCTGTTACCATCATCCCTGTATGGCGTGCAGTGTCAGCCAATGGTGCAATGTCAGTGTGTAGTGCGCTGCGACAGTGGCTTCCATAAAACCCCGGAGGTCCTGGCGTAGGTTAACAGTCCGGTGGAAAATGGTTCCGTTTAATTAGCTATTAATTAGTCAGCACCCTCATGATAGGATAGGTTATGGTACGTCTTCCAGGTAGCTCCAGCGGTGTCTGCCTATCAAACACGGCCAGAACATCCACCACGAATCGGCCATTTCGCACATTCGGATACCATTATGGACTGCAAATGTGCGTGTGTTGCCTATTAAATGTGGCAGATTCACGAGGGTTTCCGGGCGTGGTGTTTGTGTTGAGCAGTAAAACTCAATTCACACAGGAAGTGAACGAGCCGGAATGACAAAAAAAAACACACACAGCTCGACACAGTGCACCGCATACCTGCATCATTCGACCAGGCCACCAAGAAGAGTGAACGCTGTGCAAAGTTATGCTAATTCAATTCCGCCCACATTTTCGACCGGCGGATCAGCAGTTTTGTCGGCTTTACGTCATCATTGTTGGTAGTGGATGCAAACCTAGGTTTGCAGGAACGCAGGAATAAAAGGGGAAAAACCCTACGCACGCCTTTTTGAAAGCGCACCCGCACCGGCATTGACCACGAATAGTGCTTTGAGCGACTGTTTGAATGAAATCGGGATTAGGGCAAATGATTTTCGGCTAACGCAAATTGAAAGTGGACGAGCTGTGGGTGACCGCGCCTTTTGGGTATATTCACACAATTAGAGATAATTTACGTATAGGCATACATTGCATTTGAGTGACACAAAACAGACTAAAGCCTTGTGAAACAGATGATTTGGAGGGTTTAGCTGATTATTAAAAGGAAATGAAGAGAGGGATCGTATTGCGCTGTCGGGATAAGCTTGGGTGAATTCAAATTCATGTTTTGTCTCAGTAGTGGACGCAATTAATTATTCAAAAAATATCGCAAAACGGCGTATTATTAAAGTTGCAAATTGTCATTAATTATTGGGAGTATCTACGGGAGGGATTAGTGATACAGCTAGGAAATAAATTTGCACATTAAACTATTTATGAGAGCAGCCATATGGCATTTATGTTCATGAATGCCTTACTAACCTTGCAGATGGCTGCACGACAACAGCTTAATCACAAATAAACCAATGGAGCATACAAAATACTTGACTAGTCACGCGTACTCAACGTCCGGAGTGCGAGCACTAACGAGCTTCTACTTATACGCATCAGCCCGACAATGCTTTCGCGGTCAGTGCATCAAACATCGATTTCTGTAATCAATCTGCATTGTGCGGTCCCCGTCCGAGCATCGCCATCAACATATGGTGCGCTGGTGAGCCACACATCGTGCCACTCTCATCGAACGATCCCAATTTCCTCACGGGACTTTACGGTCTAATTGCACGCTAACTAGAACAAGGCCTGCACACAGACGCCGCGCGCGTATGTTGTGCCATTCATCTGCCCGCCTACCCGAGGCTCAATGTTAATCCTTGAGGTAAGTTAACCCCGTTACCAACCTAACCCGGTTAAGGGGTAACGCACGATGCTCGCACATAACCCACGCAAAGCCCTTTTACAACGCGCTCAAACGACGGTTCGCTAGTGATTAGATGATCCGACGGGATTACAGACCGGCTTACAGGGTTTGCCGTGACCACTCGGATGAGCTTACCTGGAAGAACGGCATCAGTGCGATGACCAGCCAGAGCAGAATGTTGGCGAGGCTTGCGGTGAAGATGTTAATCGGACAGGCCGTCATATCGTGGAACAGATGCGCCACGCTCGACACGGCGTAGCTGAGGTTTAGCACGGTTAGGCTCGCGACCGGCAGCGAGATTTTTGTGTTCAGATGGTGAAGCAACTTCCGGAACTCGCAGATTTCCTGTTTATTTTCACACAGGCAGCGCAGCGTACAGGAGTTGAATCGGCGGGAAATGTAGAGCAAAACATGGAAGTGCAGAATGACAAAAAAAGAAGATTTGATCCAAATCAGGTCGGTCACGATGTGGGTAATAAATATAATGATGAAAAAATACATAAATTAAACGAAAGTAAGCCTGACTGCGGCAACTACTACTGCCGTTAGGAACGCCATGCGTTCGTACTTTCGTTTTGATCGCTAACGAGATACCTGGAAGGACTGGAAGGATTAGACTAATTAAAAATCCTTACTGGTACAATCATGCGGCGATAAGGTAACATCGAGGGATAGAAGTTCATTTTTCTCAAACGAATATATTTAGATACCTTTTGGGAAGGAGTCTTTCTATTTTGTTCTAATTTAAATGCAAAATTATCCGTTTAATCATATTCGACGTATTGAATAACATAAACTAATTTCTCTACAATATGGAGAGTGTTAGTGATCTAATAATATAGTGTTTTATTATATTTTCATCTTTTTTCAGTTTAGCGGAGATTTTATACTGAATTGCATTTCAATTAACTAATTGTACAGCCTGCAATGTAGTGCACTTTTAATCCCATAAATAATTTATGCTAGATTAGATTAAATTCATAAAACAAGTTGTTATTAGCTGGACCTTTAACAGGTTTTAAAATTAATGTAAATTTTACTTTTTAATACCCTCCATCTTCTTCAATCTGCCATCTTCCATCTTGCACTTATGAATTGAAGAAGGGGAATATGTATTATTATTATGTATTATGAATATGTATTATGTGGTATTATGTAGTGCATTTAATTTTAATTTAAGTTATTGAAACTTTACATGTATTCAAAATCAGTCTTATTATTTTTTTATGTTTTTTCCAATGTGATCTAGAAGTTATAGCTAAATATTTCACCTTTAATTTGTTCTTTTCAAATAATAGTTCATATCACCGTTTCGTTGATACTGTTTTTACACGTAATAAGAATCGTACGCCAATTAGCGCAATATTTATGAATTCATCGTACCAAAATCAGATTAATGTGTACGAGTAATCCCGACGGTTATAATTTTTGTTGGAATCTTCACCATCCTACACCTAAACGTGCCATCATTCACAAACATTTGTTCAATTTTTGCATCCACCCATAATTGGTCGGGGTGTTGGACGTATGGAACCATCTAAACGCAAGAATTTTCCAATGCTTGATAGCGCGGCAAACCGCAGGGCAGGAATATACCCATGTCCAACGGTAAAGCCTACCGGCCCGAACGCATAGAACGGTCTGGATCTGTTGATTTATTTATTCGATAGATTATGATAGTGATTATGCGGAAAATATCTATAATTGAATGGTCGAATTAGCGCCCGGTACTACGGAGCCGACGGGCTTCGACGTGCATGGGCGCAACGCAGCAACGTATCGCTTTTCCTACTTGGCTGATGCGCTACGTTTCCCGCACGAGCTCGTACCCTGTGCTTCTCAGACTGAAATGAAATTACTTCCCATTCCGAAAAATTCCAGCATTACGGAGGGATACATTGCAGGGAAGGAACTTCTCACGTTAATTACAAGCGTACCATGGCCACGACCGGCTAGACCGGACCAATCGTTGTAATGAGAAAATGTATAGGAGAAAATTTCGATAAATTTTCCGATGGGCAAATTTGTCCTCTGGGCGGTACGGAGTCCGCCAGGACGCGGGGTCTGTTATGCAGCTGTGGCGTTGGTTGCTGGTGCGATCGAGGCATACTTTTAGCAACGAAAGCATTTAATTGAATTCCTGCGCGACCGACGCGAATATTTATGCCGATTATCGGGAGAACGCATCGTAGATTTCGGGTGCTGATTGTTTCCGGCTACAATTACACAAATCATGTGTACGTAAAGCTTGTTTAACTTCTTTCTACACGTGAACTTTGAAGTCCGGCAGAATGAGTGGTTTTTGCTCTGGCAAAACCAATTGAATGCATAATATGACTTGTTATGGATTAAGGTTTTGTTTAAATCAGTTTTATCTGTTCAAATAGAAATAAAGAATATTAGAATAAATCTTGAAACCTTTTATACTTCAACTCCTCCACTAATAAACCTTTAGAAATTGTACCAATTTGCTTACCATTCCCTAAGCGATTTCAAACTTTACCACAGTGTGGTAGGATGGGGTGGCTTTGCCTGCGACCGGTATCATTTCGAAGAACATTTTCCTCAAATAAAGACCGTGAAATGACAAACGAGAGGAATGCAAACCCATTGACCCGTAATTTATGTACGGCGGTGGCTTTAGTTTAGCTCCATTAGCATTTCGTTTCGCTAGCTAGAAACGGTCACGGCCATCATTTTATGGTCATATTTATCCATGCCGGTAGAAAGTTAGCCGTGGAGCATTGAACACTTGGAAAATGTTTTCGCCAGAAGGTATTTTCATGGAAATATAATATCTTGGTCTATCGATGTAGCAGTTGACCTACATCTAGAGCAGGGCAGAGCTAAATTTGAGTGTTGACCCAATGAGCGAATATTGAGCAGAAAACTAATAAATTATTCATCTGCCATTTTAACGCTGGTATCCGTGGGTCAATCTCAGCCGAGCAAGGTTTTGCTGTCTGATTGTCGATTTGACCTTGGATTTTTATTAATCGAATTGTTATTCTTCAAATAGTAACCAAACTATAATTGGAAACGAGATCAACTCTTAATTCTTACTGGTAAATTTTAATTAACAATTTTAGGAGAGGATTATCCAGAGTAAGCCACACACGATAGCTAGAAATATTTTTTCGTTAAATAACGCGTTTACATAACTTTTCACTAAATTTTAAACGTTACAATTTCAATCAAATCCTATGTAACTGTTTATCATCGTAAAACTGTTACGAGAATGTAATATCTCCACATTGTTCTGGCCAGCGGCGGATCAAACGGTAGGCGGAGTAGGCGGTCGCCCAGGACCTCGCCGTGTTGGGGGCCCCAAACAACTTGTGCCGATTGTGCGGTTTTTTGAAAATTTAGCAGCAGAGTTAATTTATAACATAAAATCTAATTTAAAAGGTAGAAAATTGATCGAAAATATCCTTAGATTTTATATATCCTTGGTTAGATAATTTTTTTTTAATTTGATTAGCTATATCGGCCCGGTTACACGGCTACGCAAGAGAAGTATGCAGTGTATTCAAACTCCTTCTTCTTTATCGGCAGGACATCTTCAGGATGTCTAAGCCTACCATTTCTAGTTTTTTTTTTTACTTTATTTACCCGTAGGATAGTCAGTGCTGGTCCAAATGAAATTTTTCGGTGGTCCTGTCTTGTGCAGACCGGCTGCGCTACCAATACACCATCTGGCCGCCCCGTGAACCCTTATATGCCCTTTTACTTCAACCTATTCATGTATTCTATTACTTGAACGGGATTTTTTCATCTGTTCGTAAATGATCCTACCGTTAGTTGCTAGAATAGAAACCATGCTTGTTTTCACTTACGTAATATTTGCCAGCTATTGCCATTGCGATACTCGTGGTGTGGTATTGTTTTCTCTCACCGATTGAACCGTGAAAATGTCCAGCCTACGTGTTTCGAAATAGTATTGTGGTGGAGTATTGTGTTTAGTATTTCGATTGTCACAATTTCTGCAAACTTGCAGCCGGTAATGATGTTATAACCGACACAATCTGTCAGTGTACTACGAAATAGCTAGCATTGTCATAAAATATGAATAACATCATACTACAATCATTAGAACTTTCTTTTCCGTTCGATATTTGATACTTCATGGTTCTTGGAATACCATTTCTGTCTTTCTTGATTATTACTTATTCGAAGCTGGATTGTAGGTTCAGCTTATGTCCACCCATCCCAAACTGTCCAAACACTGCATCAAATCCCCTTGTAGAATACTGTTCAAACTACATTGCTGTAATCTCGGTAACATTTGCATCGTTGTTAGACTGAAATTGTTTTAAAATTTCCAATTCTAAATCCATACGGTTGAAGATCATCGCCACGAAATCGTTGATCTAAATTAAAAAAAGAACACGAAAAAAGATACTTGAAGAAATCAGGTATTGATATAAAAACGATATATTCAGTAAAGAACCTATCATAGTAGTCTTGCTCAAACATTGTAATGCGTGCTGAAAGCGGTCTCGTTTTTTTGCATTGAAAACTCAGTTTGTTTGAGAAAAATTAGTGAGTGCTTTGTGGTGTTGTATCCCGATAATTTGCTACTGACTATCAAATTGTGCCTGAGGAGCACATAGTGTGTTTCATATTGATGTAAATGTGCAAGTGTAAATGTGACGAAATGATCGCAAGTGTTTTCACAATGACCGAAGGGATCGGCCAAAAAATTCCTGGATTTCTTGATGCACGGACAACCGACCTAAAATTGTAGCATCAAACTTAATACGCGAAAATCAAGCGAACGATCGAAATTCACATTAATATGTGCCACTAGAGTTGACCAAATGCTGACAAATTTGCCCAATGACAGAATCAGCTGGGCAACTGTGAAAACCACTATGCCGTTGCCGCGCACACAATTGTTTTCAGATTTCCGATACCAGAAGAGCATGTTTTTCAAGAGGTGACATCTGCAGCTTGGGACAAATTTGCCCATCACAATTGCTATTGCATACTATCAAACACGTGAGAACGATCGCTAATAAGTAAGATCAATAAAACGGAAAGCATCCTTCATTTCGCTCAAACATTTCGTCGGCTGGTACGAAATTCCATACATAACCAGCTGTTTTCCGATTTCCGATACCAGAAGAGCATCCACGCAAGAGGTAGCACCTTGTACAGCAATTTTGCTCGAAAACCGCCGAAAGATATGCAATGTTTAAACGCTAACTTTCCCGTTGGTCGTTAAAAATTTCTTGGAAAACTACCAGTTTCCGAATGTATAGTACCAGGAGAGCATGCACGGAAGAGGTAGCTCCTGGTACTGCGCCGTAAGGTATGCAATGTTAATACACTAACTTTGCAACCAACTTTCCGCCGTAAGGTATGCAATGTTTATACACTAACTTTGCAACCAATTTTCCGCCGTAAGGTATGCAATGTTTATACCCTAATTTTTCATACAAACCAGCTGTTTTCAGATTTCCGATACCAGGAGAGCATGTTGTTCAAGAGGTAACATCTTCCATCCCCCTCCCCTCCTTCCACCAACAAGATGGTGGACAAGATGGCGGCCAAGATGGCGGACAAGATGGCAAACAAGATGGCGGACAAGATGGCGGACAAGATGGCGGACAAGATGGCGGCAAATATGGCGGCACAGATGGCGGACAAGATGGCGGACAAGATGGCGGACAAGATGGCGGACACAAGATGGCGGACAAGATGGCGGATCAAGATGGCGGACAAGATGGCGAACAAGATGGCGGCCAAGATGGCGGACAAGATGGCGGACAAAATGGCGGCCAAGATGACGGACAAGATGGCGGACAAGATGGCGGACAATATGGTGGACAAGATGGCGGCCACGATGGCGGTCAAGATGGCGGACAAGATGGCGGCCAAAAAAGCGGGCACAAGATGGCGGCCAAGATGGCGGACAAGATGGCGGCCAAGCTGGCGGCCAAGATGGTAGACAAGATGGCGGACAAGATGGCGGACAAGATGGCGGCCAAGATGGCGGCCAAGATGGCGGCCAAGATGGCAGACAATATGGCGGACAAGATGTCGGAAAAAATGGTGGCCAAGATGGCGGACAAGATGGCGGCCAAGATGGCGGACAAGATGGCGGCCAGGATGGCGGACAAGATGGCGGACAAGATGGCGTCCAAGATGGCGGCCAAGATGGCGGACAAGATGGCGGCCAAGATGGCGGACAAGATGGCGGACAAGATGGTGGACAAGATGGCGGACAAGATGGCGGACAAGATGGCAGACAAGATGGCGGACCAAGATGGCGGCCAACATGGCGGCCAAGATGGCGTACAAGATGGCGGACAAGATGGCGGACAAGATGGCGGCCAAGATGGCGGACAAGATGGCGGACAAGATGGCGGACAAAATGGCGGCCAAGATGGCGGACAAGATGGCGGCCAAGATGGCGGACAAGATGGCGGACCAAGATGGCGGCCAAGATGGCGAACAAGATGGCGGCCAAGATGGCGGCCAAGATGGCGGCCAAGATGGCGGCCAAGCTGGCGGCCAAGATGGCAGACAAGATGGCGGACAAGATGGCAGACAAGATGGCGGACAAGATGGCGTACAAGATGGCGGACAAGATGGTGGTCAAGATGGCAGACAATATGGCGGACAAGATGGCGGAAAAAATGGTGGCCAAGATGGCGGACAAGATGGCGGCCAAGATGGCGGACCAAGATGGCGGCCAAGATGGCGGACAAGATGGCGGACGAGATGGCGGACAAGATGGCGGACGAGATGGCGGAGAAGATGGCGTCCAAGATGGCGGACAAGATGGCGGCCAAGATGGCAGACAAGATGGCGGACAAGATGGCGGACAAGATGGCGGACAAGATGGCGGACAAGATGGCGGCCAAGATGGCGGACAAGATGGCGGCCAAGATGGCGGACAAGATGGCAGACAATATGGCGGACAAGATGGCGGCCAAGATGGCGGACAAGATGGCGGACAAGATGGCGGACAATATGGCGGCCAAGATGGCGGACAAGATGGCGGATCAAGATGGCGGACAAGATGGCGAACAAGATGGCGGCCAAGATGACGGACAAGATGGCGGACAATATGGCGGCCAAGATGGCGGACAAGATGGCGGACCAAGATGGCGGCCAAGATGGCGGACAAGATGGCGAACAAGATGGCGGACAAGATGGCGGACAAGATGGCGGCCAAGATGGCGGCCAAGATGGCGGACAAGATGGCTGACAAGATGGAGGCCAAGATGGTGGACAAGATGGCGGACAAGATGGCGGACAATATGGCGGACAAGATGGCGGACTAGATGGCGGACAAGATGGCGGACACAAGATGACGGACAAGATGGCGGACAAGATGGCGGACAAGATGGCAGACAAGATGGCGGCCAAGATGGCGGCCAAGATGGCGGACAAGATGGCGGACAAGATGGTGGACAAGATGGCGGACAAGATGGCGGCCAAGATGGAGACCAAGATGGCGGACAAGATGGCGGACAAGATGGCGGACAAGATGGCGAACAAGATGATGGGCATGATGGCGGACAAGATGGCGGACAAGATGGTGGGCAGATGGCGGACAAGATGGCGGACAAGATGGCGGACAAGATGGCGGACAAGATGGCGGACAAGATGGTGGACAAGATGGCGGACAAGATGGCGGGCAAGATGACGGACGAGATGGCGGACATGATGGCGGAGGTGGGTGGTGACACGATGGGAGTGGTGACACGATGGAGAGGTGACACGAGGGGGCAGATGACGGCTAATCGGCTGCTAATAGATGGCTAATCGAAGGATATTCGACCGCCATCTTGCTCGGCTGGTACCAGGTGTCACCTCGCGAAAAACATGCTCTCCTGGTATCGGAAATCTGAAAACAGCTTGTTTTGTATGGAATTTCGTATGGAATTGCATACGAAGTTTCGCGCCATCTACCGTCATCTTGCCACCATCTTGCTCGGCTGGTATCAGATGTTACCTCTTGAAAAACATACTCTCCTGGTATGGGAAATCTGAAAACAGCCGGTTTTGTATGAAATTTCGTACCAGTCAATGGAAAGTTTGAGCGAGAGAGATAAGGGATACTTTCCATTTCGTCCATCTCACTTGCACTTGAGATTTGCAACTATCATCGGGAAGCGCCGGGAAGTGAATGATGAAGGGAGAAGGCGGGAGAGGGGGAAAGAAGATGTCACCTCTTGAAAAACATGCTCTCCTGGTATCGGAAATCTGAAAACAATTTTTTGCGCGGCTATGGTATAGTGGTTTTCACAGTTGACCAGTTGATTTGGTCATTGGACAAATTTGTCAGTATTTTGTCAACTCTCGTGGCTCTGCACCTAATGGATCAAAGAATGCTTAAAACATAATCAATTTTTGAAATAGTTCAGTAAGTAGAAGCTCACCACAGAAATCAACCGTTAATTTTTGTTCATCGCCTAAAACATCGACGTGAGCGAATGATCATGGAGGTAGTCTTTCAACACAAAAACTTGACCTAGCATTTTAGTTTTCAAATGCTGAAAGCTATGCAAATCTAACCGACTGTGCATAACACAAATTATTATTATTATATAAAATTTGCGTTGTTTGTTTAATTGGATACACAATGTTGAAAAATCCACTAAATAATAAATGAACATAAAATCGAAATTAACAACTTAGTAACTCGCTCATTCTTTATGACCTCAAACTGTATGACAGGTGATTACCCCTTACAATGCATCAGAGAATAAGCGATCTTCCGCCAGGATATGCAATATATACGCGGCATATTTACGTGGAGTAATTTGATTGGATGAATTTTCCTCTGCATTCGGCTCCATCTGGGGATCATTCCCATTGATGACGTCATCACTATCTGTGTTTGTCCCCGTGCTCTATGGTCTCGGCTGTCTTCCTCGGCGACGTATCTTAAACATACCATGAGTCCAACCGGCTTCACCCCGTGAAAACAGGATCGGGTACTGTAGTGGACGCATCATCTGGATGGTCTCATACACTGGCCTTAAGGATCCTGTAGCACGATGTTGCAGCACAATCTCCCGTATATTTACCGTGATACCGGTGATATCGTCACAACCACACATGACCCACCTCATCTGCAGTCGGTGCGTTATTCCGGCACTGGTCAATACCTGGTATACGTGAAAGGAGGCAAAGGCGAAGTTCATCGCGAACAGTTCATGCGTTCATACGTATGACTGAACATTCATGTTAGGAGATTGCGTGTGATAAATACTCGCTGCAGGATAGGCAATATCGATTAAGTCCACCACCAACTACTGGTGCTTGAGTGTTTTGTAAAGTTAAGTTAAGATCGAAGAAGTATAACAGAGTGTTGCATGGCGAATATCCCGGAAGCACAGCGAGCGAACCAATTCGATGGCAAAGTGTTCCTTAGATGCTTTAGTTGTAAATTCCACCACGTGCATCTTCGCTAAGCTGGCGCACGTATGATTGTAGCTCCATTTTGAAGAGTTTAGATACAATGGTAACTGGAGTTGGTAGTGATATAGCCGGTTCCGATATTGTATTCGAAGATGGTGATGGCCCTGGCGGACCATTTGCAGAAAATGATTAGGGGCGGCCCAGCGGCGGATCAAACAGTAGGCGGAGTAGGCCCCTTCTTACTGCGCTTTTCGCCTTGTCTCATTTCAAGTCCCCTCAATGCTCCCCTTCCATCCTGTATCGTTTTTAAAATTAGAGGCCCCAACTATAATTCCGCCCTGGGCCTCCAAGGAGATTGATCCTCCACTGGTTCTGGCCATTTCTTACGGCCACGAGGGAATGTAACAGGGATTGTAACAGAAGTAAGGAATTGTGTTGTGCATCGGTTCTGCACATTCATTCTGTTTCGAATTGTCTCACTGTAATTGGAATACATCGATACTCGTTACAGAGGGTTTGTGTAGAATGGATTCGCGAAACACTCGTGCTCGTATTTCTCGTAATTCAGCAGAAACTAAACAAAAATCACGTAAAACTTGTGGTGATAAATTTTACAGTAGCAGTGTCGGCATGTTTAAAGCGAAAATGTCGATCGTTAATGGAATGATGTTGGTTGTCGTGTTGGTGTTTGGATATGTGTTAAGGGAGTTAGAGTATATGCTAAAACAATCAATAGTTTCATGTAGCTTAAGCCTATTCAAAGTCCATAAATAAACACTTTTTATGTTTCGGGTGGCTTTGGAACTAATAGAGAAAATTTAATAAATCTACGAAAAAAAATTAAAATGGATGACGAAATTAAGAAATTAAGAAAACATAAATACAAACAAGCAATTGAACCAGTTCATTTTATATTAACTGGCATACTTGTTTTTGAAGAAAAAGGTTAGAAATAAAACATAGCACGTAAATCAATTAGCAAACCCAATAATTTATAGCAAACTTGTTACAACAAATAAACAACTCACCCGCATCCAGTTCAGCGGTTCGATCGTATGCAGCAGTAGCTTTTCCTTCAGCGCCTTCAGATAACATCGCAACATGTAACACATTAAACCATAACTCACAATCACCACCATCTGTACGAGATCGTGGAAAAACAGCGTTAACGCTAGCAATGCTCTCAACACCTCGGCTGTATGGGTCCACCGTGTCAGGCTGCCAGTCCATCCGAATGATAAAAAACGCTCGAAAACGGTGATCCTATCAACTCCCAGCAGCGTTACGTACGCGATGGAGACGCCCAGCCAAACCAGCCCCAGTCCAAAGTAGAGCCAAAGTGTCAACACCAACCGACGCGGATTGCTGCAGAGGATAAAGACCTGCGAACAAACAACAAAAACTGTAACACACACGCACGCACGATTGATCAGAGACGATGAATTTATAATGTAAGTTCGAAATCTGGTAGCCCAACTCAATCAATTTCGGCTGTCGAACGCTAATTTCCCGTCGGTTATACGCGATGCACGCGATGCAATACATCGTTGTCATCGTTAATGGAATTTATGTTTTTCATTTATTTCGATACACAGTAGACCACTAGGTGGAAAAAAAATTGGGAGTGGAAATCTGAGCCGCTGTTCTCCCGGAAGCCAGTTAATGGGTTTGTGTGAAATTGTTGAGCATTGCGATGTGATGTTCCGATGTTTGCACATTGTACCCTTTAGGAGAAAATGGATATTGAAAATCGGTTAAATCATGCACGATGTAAGGTGAGCCAAAAAAACATCTTTTAACAGGTAATGTTCAGCACACCGCAAACTATATGTAGTGCGGGGAGGGTTTAAAAATGCAACGAAATAAAAACTTTAATTTCGATCTCTTTGTGTACATAAATTTTAAACTGCCGTCAGATGTATCTGAACCGGATGTGGTAATACTGAAAAGAGATTCTCCAAGCTACATGTTGCTTCACATAAACCCAAAGATTTTTTGCATTGTAATTAATGTTTGTTTCACAAGGAGTTTCTGTGCTTTTGTCTTGAATTCTAAAATGTTTTTCAAGGGGAGAATAGCATTTGTACGCTCATGAAGTAGCGTAAATAAAACAATAATTGAAATCAATATAATGAAACTCAAATGGAAATGGATGGATAGAAAATACCCGCACGAAGTCATGGAAAGGCTATTGGAGTAAGCGTTAGATAGAAAATTCGATAGCAAACATTTGAACGAAAAGAAAATATTTGCAGATACACATTTCCCCAAATGATTTATCAATCGATTCTCCCAATTGTTTCCGACAAATTTGATTCTCTAACCCTAATCTCAGCGAGGACGTTTACCGAAGGTGCATGTGCTGTTTGCAAACAAATGATATTTAAAGTACCCATGTGTGATATCAAATCTGTCCCCATTCTGCCTTTGTTGCCGTAGTGCAATGATTGTTCTATTGCAACAAATGCTGTAACAAATGGGATATCTGCTGTACATGCACACACGTACCCGTTCGATGAGACTCTGTAATTGTTCGTTATCGGTGAACCGATAAATGAATACCGCCAGTAGGTAGCCATTGAGATGCAGCAAGGCAGGAACGAGATAGATGAAAATGGCCTCGCCCGAAGCCAACATGCCAAGGTGTTCTTGGTCTGTATTTAGTGTTGTGTTGCTGCTTCCTTCAGTACTATGTGATGTCTGATTCCGTATTGTCCAGTTGGAAAATAGTTTGACGGTTTCTGGAGTCGGTGTGGTGGTTGACCATCCTGCCGGTGTGGTCGGGATGGGTAAAGATTCGTTTGATTCTATAAGCCCATGGTCTCGTCTGGAATTGAAGAGCAGTAGTAGCACAATGCAAAGTTTGTTTGAAGTTAGAAGTTTACTTTATGTCGCTCTAGACGTATTGTTCTATTTTCGACATCGCCAACATAAGAAACGCCAGTTTGACCAATCATGAATTCAGCATGGATTCATTGGAAAATGGAATTGAGTGGTTTATGTATGACAACATTGCGTTGTATTGCAATTTTTGAAACATAACAACGCGATTCCTGATGTTTGTCTGTTAATTTAACAATGGTAATGTGTAGTGTTATATTGACTGTTAATTGTTTTATTATATTTTTGTTTCAAGCACAGGCAATACGATCAATTAGTTCTTCTTCAAATATTTTTTATTTATAGGTCCCAATATTTTTTATTTATAGGTTACCTCAAGAGATTTCGGCTTGATAGCTTAAAAAATAAATTTTTTGAATATTATGTTTTATTCTCATAGCTTATACCTACTTGTATTGCAACCACTCTATGCAATATCTTGAAATTTAAATGATTTAATATAACTGCATTTAAATTTTTCCTCTGGCAAACCCACAAACCACAATCAAGAAAGTATTATTAATGTTGAAAATAATTTTATCAAGCGATAACAGACCGAACATAAAAACTAATGCTCATTTGCAGCTGTACTAAACCTTCAAAGTGCAATAAAACTGAAACCTGCAATCTAATTGGGTATTTGTTTTCCATTCTTCCGTTTTTTGCTTCGGAATGTCAATACGTTTTTTGGTCAAAGTGTTCAGAAACCAAAACAGAGCATAATAATAATTGCTGGATTTGCAATGCAATTGTTGGCTATCTGTAAAGGGATAAGGCAATTTACTTTAAGCTTGCCACCTTGCAGAGTAAAGCGATCCTCTCTAACGATCCAAGCCCTTCAGTAGAATGAATTGGACCACTTGACCGTTAACTTGTCTTTGAGGACAAATTTGTAGTGATGCTCCTACAGCCAGCAGGAGAAGCAAAATATGGTCATTTATTGAAACGTAAGCAGCAAAGGCTTCCCCTTTGGGGTTTTCCACGAAGGTCCACCGTTACGGGCGAGTGAAACCGAAACCACACACAGCATGAAAACCTCCGGCCAATGGAGATGAGTGGAGGGAAATGACCACTGAAAAAGCAAACTAGCAAGCATGAACGCAGCTCGATCCTGCCAAGCGTTAATAAGAAGACAGGAAAGCGCAGAAAGCTTATCGGGGTGGTAAGCGAGTGAGCGACAATAAATGGCACAGAGGAAAAATGAGTGAAAACCGATTCCCCAAAAACAACTTCCACCAGATGACATCGAATCACATCACCCGCTGTTGCACAACATGCCAGTTCGAGGTAGTTTTGAACTTTTGGAGCCGGGTTGGGGGAGATCTGCTAGGAATACGGTGCCCGATGAAATAAAAAGGATAACCGTTTCGCAAGGACGACCAGACGGGCGTTGGGCATAGGGTAGGGTTGTTCGTGACTTTTACGACGACGACTTTTTGATGTTTCATGTTTGCAGCAAATTAAGCAACCGAGGCGCCAATTTGCACCATTTCCGAAGGGTTGGGTGACTATCGACACAGACGGTAAGTAAAGGTGCAACGATTTGGAAATCGATGCGAAACGAAACGAAGGGATATGTTTGTGACTCAACTACGATCGCATTGTGGATCAGTGTTCCTCAAATCGTGGTAGCAACGCATTGATGATTTAGGGACCATATCTGAATGGATATTTGATACTGTAGGATTTTGTGTTTCAAATTTGTCAATGCAAGTTTTTTGTTTATAAAATAAAGATTATTTTTCCACTATCTCAATGCTAAAGACCTAATGGAATTTTCATCGATATCTTATTACGTTCTGTCACAAGTAATCTGAAATTGAAAATGTATTATGTGTTAATTCTCGCGAGGTAGTTTGCAATTAATAATTAACAATGGAGGAGCCGCTTCAATGACGGGCTCTACAAGCTGTACGATGTAATACCTAATTCACTATCATCGCTACGCACTCACTCACTATCATGTACAGTGAATAAGACTCTAATGAGCTGGTCATTCCATGAGAAGCCCTTCTCAGCCAGGAAAGACCTTTAAGTCGTCCATATGGACAGAGTAGGCGTGATAAGCGCAAATTAAGATGGAGTGTTGGCGTTGATGCGTCTGCCAGAAAGGCCGGGATAATGGATTGGTATACGACGGAACTCTACCGTTTAGAGGAATCTTATAGTCGGTTTCGAAGAAGGTACAGTACAGCAAAGCGGTTGTAGCGACTGATAAATCAGAAAGTAAGTAAGTAATACTTAACACACTGATAAATGTTGAAAATAAAAAGAAATCAATCATAGCTCTGAACAAGTTCTTCGGGGTTTTTGTAAACCGTTGTTTTGAGGAAAACACCTTTAGACATTGATGATTTAATTTAGAAGACAATTATACACATTTTTTATTCACCTAGTACGCCCAGACAATTCAATAAAAAAGTCAGCATCCATAGTTCAACATTTAGCTTCTACCTATTTGATAAAAAAATCAAGTTGTTAGCTCAAGTTTGTGTAATTTATTATTTATTTTAACGGCCAGACCGTATCGACTTATTCTAACAAAATAGTCGGAAAGTTAGTCCCTGCTACAGCGGGATGATCCAGATTGAATTTTGTGTCGGCCCTGTCATGTGGGACCGGTGATGCTACCAAATACACCACTTGGCATTTAAAATTTTATATAACTATTTCTAAACTGACTTCTGGCGGCTTAAAATTGAAGTCTTGAAAAGTCTTAATTGGATCAAACTTACAACTGATTTGTAAAACTAAAAAATCACTATTAAATATAAAATTGTTAAATTTATACAAACGTTCACAAATATTCCAATTCATTCCATAGCGTAAAGATTATGAAACGCTGATTGAAGTTCGGTTTTTTTGTTGTACTGCATTCTGTACAAACAAATCGTGAGAACGTTAATGATTTAGTCCAAGGATGTGCATAGCGCTAAAGAAAAGGCCAAAAGAAAGGCTAGAAGCGATGATGATGAGGTTGTAAATCACAGTAATATGCAAAATTAGTAGAAGAGAGAGAGTTATGCGAACAGTATACCGCCCAGTTAATTTTCTTGGCTGCTCGTGGTGAATCACCCAAATTTTCACACTGAGCTATGAACAGAACAACGATTATTCTTCTTCTTTTTTCCTTCGATGCGTCTGAAACATTGCTCCTAATTTCGGAGCAACATTATTGTCCCCAAGCATAATGATCGTAAGATTTTCGTTTCATTTGTGGTCACTTTTTTGCCCGTTTTGTTGCTGGCTAGGGTAGCCTTCCTTCTGCGACACGATGTCTGGGCGGGGGAACAATCTGTTTTCCAAAGTTCTCATGCACTTTCGTTTTTAGCTTTGGGGCGTAGGAGACGATATTCTCACTGGGTTTGAAGTGTCTGTCCGCATATCTTCCCGGTTCAATCGGTTGTTTGCTTTCTGCCATTTCTGTACGAACACAATCCATTTCGCTGAATTGCTTACTCAAACAAGCCAACCGTCTCGATCGTCGGTGACTGTTGATAATCGTGAAAAAGAGACGAGATGATTAAAGGTTTGCCCTGGATATTTCCGGCCAACTCATTCCCAACGCATAGGAACATGGACGAACAAATGTACGATCGAGCAAGTGCTCGGAAACGAGCAGCTGCTACTTTTTACTACAATTGAGAAATTGTTGCTAGAACCAGAGATTTCGTATCCCATGCTCTAACGAAAAACCAAGGGAAAGTTGTATTTTACTCATGAGACGGAAAGGATTGTTTCACACTTGCACGAAAAAAGTGTTCTAAAAGAAACCTGATGTTGCTACAAGCTATCTGTTTTGTCAATTTTTCCCTGCAGTATGAAAATGGTACACCCATTCAAATCGGCACAATGATGCGGGAAATTGGTATCGGGAGACTTGCATGCATTCTTTCGCTAGCTGCATCTGCCGTTTTTATTTGCTCTGTTTGCTGCGCAATGTAATGCACCAAGCAAGGTTTTGCAAGATTTGCACGATGATGGAATTTTATGCGATGCCACCGCACCGTAATCATGGTCATTAGAGGAAATTGAGTTGAAATGGTTCATTATCTATCCGGGGTGAATGTTAGGGATGGTGTTCTGTGTTTTTTTTTCACGTTTTACGCTGTTGTTCGCTTTGGATCGTTTTTGTTTTTACTTCCAGTCTATCGCCCAATTGGATCACCTAACCCCTGTACGAGGAAAAACGAGGTGGTGGACAGAAAATTGTAATCCAACCACCGTTGGAGACAAGTGTGCTGGATGGAAAATGTAGGACAGGGCAGGCGGGAAAAGGTTTTGGTTTATGTGTGTTCTCCCCACATCATACACCTCGTGGTGCCCGCTGGTAGTGGCAATGTTGCACTGAAAAATTGCACTTTCCCGTGTCGTGTGGCATGCGAGAAGTGCAAACATTAATCACACAAAAAACCCCTTATTCCGTGCGCTTTTGTGAGTGGAGGGCAATCCGACAAGGCACTGCTTCGGATGTTTTATGTGCTTCTGGGGCAGCGAGTACGGTTACCCCTGATGGGTGCTTACGGGCGAGTTTATGCTTTTGTAATTCACAATTCCAGCAGACATGCGATGGCCTGGTACCCATCGATGTCCGGGTGCCGGTACATGGTCGGCGCGTGGTTCTGTGCATATCGGACACTAAATGAGCCGAAAAATGTAAAATTGTGCGGTCCGGACGAGTACAGATCGTTGGTAACGGGGTTAGTCATTACGGAGCATCACCATCTTAAAGCACGCAAACGAAGGCGTTTAAATAGGTTCTAGCTTACGGCGGAGGCATGAGATAACGATCAAGCAGTATTTCTCTGGTGTGTGTGTAGGAGGGAAGAATTTCCAGCATACCTTATTTACTGCTGAGGTTTGCTTAATTAACTCCGTCTGAGGACGTTGAATTGGAACCCTTGAGCACGTGGTTTATGAACTGTTATTTAACCTGCATTTGATAACATAATTGGCTATTTTTCTATAGTCGCTACAGGCTTTCGAAATGTGTCATTTTTTATTGAACAATAAACATCAAAATGTGTTACAGAATTTATTTCTTTAAACTAATTAATTGCATGACTGGTAAAGAGGCCGAAGCAACAGAAATCTTTCTTAAAACTATTCTTTCATTCTAACTAACATTCATCATTGTTGGCTCCCAAGCACAACGCATTGCAATTACAACATTACCAACTGGGGCTATATCGAATAAGTAATTATAGGGAATAGGAATTTGTAGGTTAAGGATTTATTGTAATAAACAGGTGAACTTGAGACAACACGGCGAGACAACATAATCTAAAAAGCTTAGAGAAGCGTCAGCAAACATTCTAGCTACTCTCAGAATGTTCTCTTAAACCGATTATATAAAGGAGCCATGTGTCTTTTACACGTGTCAATGGAGATATGATTAAAAAACTCATAGGATGTTTTAAATCTTCGGGACAAGGACAACAGGGGTTCATTAGAGCTATACGGACGCCTTCTAAAAACAATACAGAAATATTCGCAATGTCGTAGTATTCTGGGTGATTTATTAATATATTATTCCTCGATGTTGCGATAGGAAGCATCACGCCAATATGCTGTTGCATAATGTGGCACATGAATTTAATAAAAACTTATGCCTGTATTTTTTTTTCAACTTTGAAAATCGATGCACAACGCAGTGTATGCTTGAAAGAAGTTGTTTCGCTGGAAAATATTAAAAGTCCATAAAATGGTTTTGGATAACAACATCGTTAAACAACATTTAACGAAATTAGCAGAATCTCTTGCGATATTTGCAATGTCTTGCGAACGTGTGCATCATATGCTCCAGCAACATTTGGATATCTTGGGGGAATTGGGAATTGGGTGCCGCGTGAAGTATAGCAGATTATGTCGAAAAATTTATTGCAAAAATCCTTTTTGTATGGTTAGGACTGAGATATACTTATCCACCTGTTACATCAAACAATTCTGAGTCGACAAGACAGAAAAGTACAATAATAATAAAGTCGTCATAAATTACTGTCTTGAGGTACTCCAGAAAGGTGAGTAATGTTACAGAAAGTGTAATGTTAATCCTGTCTCAGACCTTTGGTTTTCACGGACAAACGCCGCCATTGGATCTGCATTGACCTGACAACCTCAGGAATAAAGTCGGGTAAAATGTCTAAATTAAAGAACCAACTTAGATGAAAAAGAAACAAACTTAACATAAATAGATTGGAAATATAAAATATAACGCACGTAAAGGAAAGTGCAAAGGGTGGAGCCTCCGTTGAGTATCCATCATAGGTTTATTCTGTCATGCCCTTTGGGTAATTAGATATTTGTTTCGTGTGTAATAAACCTTTAGTATGGAAAAATAATAAATTCCAACGCCTAAATTGCCTAAATTAGGCATGTGCTGAATATTTACATCGCTCTGAAATTCAAATAGCCTTGTATGATGCAAATTTTCGGTACAAGCAGCATTAATTATTTGGATATTATGCTACGCGATGCTTTCATGCACAAGGAAGGTAACGTACAATTTTAAGTTTATTTTAGTGATATAACGCAAACGCACAATTACTTGTTTGCGAACGATGAAAAAAGTAAACAACATGCTTATCCTTACGAACCAATTTACATCATGTGCGTTATGGTTTATACATATTTATATTGATAATGTAAACAACCTTCGGCACTCACACGGTGTATTCAAATTAGGAACCATACTCTAGCTGGAATGGTTACGAATTTATGTAAATTCTGTTTGCGTAGCACACCTTTTTTAAAGCTGAGCAACATACAATTAATTTCAATTAGAAACATTGTAAGTGATGATGAAAAAGACACATAAAAAGATTAAAGAAAAGCAAAAACAACTTATACAAATAGAAAATAACACTAACCGTGTCTAAATTGATGTGAATGCGTATTTTTATCAGCAAACCGAACGATTGGTCAACAGCACATTACCCACATTACCATGGTTACCGTTGTGGCGTCGTGAAATAATGGGTTTTTATGGTACGATTGTCGTTCTACGCTTTACCTTTTGCCAGCTCGAGCGCTGAGTGACTGGGCTTTGCTCTGACCCTCTTGCTTTCATCCTTTTTGGAAGATTCGCAACGGACCTTCCTTTTGTTGTACCTCAATGTCCTTCGTAGAAAGCAGGAGAAAAAATCCTCTTCCACAGGCAAGAACTCGTTATGTTTGCATTGTCCAAGCACGTGTCGTAGGCGTCGGTTGAATATGCTTTCATGGTTGAGTTTGGATCACGACTTGTTTTTACCGCAGGTGGTCAATGTATTTCAACGTTTGTTACATCGCAGCCGTTATGCATGTGAGTTTTCCACTTGGAGCGAATGGGGTTTCTATCGTTGGTTTGGTGGCCCTTCTGATTCGAACCAGAAACCACGGCAAGTGGTGTTTGCATTGTATGAAGTGCGTTGCCAATGGTACACATTGGTTTATTTCCCACCGGCTAGGTTATCTTCCCACTGGTTAGGACAATGATGTTGTGCGATGTAGTTTTCTCTCGTGGTAATCGACACTCCAGCAACATTGTTATCTCATCTCCATCAGTGTAATATGTCAGTGAATAGTTAATGATGTTTTTGACGGGTTTGCGTTGAATCTCCAGAAAACAAAGTAGCCATTAGTGAAACAATACTTCCAATTGGTGGTATTGATCGAATAATGCATGTCTATGTCGAGTAAAGTTTTCTAATAATAGATCTTTGTTTCCTGTATCTTGCTATTAGGCGAATGATTATGCGTGCTACATATTATGTGCTTAACGTATTGCAATGTGAAAAATTAGAATTTTGTTTTCAATTACCTGAAGCCACACATAAATTGTAACACGTAACCAATGATAAGAAGCAGCAGCACCAGAATAGTTTGCAGATGTCCAACCCATCGGCCAAGCAACTCTACATCGCTGGAGCTGGGCCGAAGCCCAGCGATTGCTAGTATGATAACGTATGGCCGAAGAAACTAAAATTTTGGGAGAAAAACAGAGGAAAACTTATAATTAAATTACAAAATTATCTGTTCATTACATTGAATATTTTTGAAACCGTTGCCTCGAACCAACTTAAGAATGAACGATTTTTAAAATTTATTTTATAATATGCTACAGATGCTACACATTTACGTATGATTCGTTTCCGTAAAACCTTACGATTCTGGTTTTGTTCATGTAGAAGGACTTAAATAAAAATAATAATAAACATCAAACAAACAATATAGCGTGTAAGAAATAACAATCAGTATGGCATATAGCAAAATTAACGCTTTTTTTAACTTTTTTAATGTAATAGTTTTCTTTAAATTATAAACGTATTAGCACTAGCACTAGAACAGTACTAGTAAAGACGAAATGACTATGAATCGACGACTATGATTTCTCCGCAGGTGAATTATTGAATTATTATTTTTGTTGTTGCCATTACACACTTAGTACAACTTCACTTATCCTTCGTTATAAAGTGTGTATTTATAAAATAATCGAGACATTCAATTAGTGGTGTGTCCTGTGATTTATTACTGTAAAACTTTCCCGGTCAGCTTTTTGTTTATGGGGTAAAATTTGAATCAAAAAATAAAATAAAAACAAACGAAAACACTAGCTATGACCATCTAATAACGTCTACACTTCAAATTTAAATTCCGATACTCAAAAGTATAAACTATTTTTATTAGTTCTTTTTAGTTCCTAGCACGTTTAAGTGGTAGTTGTTACTTATTGCATCAGCGCTTTAAAAGAAGTAAAATACTCTTGATGGATAAAACATTGTACGAGCGAGGTAGTTGGCGAGTGTACGGTGCAATATAAAGTTTTCCTCATTTAAAGAGCGTTTACGTTTCGAGATGCATAAACACTAATGATGTTGTTTTGACGTCGAGTAAGATTTATCAACGAAGTTGTTCCTTCTAGCAAACGCTGCACTTCCGTATTTGTTTCAGAGCAACTGCGTCGGGGATGCAAAGCGTAAGATTATGCTTTCTCCGTATAAAAGCAATGGAACTACTTACAGCTTGATGTAAACCTTCCAACGATAAGGGTCATGATTGTATTTATTTCTTCTACGTCTGATGGATTCAATGGAGGTGCATTGAAAAGAAACTTCATTTGGAGAATTTACTAAAGACTGTTGAACTTCAAAAGGCTAACAGTACACTGTATTACAATTGTGTTGTGTTAGAATTCCATAAAAATTGCAATTGATATTTCCAAGTGCAATGAAATTGTTTCAGAGAATGGCGAACGTTCTGAAAGTCCTTGATCAAAATGTTGTCGTTGTCGTTATTTTCACAAATAAATCGGTACAAATAGAGCAAACGTAGATAGTCATTGGAGGAAATTGAACTTTGATTTTTAGATTAGGAAATAAGGTGAAATATTTAGCAAAATTCTTGGATATTGCATGACTGCAGTAGCTTGTATAAATATGTGGGTTCAAAATGTTTCTTCGTAGTTCGCAAAATTATCTGTAAGTTAAATAAATTAACTGATCAAGAGAAATGTTCCAACACTTAATCAACTGCACGATGTATCGGCACGATTATCGCGATTGGTGGAAAGATTAGTAAATTATTTACCCCAGGGATGCTAAACAGTAATTGTTCACTTTTTTGCATTGTTCAGGCACGTGTCGCTATGACGATCGAGTTTTTTGGAGGTTTTCTGCCCTAACCTCCTAAAACTTTGCAGATCAAAAGTTGCTCATAAACTAACGAACATCGTGCGCCTCGTGGTTCGTATTTGCGGTTGTAGTTCATTGTGAACACGGTGGGTAAAGTGTACTGCCGGGAAGGTTTAACAGCGAATTGTAATAAGTCGTGCACTTTCTAAGGTGACAAATTACACAACAGCCATGGGATTTTACATTCTTTGCGGGAACGTCACTTCTCCTTCACACCAAACAAGGTGAGACGATATCTTCTTTAGTGGTGCTCCATCATTTCGGGAGGAGCGTTTTTGTCGTTACAAAGTTTTACTTGTAGCGCGGAATGTTTGGATTTGTTTGCTCGGTGAGCAAGTAGATATGATGGATGGCTGTAAATTAAGTAGTGGAAAGTGTGGAGATTTTACGGTGCATTATTTTTTCAATGTGACTTTCTATTTGCGTCATGTAATTAGTTAATTATCTCTTTTGCAGGAACTTTACAGACAACATTGATGTATTATTTTCGACATCAGACAGAGGCTGAGATAGTGCGCATGAAATGGGCTTTGCTGAGTTGCTTTATTAGAACGAAGATATAGACGACCTGGCTGATCATTCCTACCATAAGCTTCAACAATATTCCACTCGTGAAAATAAGAAAGCGTAAATATATGGTATATTTATTAGCATTCTCGCGCAAAGGAAAGTATTTAATTGTTATACTAATTACATTGTACGGCACAGATTAATCTGAATTAGTATCTTGAAATGTTATGTAAATAATCGTTTAATATTAACGCACTGTTGATATTGTTTCAATTACCTTACGTTTGCAGAAACGAAGTGTGACGGAGGTTGGTTCTGCCTCGGTTATTTCATCAATCTGTAAGAAAAAATGTAAATTGATAGTTTTTCTACTTTTGCTTTAATATATGAGTATGGGCCACATCCCCTTATGGCCTTAAATTCTGAAATTTACCTCATTCTATTTTGTTTTTGAACTTTTGGTTTTCAAATTGTCGTACTTTGATAGTTAAACTGCTCTTAAAGAACTCTTTGAATATTTGAGAAATACTTTCTTCAGTATATTTTTTAAGTAATTACGTATTTAAATGTATTTCAATTGTTATTTACGGATATTAATAATAATAATGTTAAATTGTAATTAAGAAATTTAAAATTCAAATTAAGTTGTCGTTTTCAAAACTTTTATCTTAAGCAAAAAGCTTGACATTTAACGTTTTCAAAAAGAACTTCCGCTCAAATCGCTTTCGTATTATTTGATATTTAATTCATACTACCACCACATTTTCCCACATTGAAACACTTGTGCCAACACATTTGAATAACATCCACGCATTCGCTTCCGTCAAACACCCGTACCGCTTTCTACGAAGCTCTGCAAAGATCACCACTTTTTGTGGGTGAAAAGTGCTTCGCATGGTTGGCCTATACTGTTCATGTTCGAACAGCATTTTACAAAGAATTTTACATCCATCGGGGAACGGTGTTCGTAAGTGACTTTTAGCTCTCAAAGGAACAAAAACTTGGCAAAGGACCAACGTCCAGAAATGTTTTGTCGGTGAGCTTTTTAGGATGCACGGTCGGTAAACAGCAGAAATCAATTTATATTTAAATTGGAGCCATCCTGTACATCGGCGAAGACCATGCATTGAAAGTGGAAAACGGTTTTTAAGTGATGAACTATCTCACATGGTATTTTGGCTGGAATTCTTTCGCGGAGTGTTTTTGCGTTTGGTAGTCTTATAAAAATAAAACAAAACCCTATTGTAAGCCAGTTATGAGAAAACGTAATGCTTAAGTCGTGAAAATTTGTACCAAAAAGTGGTACACCCTCAGGAGTAGAAGATAATACAATGGAAGAGTAAGGTTAAGAAATTTTCATGTGGAATGAATATGGGTTGTCGCCATATAATTATTTCACTATAGTACTTTTACTTATATTGCTATGAATATTTGCTTTACTTGTGAAATTTGATGCACAACAAGTAACCACTTTTACATAAAGTTAGAACACAGTAACTTCCCGGCCGGCAACGAAACAGAAAAATAGCAACGTTTGCAGACCCAAGGGCAGACGATAGACAACACCGGCCATGCTCAGAAATCAAACACCCAGTCACCCGATCCGCAACGTGACTGCGTCACCGTGGGAACAGTGCACCAGCAATGCCCGTGCATTCCGGAGCAGGTAGCAGCCAACAAGTGCTCCGAAATGAAGACAGTCGTATTTTAACCATAGTCGAAGACAGTCGTAGTTTAACCATAGTCGAAGACAGTCGTAGTTTAACCATAGTCGAAGACAGTCGTAGTTTAACCATAGTCGAAGACAGTTGTAGTTTAACCATAGTCGAAGACAGTCGTTGTAATTAGGCTTTAAGTGAAGAAAAATAAAAGTTATTTTTTATGACTTTTAAATAAACGAAAAGTTTAACTGGCGCCCGAATAGGGACCTCTAGTGAAGTATAGTACAGTGCATGTAGTGATCACGTAAGAGTGTAATCACACAGTGTCGCAAGTACCGAGTAGTGATCACGTTAGAGTGTTAATCACACCGCGTCGCGACAACATCTTTCCCGATCGCAAATTGCAGCCGTGTGCACAGGTGCCCGAGTAGCCGGAAGCAGCTAACAACTCGTTCCCGGAGGAAAAGGATCACACCAACACACCGAGAAGGAAGGAGTCACTGGAAATCACAGGAGGTCAGAACGAAGAAATCAGCCCCGTAAGAGGAGGTGAAGATAAGCCAGCCCCGTAAGAGGAGGTGAAGATATGCCAGCCCCGTAAGAGGAGGTGAAGATAAACCAGCCCCGTAAGAGGAGGACTCTTTCCAGAACAGAAGAAAACTATGCAACCAACGAGAAAGAAATGTTAGCCATTGTATGGGCACTTCACAATCTAAGAAATTTTATCTACGGAGCAAAAATTAAAATTTACACTGATCATCTTCCATTAACATTTACCTTATCTCCAAAAAATAATAACGCGAAACTAAAAAGATGGAAGTCCTTCATAGAGGAGCATGACCACGAGATTCATTACAAACCAGGAAAATCAAACGTAGTAGCTGACGCATTATCAAGAATAACTATAGCAAAAGAGATTAATTCTCTTACACCTACGCAACATTCTGCAGAGAATGATGATAGTTCGTATATACCATCAACAGAAGCCCCTATAAATGTTTTCCGTAATCAGTTAATATTTCAAATTGGAAATAATTCTACATACGAGTACATTACTCCTTTTCAGAAATTTAAAAGACACATTTTTACCGAAATTGAATTTACACATGAATTCTTAAAACAAAAATTAAAAGAATATTTGATCCCCGGAGTAATTAATGGAATACTTACAAATGAATCAACAATGGGAATAATACAAGAAATTTATAAAGATACTTTCAACCCAAGAATCATAAAAGTTAGGTTTTCTCAAACTAAAGTTGAAGACTTAACTGATGAAGAAAATCAATTGGAAGAAATTAAAAAATTACATAACTTTGCGCATAGAAACGCAAGAGAAAACTCTTTACAATCAATAAGAAAATTTTTCTTTCCGTCTATGAGAAGTAAAATTAACAGATACGTAAAAAATTGTGAAACTTGCAAATTAGAGAAATATGATAGGAAACCACCCGAGTTCATACCAGTGAAAACTCCAATTCCAAAATATCCAGCAGAGATTATCCATATTGACATTTTTGCTTACAATGCGAATAACTTATTTATTTCATCGATGGATAAGTTTTCGAAATATCTAAAGTTGAGACCTATTAAATCAAAATCAATACCAGACGTTAAAGAAGTTCTTTTACAATTGTTATACGATTGGAATTTGCCAAGACAAATCATATTCGACAATGAATGTACCTTTGTGTCTAGTATCATAGAACAATCAATATTAAATCTAGGAGTATCAATTTTCAAGACACCAGTGAATAGGTCCGAAACGAACGGACAAGTCGAGAGATGTCATTCTACAATAAGAGAGATCGCTAGATGCTTGAAATCACTGAATCCAGATATGAGTTTAACTACTTTAATACAACAAGCTGTATACAAATACAACAATTCTATACACTCTTTCATAAAGGAAACTCCCAAGAGAGTTTATATTGGCGAAATGTCAGAAGAAACGACTTTTAAAGATAGGTCAATAATGAAAGAGAAGCTCGAAAACAAAATCGTAAAATTATTTGAAGAAAAAAATGCAAAAATGAAGAACGAGAAATATGATGATTACGAACCTAATAAATATGTGTACGAAAAAAATAAAACTACCAATAAACGCGAAAGTCGTTATCGTACAATCCTCGTTAAGGAGAATCATCCCACCTACATAATAGATTCTAATAATCGTAAAGTACATAAAATGAATCTAAGAAAAAAATAATTGTTATTATTAAGGTTATCTTTCTAATTCCAGAATTGTCCTCTGCACATTGTATAATGTTCTCCAAGCGGATATCAACATCCACGACCTAACGAACCACCCTTTGGCCATCATTCCGCTAGGAAAAGCTAAAATTAAGATAGGATACCTAAGAACAATCCACCCAATAGATCTTACCGAATTAGGCAAAACCATTTCCCGTACTTTAGAAGATACAACCAATGACGCAGAAAAATTCCCTCTAGAAAGATTAATTAGACTAAAAGTAAATAAGCTCAACGCGACCTTTCTAAAGCTTAAGCCGCACGTAACAAGAGTCAAAAGATGGAATAGCATAGGTACCGCCTGGAAGTGGATAGCCGGAAATCCTGATGCCGAAGACCTGTCCATCATCAACAATACGTTAAACTCACTCATCTTGCAAAACAATAACCAGATACTGATCAACAACGGGTTAAACAAAAGGTTCCACGATATACAAAATGTTGCAAATCATATGATCGACATCCAAACTGAGATTCAAAGAGATCATCAAATCGAGATCCAACAGATCATGAAGGTAGCTAATTTGGATATTCTACAAACCCACACCAAAGCTCTTGAGGAAGCTGTAATAGCAGCAAAACATGAGTAGCGAGTTACTTTCCCTCGAAGATATCAACACCATATCGAAGGTTCTAGAGAACAATAATATATATTACACAACAGCCGAAGAACTCTTAGCACAAGCTACAGCGCAAGTCGTTACGAATACAACACACCTCATCTTTATGCTAAAGTTCCCTCGTTTCTCTCATCAATCCTACGAATATAACTACATCGATTCCATTACAAACCATGATAGAAGAATATTACTAGAAAACAACCATATTATTCGGAATCTAACACATACGTTTGAAGTTCTCAAACCCTGCGTAGAACAAAATGAGTTTTACTCATGCGACAGCGAAACATTGAGAGAACCCTCGAGCTGTACTCATCATCTCATTCAGAAGCAACATGCTGACTGTATGTACGAGAAAGTGTATTCAAAAGGATTGATTAAACGCATAAACGAAGCGAATATACTAATCAATGATGCCGTAGTCGAAATCGCATCGAACTGCAATGACGCACATCGTATTCTAAATGGGTCCTACCTAATACAATTTTACCAATGCAGCATCCTGATCGATGGAGAACTCTTTTCCAGCATAGACGTTCCTATAACCGGTAAACCGTACCACTCAACTCTCGGCCTCATAGTCAACGAAGTCGGTATCCAAGACAATCCTTCGATAGAACACCTTCAGAACATGACACTACAACATCGAGAGAAGCTACACACGATCAGTTTGATCAACAACTCCCTCACATGGAAAATGAATCTATTTGGATCGATCGGGGTAACATCAATTATCTTAATATCAATCGCTGCAATTCTTTGTTTGTTCATCAGAATCAGAAGAACAAAAATCCAGGTGAACATCCCAATGTCTAACGCGCAACATCAAGACGACACCCATGTGGGAACCTTTGTTAGCAGACCCACATCATTTCATGCTATTAACAGACTTTGAGGGCAAAGTCACCTAAGAGGGGAGGAGTTAGAACACAGTAACTTCCCGGCCGGCAACGAAACAGAAAAATAGCAACGTTTGCAGACCCAAGGGCAGACGATAGACAACACCGGCCATGCTCAGAAATCAAACACCCAGTCACCCGATCCGCAACGTGACTGCGTCACCGTGGGAACAGTGCACCAGCAATGCCCGTGCATTCCGGAGCAGGTAGCAGCCAACAAGTGCTCCGAAATGAAGACAGTCGTAGTTTAACCATAGTCGAAGACAGTCGTAGTTTAACCATAGTCGAAGACAGTCGTAGTTTAACCATAGTCGAAGACAGTTGTAGTTTAACCATAGTCGAAGACAGTCGTTGTAATTAGGCTTTAAGTGAAGAAAAATAAAAGTTATTTTTTATGACTTTTAAATAAACGAAAAGTTTAACTATAATAAAATAATTATATATGATAATTTGAGTAAAATTCAAAATGTTGTTGGACTTGCGTTTTACACAAGCACTGTTTGTAACAAGAATAATATTAACTAAAAAATGCAAAGCTAAAATCCACATTGACTTTGTAACCGAATGATTGATCATGAAATATAAAAATGTATACACATAACTAGTGATGAAAAATTATACCAAATAATATATAATCTGACTATCCGGCTACGTGGTAAAATTAGTCGATACGGCCAGGCCGTTCTAACGAAGAAAAAAAAAATACATATATATAATCTAGTTTGATAATTGAAGAGTACAGTGATAAAAGTTGCTTTCGCAAAAAATATAATTTAGAATGTCCTAATACTTGCTAGGATATCCTAGTTGTATTTTATATAATAATAATAAATTATTCATGTGTGTAATTTATTGTTGAATTAGTATGAAGCAAAAAGGTGTCATATAACTTTGGCGATGTATGATGTTTTTAAAGATAATAACGAGCCACTTAAAAAAAAACTTTACTTCATAGTAAGCAAAGTTGCTAACTCGTACTAACGCAGAAGGCACTCGTCTTCAGGACTATGGTGAGTGCAACCACTGAAAAAAAGTAAATGGTAAACAGGCAAGTATTTTCCATTCGCGAAAATGAAATCTCACCTAAATCTTTTTCGAAGCATGATCAAATGTCAAATGTGGTCAGCATTCCATGACCATCATGTTTACGGTATGCCAGTGGGGAAACGCAGCCCTTTTCAACATTACGACTGTAAAGCGGTAGGAGACAGTTTCGTCCCCGTCGGTATATTTTACTAAAAAAGGTGTGAAATGAATGCACTAAAAAACGAAAAAATGCATCGAAAAGACACATTTCACTGCAAATCCCATAAATCAATGCCAACCATCGAGAGGCCTCTTGCCAGTCACCAAGGGCGTGAGTACGCTGTGCAAATGCTTAAAAAAGGCGAATCGAATGATCGATGGACGGTGAATTGGATGATGTTTCGTCGCTCGTTGCACAACGGTACGCTGTTAGTTTTTTCATTCGTGTTTATATTATTTCCAAAAAGCTTCGAATGTCAACCAGAATCTGCATCGAGAGTGATTGGAAATGGTGGTGAGATATTCAGAACAACTTTTTTGTGCTGTTCGGCAACGCTGATGATCTATGGTATTGTTGCGATTCGTAAATGGATGCATAATGAAATTGGATGCTTATCCATAAGGGAGCAATGCTCAAAGTAAAATAGTGTTGAAATTAGTGATAAATCATTTCATCAGGCATTGATTTTTTGTTAAATTTGAAATAAGAGAATGTAAATTTTTAGTTTTTGACATTATCGGTGTTGCACCTATAATTTAGATGTATCTATTTAGATAATCTCTATCTATATTTTTTTGTTTGGAAAATCAGACCCGTAATTGGATAGGGATATGTTAAAGTCAAACTTATGGGACCTAATTCAATTCGAATTAGCAAGAAACGAAGCAAAGGCTGTTTGCTGCTTTTTGGAATAATTATAGGGCGATGGAAACGAATAAGAACGTAAAAAAGAGTCAAAGGCAGGCGAGCAGAGACATCAACTCGGTCAAAGAAGACTTCTACCTATGAAAAAGGATTGGGAGAATGAACGACGTTCTTCTAGTGAATTCAAACTCAAAAGACAACGTTTGGATTTGTAGTTAGGTACTACAGAGGTATCACTCAAACATCCTCCAGGGCAGCAAACCACCGTGACCTCTGTATCTGCTCAATTAGAACAATGTGTTCCGTGACAAGAGTAATGATTTGACCAGCAAACAGAACAATGAAGTTAAACAAAAAAGGTTCGAGAAATCACAAGCATCCCGGTTCGTAAAACCAAGCGTCCTCCATGTAACACTGATTTACACGATCAATATGACGGTTGAACGTGAGACCTGTATCGATCCAAACTGCCAAGTGAAAAATGAAAGACGATTGAAATAGACATTATCTGGGAGGAGGTACAATAAGAATTCGGAAACGTGTAAACTAAATGGAAATGGACTATATACGACAAGGCCGCCTGTTGGCTAGTCACTACGTGTTTTAAATAAACAAATACATGTTAAACGTTATTGATAAAAAAAATCAAATACTAACGGAACAAGGTCGCTGCCTAATAGTACACCAGATTCAGATGGAAAAGGGTAAGAGACATTACGTATTAGTTTAAAACAGTAGAAACGGTCGCATAGGAAAGATTTCAGGCATGAAACGATACAAAGATTAAATTTGAGTTTAGATAGCAATAGGATATTAGTTAGTTTATCCAATAGGATAGTTTAGATAGTTAGTGTATGTAAGTTAATCCAAGCAATAGGATATTAGTTAGTTAGAATATTAGTTAGTTTAGATATTAAGGAGCAAGAAAAGCGAGGTATGATTTGAAGAAAGCGAAATTTAAACTCCATACAGAAAGAGTCAACTTTCTAATAATGATGAAATAAAAGATGTGTAGCACATGAGATGGGAGATAATGGAGCGCTTAGGAAATAAACCAAGTTTAATTTAATCAGACGAATAATTCAAACACCTTGAATGGAGATCGTGAGATTGATATACCGCAATGATTAGATACAAAACAGCGATAATTCTTTTTGAGGATTGAGATAAGACAGGTTTTTTTTCCAGAGCATGACTCTCGAACACAAAGATAAACGAACTAGTTTAACAAGCAAAAGAATAAACACAGAATTACTTATTCAACAGAGGCCTTCCGGACCAGACGCGAACTACGGAATCATTGACAAATGAGACATCACAGCAATATGAGCGGGTTGATGGTCCGAAGACAGTCGATGGTGCCGACATCCGTCCACCCACTGGTGCAAAACAAGTGCCGGATAGATGCTTAGCAAACAGAGAACAAATGTAGACATCGTTATCTGCTGAGAGCGTAAGGATATAACTCAAGGAGCAGGGAAGCCATAACTGCGTATCTGAAAATAGTCTGTGGAAGACGGTAGGAGAACGCAAACAGCGGAGGGTGCTTGGATTTGTCTCTGAATAAGGAACAGAGAGTGGAATCAGATCAGGAAAGATAAAAAAATTTAGTTTGGAGAAACGACAACAATGAAGGAATGCAGATTTGGCTGTATTACTGAAGGATTCAACTGTAGAACTAGGTGCATTAAGAAAGAACCCATTTGATGCCTAGATAAACTTGAACAATTTGTTGACATTCATTTTGCGAAAGTCTAACCTTCTAATCTAACCAGCCAGTCCTGTAGTAGCAGATCTACGGGTCTGTACTAAGACGTTAAATCCGAGGACAGGAAGATAATTATTTAGGCGTCAGATTGGTGCAAGAGCACAAATAGTTGAATAATAGAATAATGTCTAATAGAATATGCCTGAAACTAGCTGTATCTATTGCATCGACAAAATCAGAACACGAATATGTAAAAAACGACGGTAAGAAATAATCAAAAACGAGTAATTAAGTAAGCAAAGGTTTAATTAAATTACTACATATTAAAAGCATGTCTCTCTCCTTCAAGCGTTCTCGCACCGCTGCTACAGATCAATATGTTATTATCAAACAATATTCAACATTTTGAATATTTGCTCCGTCAATTAGGAGAACATTTGATCCAAATCATTCATAAAAAGTGCAGCACGCCGTCATGCTCTAAATCATGCAGGCAGAATCCATAAAACAAGATCACCCAAGAAGAAACAAGATCGTTCGGAAAACAAGAACACAAGATTACCGATGTTTGAAGTGTTTTAGTCTTCGTCTGTTGTACCTAGGGGTACTGTGTTAAATCCCCTTTTCTCCTTCTGTTTATCATTGGTGTTAACGTCATCTCTCCCTCATAATCCTTCCTTCTTTATGCTGAAGATAAAAAAATCTTCTTTCAAATTGCGTCCCATTCAGATTTTCATACCCTTCACTGAAGCACCTTCAGAACCTTGTTAACTTGTTTTCCAAGGGGTACTACTTTAAATTGTTCTTCCTTTGCCCGGAAAAGTGCTCTGTTTTGTTTCCATTTCCATTTCCCGCATAATTGTGTCTATCATGTCTACATGTTTGTTTGGAAAAGTGTGGATTTCGTCCGTGATTTTTAGGATTAACGTAAATAATAAGCATTTGTTTATTTTGCACATTAATACGATATGTGAGCGAATGATGAGAGCTTTCGGTCTCGTTGGAAAGATTGCGTCTGATTTTACTGCTGCATTGTGTCCAGAATTGTTCTGTCGATCAAGTGCACCGGATTCCTAATAAGTAATATTTTGTTTCAAGCCTCTAACTGGATGAGACTGATGTTACGCATTTTTGATCTATTTTTATGCTCTCACAATTTTCGTTCGATTGGTTTAGGCATTAGTGCATTGATAGCGAAGACGATCTTCATATGACAGGACCTTTCCAAAATCCCATCCGTACCAATCCCTCGTACAAAGAAGAGTGTTGCGAACAAAGCTAGCGAAGTGGATCAGGTAGCGTAAACAAGGACAAAGTATTTGAGTGTACACGCTAAACGAAATGCGGAGGCGCACGTGGCGTGTAACAGGAGCTGTCAGTAGCAGGAAGAAAAAAAAAGTCCTTTTTCATTTGGAATCCAGAGAGAACGGGACTGGAATAAAACGATCTTTGATCGCATAAGGCCAAAGGATTGGCCAGATTCAGAGAATTTATTCCGCAAATTTAATTGTGGTAGTCACCACAGTTTAAATCAAAGATCTTTTTTTCTTTCTCTCCAAAACCGCAATTCATCATACGCTGAGAACGAGGCTACCAAATACGCAGAGTGAAAGGGATAAGGACTACGATCGAGAAACGCAGCGTAGGATTGCAGTGTTCATCGATTGTAATATTCACCGAGCGAGCAACGATCCAGCGTACAGGACTTTGAATTACGGAGAAAGCAACTAGTAATAGTGTAGCTTATCATGGAAAGCGATAAGAACGTGGTTCGAGAGAGCGAGACGCCGCATGATACAAAGAGCAGCGTGTCATCTATGATTGAGCGAGCAGAGGAACGGGCGGGGACATCCCGAGCGCCGGAGACAAAACCTCAGGTTGCGCAAGCGTCAGGGCCAAAGAAAAGCGCAACCGCTCGTAAAACGAACGAATCCACAGCAGAGGATAAGCCAACACGACATCATGATAAAAATCTGCACGCGCTTAAGTTGCAGCATGAGCAACAGATGCGTCAGATAGAACTAGCGCACGAAAGAGAGATGGCCGAGATGCGGCTTAAATACGAGCGCTTGAAAGAGAGAAGCAAAACGAAAAGGTGTGTGACAAGCGAGAATAGCGATTCATCCGAAGAAGAAGAAGAAGTGAATGCGCGTATTCGTAGCAGATTAACGTCGTTAACGCGTAGTCAAGAGCGGGCTAGAAAGTTCATGCCCAAAAATCTGCCTAGTTTTGACGGCAAGATAGAAACGTGGCCTCTGTTCTACAACAGCTACAAAGATACGACGGAAGCATGTGGTTACACACACCTAGAAAATTTGCAACGGCTAAGAGAGTGTTTGAAAGGAGACGCATTAGAAGCAGTGAGAAGCCGTCTGCTTGAACCCGAATCAATACCCGGGGTGATCGAAGACTTGCGTCGTTTGTTCGGTAGGCCAGAAAGGCTGTTAAAAATGTTGCTTTATAAAGTGCGCAACACGCCAGCTCCCAATGCCGACAGACTAGCGACGTTCATTTCATTCGGTATCGTAGTGAAACAACTGTGCGACCATTTAAAGGGAGCTGAGTTAGAAGAGCATTTAAGTAATCCACTCTTAGTGGAAGAACTGGTGGAAAAACTCCCAGCAAGCTATAAGATGCAGTGGGTACAGTTCAAGCGTTACAATTGTGGAAAGGCGTTGTGTGTGTTTGCCGATTTCATAGATGAAATTATGACGGATGCGTCTGAAGTGGCCACTGTTGAAGTAAGCAATCCCGAAAAGTATAGATCGAATAAGCGACAAACTCCGGCAAATGTATTCGTACACTCGGAAGTTGCAGGAAGTTCGCCGAAAGTGAAAGTGTGCTGGAGGTGTAAGAGTGAGCAGCACAGAATACGTGATTGTGAGCAATTCAAAGAAGATACAACATCGAACCGTTTGGAATTTGTAACGAAGCTGAACTTATGTAAATCATGCCTAAATAGCCACGGAGGAACATGCCGTTACAGCAAAAAATGCATCATCGATAATTGTACCGAACAACATCATCCTTTACTGCATAAACAAACATCAAAGGCAGTTAACGAAGGTTGTAATGCTCATAGCGACGATAAGAAGGAGACGATTTTCAGAGTGGTAGCTGTGACATTGCGTTCAGGCGATTTGTTCTATGATACAACGGCGTTCCTAGATGAAGGTTCATCTGTTACAATGCTAGAAGACAGTATCGCCGATAAGCTGCAGGTAAAAGGAGATCGTGAACCGTTTACTATTTCATGGACTGCTGAAATGACGCGTCGCGAAGAGAATTCGAGGAGAGTGAATATTCTGTTATCGGCTACGGGATCGTCAGAGCAGTTTGAACTACAAGGCATACGAACAGTGTCAAAGCTTGTTATACCGAAGCAGGAAGTATCCTTTACCAAGATCAAAATGCAATATGAACATCTCAGAGATATACCTATAAAAGACAGATGCTCAAAGGTACCAAGAATGCTAATCGGCTTAGATCATTTACATTTGTTTGCCCCAATAGAATCCCGTATAGGCCAACCCAACGAACCTATAGGAGTTAAGATGAAACTAGGCTGGACTATCTACGGACCAAAACCAGAAACGCAGTCTCGAGTCGAACACATACATTTCCATACGACCGACCAGATCTCGAATGAAAAGTTGCACGATGCTATACGAGATTGTTACAGTATCGAAGAAGCTGGAATTTCATCGACGTTTATCGCAGAGTCAGACGACGACATAAGGGCGCGTAATATATTGAAATCTACAACAAACCGAGTCGGAGAAAGATTTACAACAGGTCTTCTATGGAAAAGAGATAAACGAAGTTTTCCTGAAAGTCTCACGATGGCGAAACGGCGGCTGGCTGGACTAGAGCGGAAGTTAAAGAAAAATCCCGAATTGCAAGAAGCGGTGCATAAGCTAGTACAAGAGTACGTATTGAAGGGGTATGCACATAAGATTACTAAAAAGGAACTAGAAGAAACTCCAGCATGCAGCGTGTGGTATCTCCCACTGAATATAGTTCAGAATCCTCGTAAGCCAGGAAAAATAAGACTTGTGTGGGATGCAGCGGCGACAGTTGGAGGTGTAAGTTTAAACTCAGAGCTATTGAAAGGACCTGACATGCTGTGCTCATTACCATCCGTGATATTCCCGTTTCGTGAACGACGTGTTGGATTCGGAGGTGACATTAAAGAGATGTATCACCAAATAAGGATAAATGAGAAGGACAAGCAGGCTCAACGGTTCTTGTTCCCAACTAACCGCGATGAAACGGATATTTTTGTGATGGATGTAGCAACATTCGGAGCGACGTGTTCTCCCAGCAGTGCGCAGTACATAAAAAACCTGAACGCAGAGGAACATCGCGAAGAATATCCAGAGGCTTGTGCGGCTATACAATTTCGTCATTACGTTGACGATTACTTCGATAGTGCTGATACTGTTGACGAAGCGGTGAAATTAGCTAAGGAAGTGAAGTACGTTCACTCTAAAGGAGGATTTCTAATTAGAAACTGGGTGAGCAACGCGGAAACATTCGGTAAGGAAATGGGTGAAGAAGCGTGCAAAACAATGATCCAGCTAAGTGACAAATCCGGAGAAAACGCAGCTGATCGCGTGTTAGGCATAGTATGGGAAGTGCAAAAGGACTGCTTTCGATTTGTGTACCCTCAAATCATGGACCAACACGAACACCCCACGAAACGTATCGTATTAGCTTGTGTTATGTCTGTATTCGATCCCACTGGATTTTTATCACCACTTACCGTTTTAGGAAAAATGTTGGTGCAAGACTTGTGGAGAGCGGGATGCGCATGGGACGAGGACATTAGTGATGAGGAACACAAAAGGTGGCGAGTATGGAAAAAACAAATGAAGAGCATTGACGATGTGAGAATCCCACGATCGTATTTTGGTGGCGCCGAGCTGCATTGTTTAACGGGAATACAGTTGCACGTGTTCACAGACGCAAGTGAAAACGCATACGGATGCGTCGCGTATTTTCGAATCGAAGTCGAGGAAGAAGTGCGTTGCGCGTTAGTGATGAGTCGAACAAAGGTTGCGCCTTTGAAACAGTTAACGATTCCTCGTATGGAATTACAAGCAGCTTTGCTAGGTGCTAGGTTAGCAAATACAGTGAAAAACAATCACCGGTACTCGATAGTAAAGCAATATTTTTGGAGTGATTCTCAAACAGTGCTATCGTGGATACGGTCAAACCAGCACAAATATAAGCCATTTGTGGCATTTCGTATAGGAGAGATACTAGAATTATCTAGAATTACAGACTGGCGGTGGGTACCTACGCGAGAGAATATCGCAGACGTGCTAACTAAGAGGAGCTTAGAGTGTTGTTTCGAAAAAGAAAGTGAATGGATAAAAGGTCCAAGGTTTCTTTATCAACCAGAATCAGAGTGGCCCCAACAACCGAACGTAGCCATAGACATTAAAGAGGAGCTACGCGCAACTCATTTGTTTCATGACGTGCAGCTACAGGAATCATTCGAGGTGATATCAAGAGTATCGAAATGGTCAGTGTTGGTACGCGTAGTGGCACGTGTGATTCGATTCATTTCAAATTTGAAAAGAAAAAGAGCAGGTTTAGAGATCGAATGTTTTAAACCAACCAAATCGATGGAAAAAATATTGTGCGGTATACGCGAAAGTGCAAGAAAAAGGGCCCAATCAAAGGACATAGAAAAAGAAATGAAATCCGTAAGAGTTCCGTTGAAACAGGAGGAATATCAAAAGGCGGAATGTTTTCTATTCAAAATTGCCCAGGCAGAAGCGTACGCAGATGAACTAAAAGTGCTTATTAAAAATCAGGATCAACCATCAGACGAGAGGCATTCGTTAGAGAAAAGTAGTGAATTATACCGATTGACACCACTACTAGACGAAAGTGGAGTAGTGCGAATGGAAGGTAGAACGAAACTAGCAGAAACCTTGCCCTTTGATTTAAGGTTTCCTATTATCTTGCCCAGAAAGCATGTGATAACAAGAAAAGTCATACAGCATTATCACGAGAAAACCGGACACGCATTTCGTGAAACAGTGAAGAACGAATTAAGGCAACGATTCTTCATCGAACATGTGAACGCTGAAGTTAGGAAAGTGATCAGTGTTTGCACGTGGTGTAAAGTGAACAAAAATCGCCCGACTGTGCCGCGAATGGCACCATTGCCAGTAGAAAGACTAAGCCATCATCAACGACCGTTTAGCTGCGTAGGCGTGGACTATTTTGGACCCGTGGAAGTCGTGGTAGGGCGTACTAAGCAAAAAAGATGGATTGTTTTGTTCACTTGCTTGGTGGTTCGTGCAGTCCACCTGGAAATCGCTCATGATTTAAGTGCGTCGGCATGCTTGATGGCAATCCGGAGATTCGTGTGCCGACGAGGACCTCCTCGGGAATTTATCTCGGATAACGGCACAAACCTGAAAGCGGCCAGCAAGGAAATCGAGCAGCAGATCCGCGAAATAGAGGAAGAATGCGCGGAAGAAGTCACGAATGTTCGCACAAATTGGCGATTCATACCACCTGGAACTCCTCATATGGGTGGCGCTTGGGAGCGGCTGATTAGAACAGTGAAGGAAGTCCTAGGGGTTCTGGTAAGTGGTGCAAAACTAACCGACGAAGTCCTCTTAACTTCCATTTTAGAAGCAGAAGATCTGGTAAACTCTCGACCGCTCACCTACGTCGCTGAGGATATAACAGATGCGTTGACACCCAACCACTTCTTAAGAGGCGTGTCCCCAAATGAACCTCAGCTTCTCCCACCGATTCCTCACTCTGCGGAGGCCCTTCGAAATAACTACAAACGCTCTCAGCTACTGGCAGAGGAGATGTGGCAACGATGGGTAAATGAATACGTGGCGAAGTTAAACGGCAGAACTAAGTGGACCGAAGAATCGAAACCGCTAAAAGTGGGTGATCTCGTGTATGTGGTAGATGGGAAACATAGAAAATTGTGGGTTAGAGGCGTTATAGAAGATGTAATCATTTCTAACGATGGAAGATGCAGACAGGCTTGGGTTAGAACAAAAAGTGGATTATTTAAAAGGGCGACGACAAAGCTAGCGGTTCTAGATATAGGAAGTAACGCTTGATCGACTGAAGCGGTGATCAAGGTTACGGGTAGGGGTGTTGCGAACAAAGCTAGCGAAGTGGATCAGGTAGCGTAAACAAGGACAAAGTATTTGAGTGTACACGCTAAACGAAATGCGGAGGCGCACGTGGCGTGTAACAGGAGCTGTCAGTAGCAGGAAGAAAAAAAAAGTCCTTTTTCATTTGGAATCCAGAGAGAACGGGACTGGAATAAAACGATCTTTGATCGCATAAGGCCAAAGGATTGGCCAGATTCAGAGAATTTATTCCGCAAATTTAATTGTGGTAGTCACCACAAAGAGACTATGCAGCTACTGATAAATAAAATAAAAATCAGAAACGATGTGCACAGACCTCTTGACGTTGTTGTGATGAAAAGAAAAAAAGATGAAACTTCGTCCCGGTGACCCTTTGTGGTTCTCGCACACCTACGACACGGTACATGTATAATGATCTCAGACTCTTGTCTGTGTATACGTAAGTTGATAATTTTTCTTCTATTTTCATTATAATCTTTCTCTTGTCTATTTCCTCTTTTGTATTACCATAATTTAATTTGAAGTTCAGTTCATCCAGAACGCTATTGGCCTGAGGGTAATCACATTCTTGAAACTTTGAACTATGATCTGAACCCTGAGCGGTATGATGCAATAACTTTTTTCTTTTTATTTATCTCTACAACTGGCAAGGAAGGTCTAATTCAGCTTACACTGGTAGAATATAACAGATTTCTTAGTAGTAGTAACTGCAATTATTGTAATCATCACCAACATTCCACCCATTCCCTTCCAAGAGGATTGATCCACCACTGGTTCGATGTACATTCGTTTAGTAGATTATTTCGAACGTTTGCATTTATGGTGATACTGCGCCAAGCATAAGTACCTCTAACGTACAACTCTACAAAAATAGCTGAGCCGACGATTGTACGGTGACAAAATTTCACCAGCAACTACCGAAGAAGTTTCACACACGAACAAAGTGCAGATAGCGAGTGCATTATGCTGATTTGATGAACTCTAGAAGCTGTTCGTAAGTTCTGCAAAAAAAGGTTTTGCGAAGCCATCAGGAGGACGAACGAATGTGCCACAGTTTTCCTATTAAAACAACAAAACAAAAACAAAGGATTATTTTTCAACAAAACTCAAATAAGCAAAATAGCAAGTATGATGCAATATTACCCTTTGCATACACCAATCTTCTATGCTTTCATCTCCATTGCTTTCATCGTTTCATCTTTCCCTTGCAGTCTGTACTTAGTTCTCTATACTAAGTACTTAAAAGAATAAATACGAAAAGAAAAAGTAAACTACAGTACAAAAGTAGTCAGTTTACTACTTGTTGAAAATCTCCAACATGTGCGTAAAACACACTCTTTTCAGCTTACATTCTGTTGGGTTCATTAGGTGCGTTTTGCACGAATCCCTTCAGTTCGTCACAGGTGAGCGTGCAGTCCTGCCGTCGTAGGTTGAGACTTAGAGGATTAGAGTTTTGTTTTTTGCTTGCACCACATAAACAGATTGCTTTTGCACGCCGTTTTTGCTGGGGGCAGCATGGAACCAGAACGGCTTACTCTAATCTCCCGCATTCCGTTGCCAGCTGATGCGATGACACTCAGGCCCTTTCCAGCACGGTCCTATTTATCCTTTTAGCGTCTTGCCACCTGGTTGAGCAGCTGCAAAGAGCCTGTTTTAAAATTGATTCAGAAAATGGTCTCTTCCTTGTTTGCCAGTGAATTGGATGAGCCTGGAATCGCTAGAAACGGTAGCTTCCAAGTTTGTCCGGGAAGTACTAAGCGTTCTACATTGTTCTCAAGCTGGGCGAAGAAAATACAACCAGTGCAAGCGGGATAGTGATGGTGCATTCTTAAGCCACCCGGTTCCAGGGGCAGCGCCCGATTCACTTGCATTAGTTGAGAAAAGCTGACACATGGTTTGCGTTTCATCACTTTGATCTCCCGGGAGCACACGGGAAGTCGTTCGTTTCGTTCACTTTCTTGATGGACCCGCCGAGCGTATGCTGTTTTTCTTCGCATTCCACGACGAAGTACCTGACAGCGAATGGTTTCTCCATTCCCCCCACCTATAAAGCCTTCTTCGCTCGGTAGTATATCGGAGAAGGAGTAACTGAAACATGCACTTACGATCACATTCTCCTCGATGCACTCCATGTCACTGCTGTGCGATGCGTCCGGCGCTTGTGTCAGCACGTTGGGAGTGGTGAAAAGCGACGAGGACGAAACCGCTGTGGCTCCGACCGCCGAGGACTGATCCATTTTTGATGAGTTCTGAAAACTCTAAACTCCACTGTGAACCACTTTCCCGGCTGATGGTGATGAGCTGAATTCGATTATGCACCCTTTCTTGTGTTCGTTTGGTTGCGTTTGAGTGTTGTTCTTGGGTTGGTGGTCTCCAAACTTTTGAACTCGGTGGTTTCGTTATGCTGCCGCCGAGCAGTTGGCTGATCTGTGGAAACAAAATTTTATCAAGAAAATAAAATTATGGAAAAAACACCAAGGAAAGCAATGATGCTCAACCTAATGATGCTTTATGCATTGGGCAAACCAAGCAATGAAGCATTTTTAAGCGCTCATTGCGGAAAGGGGTGGATGAGGATAGATTGAAAATATGTACTCTTTGCCTTGTAAACGAGTGGATTTGGAAACACTTCGATGCGAAGGGTTTGCCCTTTTGTATTTCAAGCGACCTCGAAATCGTTGTCGTTATTTTGTTGCTAGTGAAGATGGAACACTGGTTAGCGTGCATTCATTCAATGCAATCTTGAATCCGAATGGAATCAAGTAGTAGTCTGATGATTTATAAAGTCCAATCGTGTCACATTCTTTTAATTGCAAAATTTATTTTGCAAACAAACCAAAATCTGTACATACATATACAATTGCATCCGGCTACTTGCACAGCTTACCTTTTTATGACCTTTGCTATCAGTAGTACAAGTGAGAGAGAAGATGGCATGTATACTGTGCTTTCACACATTTAATTAATACCAGGTAAAAAATTCAGCACAAACACTATTCATAATTTGTATAATAACTTTAACAAGGTTTTGACATGACAAACATTTGAAAACAAAACTAAATAAAACCTAAAGTATCACAAACACTTTTGATTTACAAAAAAATGTAAATAATTAAGACATTGTGAGTGTAAGGGTTGTCAATCGCCTCGATTAAATTCCAGATTTCGGTTATTAGAAACACTATGCCCTACAAAATCTGTTACATACATGCGTTTACGTTTACCAATATGTCACACGAACATGTCAACACTTTTTGTGACACATTTTCGTATTAAAACTTAAGCGGAGACGCACCAAATTACCACACTCTACATCAATCTTTCTTTGTATCAAACAACACACTGAATCATTTGGCCGCAATGTCCATTATTGGAAGATTACTTGTACAAAAAAAAATCGCAGATAGAGGCAGTTAGAGAGAGAGAGAGAGAGAGAGAGAGAGAGAGAGAGAGAGAGAGAGAGAGAGAGAGAGAGAGGAGACGTCGCTGATGACGATTTTAAAGCAAGTTGCAATGTTAAATGTAGAAGTAAATTGGCGAAATAATCAGCGTTGGCGTTGTCGCTCTTCTTATCGGTTTATTTTTGACTGTTTGGGTTTGCTTCGGACAAAATGTGCAACACAAACAAATTGATTGCTTCAGCTCGGACAGCAAGCAAAAACGGAGATGGATGAAGTGATGCTGTTTGAAATAACGAAAAATAAAGGTGTGTGTAAGTTCAGTAACACTAATCGTATTGCTGGGTGATGCTGTACGTTTAATATTTTTTGTGTTCTAACAATGTTTATTAAGAGTTATTCAAAATAAAACTGAATAAATATTTTTAATAAAATAACACTAAATGAGATCATTCCGTCTCTAACCACGAAGCGTGAAGGACGTATCGAGAACCGCTCCGTGCTGACGAAAGCGACGAGAATTGATAGTCCCAAAAGGCATCGACCCCAGCTGCACGCAGCGCGTGTTGTGAAAGTGTTTAGTACGATAGCGAAGCGATCTGTGCGTAACCGTAGTAGCTTAGTTGTATCGTCTAGTGTTGTAAGTGTAGGTAAGCTGAGCGCCCGCTCAGTAAAGTGCGTACGCTCTGTGCTCTGAGCGCTCTCTCACTTCCCTACACCTGTCCTGACCCGGTAAGTTGTTTCCTTTTATCGTGCTCTTCCTTTCTGTCTGATTGGACAAACCACTCGGTCGAGCTCCGCCATGGAGGTGGAGCCGATGGAAGGATCGGATGAGTGCTTCACTACAGTGAAGCGCAAAAGTTCCGATCCAGGGATTCTTGCGTCGAAGAAATCCCTATTGGCAGAACAGGCTTCCTCTTCGCGCAAGCCGATAATACCAGCAGATGCGAAGCCAAGAAGCAGGGCATATCCTGCTACTTTCAATGGGGTGCATGATGTTTTCTTCATGCCCAGAAACAAACCCCTGGATGCTAGATCGATCACGGCATCGATCTTCAAGAAATATCCAGGGGTTCTTGACGTACTTCGGCTGCGTCCTAATAAGATTAGGGTTTCCGCTAAGGACCGGATGCAAGCCAATGCCATTGCGGCTGATCCGGCCTATACGGAGGACTATCGGGTTTATATACCCGGTGGATTGGTGGAAGTCATCGGCGTTGTAGATGACTTCGAATGTCCTCTAGAGGACATCCTAAAGTACGGAGAGGGGGCATTTTTGCACCAATCAATTCCTCGGGTCAAGATCCTCGAGGTGAAAAAGCTTTACGCTTCAAGTTTGGTCGACGGAAAGAAGGTGTATCGTGAGACTTCCTCGCTCCGTATCACCTTCGAAGGCACAACCCTACCGAATTCCCTCTATTTTGAGGGACTTCGCGTGCCAATTCGTCGATCTTTTGTGACAAAGGTGGCAAACTGCACCAAATGCAGTCAGATTGGGCATTCAGCTCCTTACTGCTCAAACGCAGTAAAGTGCAGTAAATGCAAAGGAGCGCACTCTACCACAGAGTGCATTAAATCGGCCGAAAAATGCATTCACTGTAAACAGGAATGGCATGAGGTTGCGTCCTGTCCTGTCTATCGGAGAAGACAGGCGGAGCACAAAAGATCCATTATACACAGTGCAAGGGGTTCGTACGCTGATGTTTTGAAGGCGACCCCAAGCGTGAATCCGTTCGACACGCTATCCCTATTAGCGGAAAAAGAACCGTTGCCCAATCTGGCTCCTCTCACAGGAGTCAAAAGATGGAACACCCCCAGGGTGCCGATCAGAAAGGCACCAAAAAGAAAAACCTTTTTCCCCAAAAAGGCACCGCGTCGTCACGGTGAAGCATCGCCCCTCCCCACTCGTGATGATCAGCTTCCCCCCCGTCCACGTAAGGTCACCAGTCCAAAAAACCTTGCGTTCCCAAATGAACCTAGATCCTTACCCACCCTGACAGAGATTCTTCAATCTCTGCTCCAATCCCTCCACCTCCCGCAACACCTAGCGGGTCTGATTCCCTTGGCGATTCCTTTCCTCAGAGGAATGGTTAGAGAGTGGCTAAATCAATGGCCAGGACTTAGTATGGTGATACGCCTGGACGAGTAATGTCTTCCAATGGCTATCATACTTCAGTGGAACTGCAGAAGTTTTATTGGAAAAATTGACCAATTTAAAGTACTTTTAGGGCAACACAATTGCAATGCATTCGCCCTAAGTGAAACTTGGCTCTCACCCGTAACACATTTAACCTTCCCGGGATATAATATAATACGACAAGATCGATTTGAACCAGCTAGCGATAGGCGTGGTGGGGGAGTATTAATTGGTATTCGAAGTAGTCACAGCTTCAACAGAATACCGCTCCCCACACCCGAGGTAATGGAATATGTCGCAATCCAGGCAAAGCTAGGCGATCTTGACGTTGCCATTGCGTCAATTTATATCCCCCCGGGAGCCAACTTGGACCCTGAGAAGATCAAAAAGGATCTTGAAACCCTGATAGCGGTTTTACCAAAACCGTTTTTTATCCTGGGCGATTTTAATGCTCACGGACAAGATTGGGGCTGCACACATGATGATAATCGTGCACCAATCATTAGGGATTTCTGCGACACTTTTAGTTTGACAATCTTGAACTCTGGTGAAGCCACTAGGGTGGGGTCACCTATGGTACGAAATAGCGCAATAGACCTATCTCTTTGCACGTCATCGTTAGGGTTGGATTCAAAATGGAAGGTTATCCAAGACCCACTTGGCAGTGATCATCTACCAATAGAGATCTCCATTATCAACAGGAGTCGTTCAGCCGATCAAGTACCCGTTGAATGTGACTTAACGAGGAACATCGATTGGACGAAATACGGTGAACTTATGTCTGCATGGCTGAGCCGTGTAAACCCCTGTTTCTCCCCAGACGAGGAGTATAAAAATCTCGTTAAGGCGATTAACGAGTGCGCCCTTGGCGCCCAAACAAGGCCGCCCCCCCAGGCAAGGAAAATTTATAAACCTCCCACTCCCTGGTGGGACGCGGACTGTCAAGCGGCATTCAAAGCAAAGAGGAAGGCCTTTGTCCATTATAGAATCACTGGCTCCACATATCTATATGATAAGTATAGAGGCCTGGAGCGCAAGTGCAAAAACTTGCTTAAGGCAAAGAAAAGGACCTACTGGCGGAGGTATGTGCAAAACCTCAGTCCCTCAACTTCGCTTAGTTCACTTCAGAGCATGGCGAGAAGGATGCGGAACAGCAGAGCATCTAATGAGAGCGAACGAGTGTCCGGAGAATGGCTTGAACCCTTTGCACAAAAAGTCTGTCCAGACTTCGCTCAAGCACTTCCTTTTATCCAAAGTGCATCTGGTAGTGATTCCTCCATGGATTCACCGTTCACTATGGTCGAGCTTTCTCTTGCTCTCTACTCCAGCAACAATTCATCTCCAGGTTTGGATCGGATAAGGAACAAATTGCTCCATAACCTACCAGACCTGGCGAAGAAACGCCTGTTGAGGTTATTCAACATTATGTTGGATCTCAACACCGTCCCGTCGGAGTGGAGAGAGGTGAAGGTTATTGCCCTCTTGAAACCTGGCAAACCAGCATCAGAGCAAGACTCGTATCGACCGATTTCGATGTTATCGTGTCTACGAAAATTATTTGAGAAAATGATTCTTTTTCGATTAGACAACTGGCTAGAATCTAATGGTCTCTTGTCAGATACCCAGTTTGGATTTCGCAAAGGCAAGGGTACCAACGATTGCTTGGCGCTGCTTGTATCAGAAATTGAGTTGGCTCATTCTCGAAAAGAATTGATGGCCTCTCTATTTCTTGACATCAAGGGGGCTTTTGACTCAGTGTCTGTACATCTGCTATGTCAAAAGTTAGAAACTGTGGGTTTAAGCCCAAAATTAAACAACATCGTTTTTAACCTCCTTTCAGAAAAGGCGATGAATTTCGACAATGGCCATCTGAAAATTCGGAGGGTCAGTTTCTATGGACTTCCACAAGGGTCCTGTTTGAGCCCCTTGTTGTACAATTTCTACGTATCAGATATTGATTCATGCCTAGCTCCTGGGTGCAGCTTACGGCAATTGGCGGATGACGGTGTTGTATCAGTCGCCAGCAACAACATCGCCGACCTTCAAAGTCCTATGCAATCCACACTAGATAACTTAGAAGTGTGGGCAAGAAACCTAGGTATCGAGTTTTCCCCTGAGAAAACGGAGTTGCTCATTTTCTTGTTTTTCTACGATACCGAGAGAAATAGACGCAACAACTTGGTTGACCCCAAATTCGACTTGTCGCTTTACGGCAAAACGATAAATATTGCCCGATCTTTTCGATACCTCGGCGTTTGGTTTGATAGCAAAAATGTGTGGAGGACACATATTGACTATCTAGTTAAAAAATGCACTAGAAAAATCATTTTTTTCAGAACGATTACCGGATTCTGGTGGGGTGCGCACCCATCAGATATCCTTAAACTATACAAGACAACGATATTGTCCGTCTTGGAGTATGGTTGCATATGCTTCCATTGGGCAGCCAAGTCGCATTTGATCCGTCTAGAACGGATTCAGTATCGTTGCTTGAGAATCGCGTTGGGTTGTATGAAATCGACCCATACAATGTCCCTCGAAGTGATGACTGGAGTGATGCCGCTAAAGCTCCGTTTTGAGCTACTTTCGCTTCGCCTTCTCGTACGCTCTACAGTATCAAATCCATTGATAATCGAGAACCTTAAAACACTGCAAGAGATAGGCTCTAAATGCAAAATCCTGAAAGTTTACACGGATTTTGCCTCTTTTCAGGTCCACCCTAGTACATCGCAAAGTATAAACCGTACCAGCTTACCAGAGTCCTGTAGTTCCTTTTTCAATGTAGATACCTCGTTGAGAGAGGAAAATAAGTCTATCCCTGACAGTCTTCGCAGGACGGAAATTCCCAGCATTTTTGTGGAAAAGTATGGCCATTTAAATAGACACCAATTTTATACTGACGGATCCTCATCAGAGCACGGCATTGGTTTTGGCGTATACAACACACTATCCGAAGCATTCTTCAAATTACGCCAACCATGCTCGGTGTACGTAGCGGAGCTCGCCGCAATCTTTTACGCCTTATTAATTATAAGTGCTAGCCCTCCGGACGAATATTTTATTTTTTCTGATAGCTTAAGTGCTATCGAAGCACTAAAATCCGTGAAGGCTATTAAGAGCCCAGACTATTTTGTGAAAGAAATACTGAAAGTCTTAGGCTCCTTGTTTGAGAAATCATTTCGTATTTCACTCGTTTGGCTGCCTTCTCATTGCGGCATACTAGGGAATGAAAAAGCAGACCAATTGGCCAAAAGGGGCGCTTCGGAAGGTGCTCTTTTTGATAGGCTCATCCTACCTCACGAGCACCTTTGTGCCCCACAGTCGCTCTGCATGGCACGTTGGCAGAGTATGTGGGACATGGATGAGCTCGGGAGGTTTTTGTATTCCATCACTCCTTGTGTTTCCTTGAAGCCTTGGTTCTCTGGCATCTCTGGAGATCGAGCGTTCATTCGAATGATGTCTAGACTTAGGTCTAACCATTTCGCATTGGGCGCACATCTCCAGCGTATAGGACAGGTCGACTCCAAAGTATGTGGCTGCGGTGTCGGATTTCACGATGTGGATCATCTTTTATGGTCCTGCGTGGAATACGAGGCTGCAAGACCCTCCTTGTTGGACGCAGTCCGAAGTATAGGAAGAGTCCCTGATACCCCAATTCGAGATCTGCTGGGGGGCTCGGATGTAGCTTACCTCAAGGTTATTTTTGATTTTTGCCGAGCTAATGGTTTGTCTGTGTGACCCTGTCTTCCTTATGTTTGTGTTTGTGTTGTATGTTGTACCTCGCTTGTATGTATGAAGATGTATACGTGTTTGTATGAACGGAAGTATGAATGTGTTTGATGCGTGTAAGTTGTGGGTACGAGAAAGCAAGTCGTTCGCTGCAGAACCACCAGAGCGACCTGCCAATGCGGACAAAATCATGGAAGAAGAAGGATCACAACCCAAATCACGATACAGACCCTCGCAAGAAAAAGGACCACTCTCTAGGATGACGGAATATACGCAGCAAAACGACCGAGTACACCCGGGATAAGGTGACCTTTCACCGTTTGGAGAAGGAAATGTCTTCAAACGAATGTGAATTGTACAATAGATTAAGTTACTCTTAGTTGTAAGCAATACGGCCTGGCCGTCTATGAATAAATAAAAAAAAAAAACACTAAATGAGAAAGAAAATACAGCATTAGTTTAATGTAAAAAGAGTAATAATATTGTAGTAAACAAAAATCCAACACAATTTATGTACACTGTTAAACTCACAGGTGACTAAATTTACTAACTTACTTAAATAATTTAGTCTTTGGAGAGCACTGGTTTGGGTAGAAGTAGCATAACAGGTGGGCTGATAATTGTTTGGCCTATGACAGTAAAACACTTTTTTTTGGCCAAATTTTTTTTTGTATTCAACATACGTCCCTTCAAGGATGATTCACCAATTATAGCGGTCTTTCAATTTTTCGATACCATTTTTATAGTAATATTTGCACCTTGCCTCAAAAAACGTCTTTGTTTCGGCGATCACCTCTTTATCCGACGAAAATTTCTTCTCAGAGGACATCCTTTTGGGATCTGAGAAATGGAGTTAGTCACTGAGAGCCAGATCTACGAAATACGGTGGGTGGCGAAGAATTTCGTGGCCTAATTCATGAATTTTTGCCCTTGTTTTCACTGATTTGTTGCACGGTGCGTTGTCTTGACGAAACAAAACTTTTTTTTCTTCAAATGCGGCCGTTTTTTGGCGATTTCGTCCTTCAATCGCTCCAAAAATTTGATGTAATAGTCGCTGTTAATGGTTATTTCTTTCTCAAGATAATCGATGAAGATTATTCCTCGCAAATCCCAAAAAAATTGACGCCATAACCTTGCCAGCTGATTGTTGTGTTTTCCCCCGCTTTGGAGCAAGTTCATCGCGTCCAGTCCACTCGGATGACTGTCTATTGGACTTTGGAGTGGAGTGGAGAAGCCAACACTCATCCACAGTAACATACTGACGCAAAAACTCGGATTAAATTCGCTTAAACAGCTCCAAACTCTGCTCCGAATCATCAACTCGTTGTTGTTTTCGGTCAAATGTGAGCTCACGCGGCAGCCATTTTGCACTGAGCTTTCTCATATCCAAATACTCGTGAACGATATGTCCAACACGTTCCTTAGACATCTTTAGGGTGTCAGCTATCTCGATCAGCTTCACATTATGGGTGTTCTTAATAATTTTTTGATTTTTTTTAAAGTTTTCTTCTGTAACCACCTCTTTTAAGCTTCCACGATGTTCACCGTCCTTAGGGCTCATTTTACCACTTTTAAATTTAGCATATCAATATTTGATGGTTGATTTTGGTAGAGCAGTGTCCAAAGATTCTTCATCATGCCAATTTTTGGCTTTAACTATATGTTTCCCCTTCAAAAACTAATATTTTATCATCACGCGAAATTCCTTCTTTTCCATGATTACTCAAAGCACAAAAGTTGCGTCACACAAAATGCTCTAGCTCATTAGGTTGTGGCCCGATTGCTGTCAAATTTGGACAGAATTCGTTTGAAGGTTGGTACAAACGAAATATGATATGGATAAAAATCTTCTAGCGCGATAAATGTGTTAGGCCAAACAATTATCAGCCCACCTGTTACATTTCACTCCTCAAATCAGTGGATGAACTATTCATTAACGGATAAATTGAAATAATGCAGTTAAAAAGTTATAATTCAACGTCCTCCAACGATGCAGAATGACAAAGTAAGAGAGAATGAGAGAATGAGAAAGAGAGAGGGAGAAAGAGAGAGAGAGAAATAGAGAAAAGAGAAATAAATGTTTTGTGTTTTTTAGCTAATTTACTTTCATAAAGTTACAATTAATGGTATACAATTATTGTATTTTAAATTTTCAATTACGGTGTCAGGATTTATGCAATATTTTAACACTGCAGTTGAAACTCGCATTGCTTGCAGTTGTTTGTATGGGATGATTTTATTTTATGGAATGACTAATGAAATAAATAATTTCAAGAAGAATTTTTTCGCAAATTAACTTATCAAATAGCAATTGACCTTATACCCCTAGGACGATACCAATGTAAATTATAACCCAGAGTTAACAAACAATTTTATACAATACGGCCATTTTATGCAATTGTAAGCAAATAAAAAACTATTTTAAATTTGCACATTTGTGTGCAAACAAATAGACTGTGATTCAAAAATATACCAACAAAACCAACATCAGTAATCAGGTCCAACAATTGCATGAATTAGAACGTCTGCCACACCAATATTAGACCACGCTCGCTGTACTACATACCGAGCATGAAAACATTGAATCCACCGAAATGGGAGATTTAACATAACACCTGCGAGGGAAAAGAGGTGCAACATGTACTGGCACGCCACTTTGTACGGGGGGATCGTAAAAGCGAAACAGTGTTTCCCAGAGGTCACGTTAAAATAATGTGTTTATTGCTAGATAATTTGTTATTGAATTAATAAAGCAGGAATGAGGTCAGTTTCACATCAGGCACGGTATAAATTATCGAGGGAGTGACTGTCCATTTTCAACACGTTTTAGAAAATATGTTCACGCTCTGGTACACCCGTGTGGCAATTTAGTAGGGCCCGAACCAATGCCGATGAACGGTGTCGACTGAGTGTGCAAGGTTAGAATTTTAGTTTGACCACATATAAAACTAAGTTTATGTGAAATTATGACTATCAGCGTTTCTTTAATATTCAATTACTAAAATATACCGTTTTGCTAACGAAATTTCGTCGTCTTATTAGTAAACTTTATCCACCTAGTGCTGCTTGAACCGGTAACAACGTGCAAAGAAAACCTTTAGTGTAAATATGTCACAACGAAGGTTTGTGGTTACATTTTACAAGCCAAATAATGTTGAAAAACATATCCCACGGTGCAACCCTAGCAAGTAGCGATTTGCGACTTTTTTGAAGCAGCAAAGAAAGCACAATCCTAACGACGATTTCTTGTGCCGTTTATTTGTTCTTCGCCTATGCCGCATTTGGAACGTGCCTAAAAGCACGAACAAATCATTCGATGCACATTTGCTCGGAATGCCACCTGCTTCAATGCTACCCCTACACCTTAGCCGGCACTCAGCCATACTTCCCAGGACCGGTTGAACGGTTGCATCGCGTCCGAAAGTAAATGGGACCACTTGAGCAGAACAATAGGAAACGTATAAATGCCGTCAATTGAATTCCGTTTTCCAATTGACATAGTTTTCGTCCGTGCTGTACGTGTGTGTTTGTATGTGTGCCTGTGGGTGACTGGAATGATGAAACGGGGCGAGGGGAAGGATGCTGGCCCTCTGCCAGCGTCCGATCCGGACAGACCGGGTGCACAAAATGCAGAAATCTCTGAATGCAGCCCGCAGCCGGTCTGGAGTGTTTCCGAGCGTATAAATTATGCTGAAATAACTTTTAGTATCTTTGGCACATAAATCATCACTTGCCGTATGAATAATATAAAATCATGACGCTGAAAATAACAATTTCTCGTCGTTGGATTCCAACCCTCCCTTCTACCCCATCAGCTCTTACTTCACACTCAGCAGGGGAAACCAACATCGCGGTGGAATGTGGTACGGAAGTCGCTATCATTTCATGCTGTCCCAGAGAGCGTCATTCTTTCTGTTACCTCCACGACATTCCGTGCCATTTCCTGTCCGGGAGTGACTATGGGACGAATGAAGCTTGCAATAATTAATCATTTTATTTCTAATTTCAGTAGAGTTTTCATCACTTTTCAAAACACAGATTAATAAAAAAATTAGGACGTTTTAATTCAAACCCGCAAACCATTCCAATGCTATACTTAGGTACACTTGATAGATAAGAAGCTTTTGTAATTTTGATACTCCATTAGAACTCCCGAAACCCAATGTGCCTCAAAGGCGCAAAGTCAGTCTTGGACGCGACATTTCTGTGGGACCTGTTCAGGGGTATACAAGATATCGCATTCCTTGTCATTCGTTGTCTTAGGAAACCATTGCCCTCAATGGTACAGATGTGATCGTAGAAGATATGCCATTGCTACGCTATGCATTAGAAATCATAATTGCCTATCGGATGATATAACGTCTGTGCTTTCTGTTATCTTCTATCTCCATAAGGCATGAAACACGGTCATATTGAAAGGACGCTTCCCATCAATATTTCACTGCCAGAATGTGTAGTTGCATAACTTTTCTGTTCTGGTTTAGGCAATAGCTGTGTGCGTTTTCGTTTCCATACTGGAGCAAATTATCACTAATGACAGTGAATTTGATCACACATTTTATTAACACAGTTAAACAAATAGGAGATTTATTTTTTTAGGAAGAAGGCGACGAATTAATCACTTTGAGAAACTCAGGAAACATTATTTGTAAATAACAATGTTAGAAAATTGATGAAAACATATCTAGCTTTCGACTAATTGTAATGATGCGATATATTTCTGTACAAGTAACTAATGCAGCTTAAACTAGGACCATGGACAACGTATGGTAAGGATTTCAAAGGAAGCGAAACGGATACCGCCTTTATTGGATCTACTGATACAAGGAATGCTTCAAATCGTAGGACAAACAAAACTTCCATACAGTTCCGACACTAGCGCAAGTAACAGGTGGGCTGATAATTGTTTGGCCTAACACATTTATCGCGCTAGAAGATTTTTATCCATATAATATTTCGTTTGTACCAGCCTTCAAACGAATTCTGTCCAAATTTGACATCACTCGGGCCACAACCTAATGAGCTAGAGCATTTTATATGACGCAACTTTTGTGTTTTGAGTAATCATGGAAAAGAAGGAATTTCGCGTGATGATAAAATATTAGTTTTTGAAGGGGAAACATATAGTTAAAGCCAAAAATTGGCTTGATGAAGAGTCTTTGGACACTGCTCTACCAAAATCAACCATCAGATATTGGTATGCTAAATTTAAAAGTGGTAAAATGAGCACTGAAGGTGATGAACACAGTGGACGCCCAAAAGAGGTGGTTACTGACGAAAACATTAAAAAAAATCACAAAATTATTAAGAACACCCATAATGTGAAGCTGATCGAGATAGCTGACACCCTAGAGATGTCTAAGGAACGTATTGGACATATCGTTCACGAGTATTTGGATATGCGATAGCCCTGTGCAAAATGGCTGCCGCGCGAGCTCACATTTGACCGAAAACAACAACGAGTTGATGATTCGGAGCAGAGTTTGGAGCTGTTTAAGCGAATTAAATCCGAGTTTTTGCGTCAGTATGTTACTGTGGATGAGTGTTGGCTTCTCCACTTTACTCCAAAGTCCAATAGACAGTCATTCGAGTGGACAGGACGCGATGAACTTGCTCCAAAGCAGGTGAAAACGCAACAATCAGCTGGCAAGGTTATGACGTCAGTTTTTTTGGGATTCGCAAGGAATAATCTTCATCGATTATCTTGAGAAAGGAAAGACCATTAACAGCGACTACTATATCAAGGTATTGGAGCGTTTGAAGGGCGAAATCGCAAAAAAACGGCCAAATTTGAAGAAAAAAAGTTTTGTTTCGTCAAGAGAACACACCGTGCCACCAATCAGCGAAAACAATGGCAAAAATTCATGAATTAGGCCACGAAATTCTTCGCCACCCACCGTACTTTGTAGATCTGGCTCCCAGTGACTAATTCCATTTCTCAGATCCCAAAAGGATGTCCTCTGAGAAGAAATTTTCGTCGGATAAAGAGGTGATCGCTGAAACAAAGACGTTTTTTGAGGCAAGGTGCAAATATTACTATAAAAATGGTATCGAAAAATTGAAAGACCGCTATAATTGGTGAATCACCCTTGAAGGGACGTATGATGAATACAAAAAAAAAATTTGGCCAAAAAAAAGTGTTTTACTGTCATAGGCCAAACAATTATCAGCCCACCTGTTACATGGTGCAATGAATGCACTTATCGTGCATTTCGGTAACTGTTGATGTTAGCAAAACATTCCATGAAGCTGTGCAATATCGAACCGTACCGTGATTGTACCACGGGTGCGAATGAAGAATGTTATCCTTTGTTGTTTAACCAGTGACGTGATGAATGCCATGTTTCAACGGTTGAGTGTAGGTGGTACGCTGACTGTAAAGCGATACAACACGTTGCATGTTCAAATTGTTGGAGAATCCAAGGAAGCAAACATATGATTTATTCGAAGCAGTTGAAATGAAAGATTAAGATAATGTTCGGGATTCAGTTGGTGCCTGATAAAAATGTGATGATTGTGGAATTCTTATTTATTCGGATCAGATTCTGGTGGAAGGTTGTAGATTCAAGGAGGAATGAACTTTTAAATATTCATATCTTGTCAAATTTTCCATGTCGATATTTATCCCAAAAGCTATTGAAATATTCTGGATGTGCTAATCTGATAGTTTTAATCACTTAAAATTATTCAAATTTAGTGATAGAAGACTAGCCTGAAGAGATATCTATTAATCGAAATGCGATGAATTCATATTTTGCTTTGTACTTTTAGTAATGTAATTGTAGGAAAACTTACTATGGGAGGAACAATTGGTTGTTATCATGCTTTATCATTATTTTAAGCTTACGATCATCATGATTATGTAAATATGTTGACCTTCTCGTTCAACACATGCTAGAAATACCTGAAAGCATCAGCAAATCGTACCCAGACGTGACGTTGATGATAATGATAATTTTCAATATTGGCAGATGCCTGGAGAAAATATTTGATACCAGTCATTCCGGATTGATTAGTGTTTAATGAAAGTCCAAGCGTCTTTGTAATTGATCGAGTTTTGATTGTAACATCCTCATTGACTAGTTCTCGAAAGAAGTAATTAATAAACAACATGCACTCTCACTTACTCGATTCCTCACAAGTTTTTACTTTAAAGCCATGTATCATTTACGGGTTACCTAAGTTGCAACACCCCGGTAGAATTGAAACCTATATCTTTAGCATATGTACTCGTTATCTAGTACTCCTAGTTCTTAAAAAGTAGATGGAGTAACACAGCTGGACCTATATTCCAAAAACAATCCAACAATTAAAGCTTCAGAGGAGCATTTATAAGTATGATGGAATGCGGAAAGCTTTTCTTAAGAGACTTTATTTATCGTATTTATCTGATCTATTAATCTTTTAATAATAATACTCATGGAGCAGGTGCTTTTAAAGTTAATGTTAAAACATTTTATGTACATAACATTATAGGTACATAACTAGAAATACATGTAAAAATACAAGAAACTTAGAACTTATACATAAAAAGGTGTAAACTAAGGCAAAGGTATGTGCTTTAATGCTCTAATGCTTAACTCAAGAAGAACTTTATTTCAATTTTGATAATTAATTCATTGCAGTAGTGATTTGAATACTAATTCAATTTAATCGGGATGTGAAATAAAATAAATTATTTTTAAAATTTTAAAACTATTCAAAATCAACACTGTTCTGTGTAAATGTACCGATATTTATCCAACATCAAACACAACGTAAGAAGGCAAATTTTCCGCTACCTACACCTTAAATCCATTGTTGACCTTTGGTTGCCCATTTAAGTCCTTCCAAATCCCAGGATCAATAGAACCGAACGGTGCCATTTCCTGCCATCCGTTCGTCCGTAAACATATACTCACACCTTTTTAATCAATGTTACCGGCTACCAACAGGATTAATATTTAACTAATGCCTAATTAATTATTCAACCGAGGAATATAAATCTCATTTTAATACTTAATCAGCCGCGTGGCTCGGTTCTGCTGGGAAGCTGCCTAGAAACGATAACCGTCAGTTGGCGTTGACGATGTCGATGATTGGTTCTTCGTTGCCCCAATCATTCATCCTTCTCTCTTGGTAGCCGATCAGGTAGATTGATGGCCTCAGCCGTGTTGGCAAAGAAACATTCCTTTAAAGCAGCAGCTTATTGGTACAGTCTTGAACCGGGTAAGGATCGGTTCCTTCGGGAGCCAATTTCACTCGGGTCGCTATATCGATAGCAGTTTAGTAAATTACAAACGAATTTCGCATGCACAAGGCGAACGCGATGTGACACAAACGCTCACTAGAAAGTGAGGCAGAGTTTGAAGGTAAAATAAACGTTACTAGCATTTTGTTGCAACCGTGCTTCGGGTAAGGTATGGGAGAAAATGGCGAAATAAGTATCTTACCCAGTACGCACGGCAACTGAGCGTTGTTTGATTAGGATGATTAATTACAGTACTAGGGCGGCCATTACGCAACAAGGGCTGAAGGGTGGCAGTTGGCAGGAAGAATGGTTAGAAGGTGATTAATCATAAAAGTTATATTACCCGGTCCATTTGATGATGAGCGAAACGTTTTCCGCTTCTTGTTTCCATTGGTGTTTATCCCTTTTTCATTCGTGCTTGCAGTATTTAGTGGCTGGTCAGTTACTTTTATTTTTATGTTTTTCACACCTCTTTATTTTCTGTTCATGCGTATCGTGAGAAGAGGTGAGTGGAATTTATCCTACAAAAATTGAAAAATTGGTCGGGTTTCTTTAATATTCATATTATGTTCGTGTTCATTTGCTTCCAGGTATGTAAAACTATATAGATTATTGTTGTATTTTTGGTATACAAATAATACTTTTATTACCCATTACAAAAACACATTAATAGTACAAACGTAAAATAGTACTACGCTAAAAGGACGGAGACCCGCTCGACGTCCGCTCGTTCCGGTCGTGTAGTCTTGCCCAGTGTGTCAACCACGCACACATCACCAGGGGACAGTCCCTGTGAGAGAGGAGCGAGCTGTCACTTTTGGAGGTGCTGCAAACAAACGACGCTCCGTGTTAATTCGGGAAAAAAATGTGCAAAAGTTGTCCAAAATAATTTGTGAAGTGCTTATTCGCTTAACTGGGAGCGAAATACACAAAATAAGTTAAAACTTTATAGGAAACGGTTAAAAAACTGAGCTCAAAATAGTGAAAACTTTTCCATAAGCGGTGTTCAGACAATAACAACAACACCAGATACCCAGCTGGCAAAATTTTCAAAAATTTCGGTAACGGTCGTTAGTGCTCGAAAAGTGCTCGAACTTTCAGAAATTCCGGGATATTTTGGGAGCGTCTTTTGAGAAACTTGATCAAGTCGCTAGCAGCCCAGTAGAGTAATCAAAAGCTGCTCGATAGTACTCGAATTTTTTTTTTTTTTTTTTTTTTTTTTTTTTTTTTTTTTTTTTTTTTTTTTACACCAACGTCCTGAACAACACTCCCTACAACACACACCTGCTTGGTGTTTAAATGCATCATGCAGTCAGGGCTGGGTGATGATACCCGCCCTTGTACGAGAGTGTTAAGGTCAAGGACACGTTCGTTGCCTAGAGCTTCCTCTGCGGCACGCATGGAAGACACGCCCCCACCACCACCAACAGTCCGAGCGATATCACAGTGCTCCGTGGCTAACGCTGAGGAGAGTCTCAAGCTCATTCTTTCCTCCAGCGATGAAGGTGACGATGACATGGACAACACGGTTGTCGAGGTTCCCGGAATTGCTCACATGGAGCTCGATGTGCCGCCGACGCGAATGAAGGAGATTAACTCGCAACCATCGGCCGAGAGCAACAACAACCAGCCGAGCGATTATACATCAGCAGCAGTGCTCCGTCAGCAGCTGCAAATTCGGGACAAACTGCAGGCGGAGATGCAAGTGGAGTTGGCTCGCCTCACAGCTCAGGTGTGCTCCCTGGTGAAAGAGCTCAGTAACACTCGTAAGGAGCTGGAGCTATACCGCCAAGGCACACAAGTGGTGACCAACCTCCAGGCGCAGGCTGCGTCGCAGCAACAACCTACATCTGCTCCCACCGTGCGCCGACGTCGACATCGTGCTGGCCGACGAGAAAAGGAGCGTCGAGCACTGAAACAGCTACACCAACAACAGCAGCAGCAGCAAAACCTACGGCAGCAGTCACAAAAGCAGCAGCAACGTGGACAGCAGCAGTATCAGCAGCAGCAGCGTGGACAGCAGCAGCTTCAGCAACAACCACTGCAACAGCAGTCCCAGCATCTGCTGCAAAAGCAAATGCCTTCGCTCTCAATACCAGGCCTGATCAGCATACCTGCTCCACTTACAGACGGTTGGTCGACCGTGGTAAAGCGACGCCCTGCACAGCAGCAGCAACAACAACAGCAGCGCTCGCAGCCGCAGCAGTGCTCGAAGCAGCAACTCTCCCAGCAGCAACATCAGCGCTCACAACAGCAACGGCAGAAACAACTTGCCGTACCGCGTCGTAAGGTGAAGGCGGACATGATTGAGGTGGCACCGGCCAATGGTAAAACATGGATGGATGTTTACTGCAAGGTGCGCAAGGGTCTAGAAGGGACGGAAGTTGCACAGCATGTGCAAATGGGGACCCGAACGCAGCTCTCCTATCTTCGGTTGCCGTTGTCCAAATCTGCCAATAGCGAGGACGTTCTCAATGTCGTGCAGGACATCGTCGGGGAGGACGGGAAGGCGCGCATCATAACTGAGATGGGGGAGGTCTACCTTAGTCACCTCGACCCCATGGCGGAGAAAGAAGACGTGCTCACTGCCATCGAGAGCAAACTCGGAGCGAAGGCGGGTGCTACAGCATTCCATCTTTGGACCATCTTCAACGGTACAAAGCGAGCGCGAATTCGTTTGCCTCTCACGAAAGTCGCTGAGCTAGTTGGCAAACGCCTGTTTGTTCATGGATGCGCTTGCCTCATTCAAGAAGTGAAAGACAATCCGTTGGAGCGACAGCGCTGCTACCGGTGTCTGGAGTTCGGCCATGTGGCACGCAACTGCCGGGCGCAGGCGGATCGACGAGATTGGTGCATTCGCTGCGGAGGTAAGGGTCATCCCGCTGCCACTTGCACCGAGGAACAGAAGTGTGGAATTTGTGGTGGACCGCATTACATCGGCCACAGAGATTGTGCCCGAACATCTGTCCGATGTTCGGTGTAAGAGTGTTGCAGGCCAACATTGGACATGGCAGGATGGCTCAAGACCTTGCACTTCAAGCAGCGAGGGAACTTGGCGCCGACGTGCTGCTGCTGTCGGAAGTCTACGGGCCACCTGCCAACAATGGGAGATGGGCGTTCGACCAGTCTAGGAGCGTAGCTGTGGTAGCCACCGGAAGGCACCCTATCCAGAGGGTGTGGAGTAGTCAGGAACCTGGTTTGGTAGCGGCCCAAGTTGCGGGCACTGTTTACATTAGCTGCTACGCTCCACCACGTCTGATTGCTGCTGAATATGAGCGCTTCTTGGAGGCTGTGGAATTGGAGGCCATGTCCCACTCTAAGGTCATCGTTGCCGGTGACTTTAATGCCTGGCATGTAGAGTGGGGCAGCGCGAGGAACAACACTCGTGGCGAAGAATTATTAGATGCCATGCAAGCCCGAGGCTTACAGCTGCTGAACCAAGGAAGCACCCCTACCTTTACAGGAAACGGGATAGCCGGTCCAAGCATTGTAGATGTGACATTCGCCAGTAACACCATTGCAGATCCGAGCACGTGGAAAGTGACCAGCCGATATATTGCATCGGATCATCGGTTAATTTTATTCGAGGTAAGGCAACCGGACTCTCAACATCAACAAAGGAGTACGCAACAACATCGGAGACGACGACAGCAACTGCAAAGACCGCCGACTGTCAAATGTCAGTTGATTGCGTCGGTCGCGTCTCGTTTCGGTTCCACTAAAATTAGTAAAAATTTATGTGTTAGAGCATTTGCGGGTCGTATATTTTTGTCTCTTACCGCCGCTTACGTCTTCCAGTGTTCGTGTTTGTGTAACGTTCTTTGTTCCTGCTCCTTGTGTGTTATTTATTTTGAACAAACCCGGTGCGTTGGTCAGCCTTATTGTTGTTTACATCGTGACTGCAATGGCGCTTCTGTGTCCTGCCTGTTCTACGGATGCTTCAGAGGCGTGTGAAACGACGCGTTGCTGTTTCTGTGTGGCGGTGTTTCATAAGAATTGCACCCTGATTCCTGATGCCGTTCTGGCTTGCATCAATCCGCACAAGAATCTACATTGGAGCTGTCCCTCCTGCACTGAAACTCTTGAAAGCCGTCGCAATTCTTCGGCGTCTGAAGGAGGATTCCAAGCGGGCTATCAGAGTGCTCTCAGCACTATCGTCGCGTCTCTCAAGGACGCCATTCTCCAACCGCTCTCCAGTGAGATTCGCGCGATGCTATCCCCGCTAAAATCTACCAACACTCTAGCCGTGCACCGTTCCAGAGCTTCGCATGGCGGGTTTGTCTCTCCGTCGAAAAGTCAACCACCAGACCAGGTTACTGGCAAACCGACGTATGCCAGTATTTTGGGACGTACCCCCGAACCGTGCCAGACAGTCGTCTCTGGTTGTAATGTTGCTGTGTCCCCTAACTTAGTGGCAACCCAGGAGCGCCTACCCCAAAGATTCTGGCTGCATCTCGTGGGAATCGCTCACCACATCACGGCTGAACAAGTGAGAGTATCCGCAAGTCGTCGGCTCAACACCGATGACGTCATTGCATTCTCTCTTCTAGCCCGTGGTGTTGATCCTGCGTCCCGCCGCTCTTTATCCTTTAAAGTACGCATCCCTGAAGCTTGTCGCGCGATCGCTCTCTCGCCTGAGACGTGGCCGGTGGGTGTACGTGTGCGTGAATTCGTTCCCGTCACTCGGCCGGAGCCTAGCAGACGACCGCTGGGGTACAGCAACACTCCTACCCTAGCACCTGCGGGTCCTCTCATCAGTAACCAACCGCATCGTAGGGATACGCCATGCCTCAACCGCACACTACTTCATGGTAACTCATTATCACCATCGTCCCCGGGTTCTGCTCTTAATGCTACTATCGTCAATAGCAATACCTCGCCTCGCTCGTCGCTAGCACCCTCTGCCCGTCCGAGCAAGCGTCAAAGAGTATTGACTCGCAGCCCGCATCAACAAACTCTCGAGCAGTTCTTTCGCACATAATAACACGACAATATTTAATGCGAATGTTTACTATCAGAACGTCCGCGGTCTCCGTACGAAGCTCGACGATTTTCGACATGCTTTCCTGGAGTCCGATTACAACATTTGCGTTCTATCCGAAACCTGGTTGGATGAGTCTATTCCCTCATCACTGCTATTCGACGATACTTTTATTACCTATCGATGCGATCGCAATAGCCAAAATAGTACCCGTTCACGCGGAGGTGGGGTGCTTATCGCATGCTCTTCGCAGCTTGCCGTCACACCGCTCTCCTCGCCATGCGCGTCCTTAGAATCGGTGTGGGTGCGCATTGATCAGCGAAATTGGCACTTATACTTAGGTGCCATCTACATCCCGCCTTACAGCAGCACATCCTCGTCTGTCATCGAAGCATTACACGACAGCATTGGCATTGTACTGGAGCGTATGACTCCTGCGGACAGGATAATTATCTTTGGCGACTTTAATATGCCAACCATCTCGTGGCACAATGAACAACCTGATTCAAATCAATTTACCCCTTCTTGTTTCAGGCAGCGTGATACGGAATTTATCGACGGTTTACATTTCAATAACCTACAACAGTTGTCAGGAATATCTAACGAGCATGGTCGTCAATTAGACTTGATACTTGGAAACTCGGCTGTGGCACTGGAATGTGGTCCTGTTTGCCGGGCTCCACTGCCGCTGGTTGATGAAGATGCCCACCATCCTGCCATCGAGATGACTATCAAAGTCGATCCGGTTGCCTTAGAGAGGCCCTCCCTCCCCGGCACTTCACGTGCGCTGAACTTCAGGAAGCTTGACCGAGCAAAATTCGTCCGACTGATCAACACACATGACTGGAGCTTCCTGGAGTCCAGTCCTACGATCGACGAGGCTGTTGCCAATTTTACGTCTGTTGTCTTGTCTTTCCTCTCCATCTGTTGTCCGTTTCGTATCCCTCCTCCTAAACCATTGTGGTCTGACGCTCACCTACGTGCACTCAAGACGGACTTTAAACGAGCGCGTCGTGCTTATCGTTTGCACCGCTCCCGTTACCACTTGCGCGTGCTCAAATACGCAGCTTCTGCTCACCGCAGCTACAACAGGTTCCGTCTACGCACTCATATCGCGCGCATCCAATCCCAATTACATTCCAATCCTAAATCCTTCTGGCGTTATGCTAATGGTCGCCGTGGCAACTGTGGTATCCCCTCTACGATGACCATGGGCGACCGCTCTATATCCTCTCCCCTGGCAATTAGTAACTTGTTTGCGCATCACTTTGAAGGTCAGTTCGTAGACCCAGCTAGCTCATCCGCGTCCCTCTCGTCGGGGCTTACGGGCGTTCCTTATGACGCCATCAACCTGAACTCCGTCTCTATCGAAGAACCCCTAGTTCTAACCGCACTCACCCAGCTGAAGCGCTCCTTCTCTCCCGGTCCGGACGGCATTCCCTCATCAGTGCTGATTGACTCCAAGGAGGCGTTTGCCCCCGTATTAACGCGCCTTTTTACTAGGTCGGTTCGTTCGGGAGTTTTCCCCTTGCTTTGGAAGTCAGCCTTCCTGATTCCAATCTTCAAGAGAGGATGCCGTACTTCTCCTTCCAATTACCGAGGCATCTCAATCCTATGTGCTACGTCTAAAGTCCTCGAGACTGTTATCCACTCCTTAATCTTTCCTGTTGTCTACCCGCTTATCCCTTCTTCCCAGCATGGTTTCATGCCTAGACGCTCCACCCTGTCGAATCTTATGTCTTTGATGCTCGACCTGTTCCCGCACATGATTGCCGATAGACAGGTCGATGTCATTTACACAGACTTCAAAGCTGCTTTCGATTGCTTGTCCCATAGGCTGCTCCTAGCGAAGCTCGAACGCATGGGTTTCGGTGGTTCACTTCTCCTCTGGTTCTGTTCCTTCCTGAAGGACCGTTCATACAGGGCAAGGGTTGATGGTGTTCTCTCCGACCCGTTCTTTGGCAAGTCTGGGGTTCCTCAGGGTAGCGTCCTGAGTCCTTTACTGTTTTCACTTTTCATCTCGGATTGCGTCAGATCTCTCCCTCCTAACGGATGTCTGTTGTATGCCGACGATGTCAAGTTTTATCTTCCTGTGTCCTCGTCTCACGACTTCCACTCCCTCCAATGCTACGCTGATGCATTTGCAGGTTGGTGTATCTCTAACGGCCTCATCCTTTGCGTTGACAAATGCTGCGTCATATCGTTTGGCCGCTCTCCCATGAAGCAGCTTTTTAAATATCAGCTTTCAGGCTCACCTCTCCCACGCGTCACTTTGGTCAAGGACCTTGGTGTATGGCTCGACGACAAATTGTCTTTTGAGCCACACATCAATTCTGTCCTCGAGAGGGCCAATAAAATATTGGGCCTCATCACCCGCGTGGCTTCTGAGGTCCGTGATCCGTTGTGCTTGAGGGCGTTGTACTGCTGCTGGGTCCGACCTATCTTAGATTATGCCAGCGTTGTTTGGTCTCCTGTCGGTGTCACCGCAATGGATAGATTGGAGAGGGTACAGCGGAAGTTTACTCGAATCGCCATTCGGCGGTTCTTAAACAACCCCAGTGCTGCTTCCCCTCCTTATCCTGTGCGGTGTCAATTGTTAGGTCTGGCCGGGCTAAAAGAGCGCCATGGTCATGCGCGCGTGCTATTTATTGCCAACATCCTTTTATCCAACATCGACTCCCCTAACCTTCTGGCGGCTATTCCCCTTTATATCCCATCCTACCGCTTGCGCTTACGTCCACCCCTCTTCATCCCTTTGCGACGCACGCGATTCTCCCAAAGTGATCCTTGGGTTCGTGCGCATTCTGAATTCAATTCCGTGGGTGATTTGTTTGACCACAGTGTATCTTTCTCTACTTTCCGTTCCCGTGTTCTGTCTACTTCTTCCTAATGTGTCTCGTCTCCTCAATCCTATTTTCTTGTCGTTATTTTTGTTTTGTTTGTAATCAAAGACGTCATTGTACAGCCCTTGAGGCAAGCAATAAGAAATAAAATAATAATAATAATAATAATAATGAAGCGTCTGACCAGAGGCGTGTCTTACACGCTGGCAGACGCTTTAAGACTTCGCAGTTTAACCCGGCGGCCTTTCTCCTAGCGCTGCGGGCCGCGCGTTTCGACGAGAGGGGAACAACAGCTACTGGTATGGCAGACGCGATGACCGATGCGTGCGCCGAAATCATGCAACGAGTGCCAACTGCCTACCAGAAACCGAGCCGAAACCTGTTTTGGTGGACTCCCGAGCTCGACCACTTACGAGATGCATGCAATGCGGCCTATGGCCGTGTGTTGCAGACCACCGATCTGCAGGAACGTAGTTTTGCCGCAGCTGAGCACCGCACGGCAAGACGGGCGCTCGAGTTGGCGATTAAGACCTGCAAACGACAGATGTTCGACGACTTGATCGACACGGCAGTGGACAATGCATTCGGGGTTGGTTATAGAGTCGTCATGGCTCAGCTGCATGGCGCTCGTGTCCCACCGGAGACCGATAGAGCGGAAATGGACAGGTTCGTGGGGGATTTGTTCCCAGAACACCAACCGGTCGCCTGGCCAGAACCCAATACTGTTGAACAGAGCTCCATGCGAGCAGTGACAACGGAGGAGTTGCTTGACATCGTTGGTTCGATGTCAACCAATAAGGCGCCAGGACTCGACGGAATTCCGAATGCGGCCATCAAAGTAGCTGTTCGGGCGTACCCGGAGGTATTTCGGCGTGTGTATCAGGACTGTCTTGACAGTGGCACGTTCCCGCCACATTGGAAGAGACAGCGCCTTGTGCTTATTCCCAAACCAGGGAAACCTCCGGGGGAGAGCTCCTCCTATAGACCATTGTGCATGCTCGATGCATTAGGCAAGATTCTGGAGAGGCTCATTCTCAACAGGCTGAATGAGCACCTGGAAGATCCTGATGAACCGCGTCTCTCCGACCATCAGTACGGGTTCCGTCGAGGACGATCGACGATCAACGCCATTCAACAGGTCATCGAGGCAGGACGTACAGCTATGTCCTACAACCGCACAAACCAGCGGGACAAGCGCTGCCTATTGGCCGTAGCTTTAGATGTACGCAACGCCTTTAACACGGCCAGTTGGCAGTCCATTGCCGGAGCTCTGCTAGATAAGGGAGTGCCGCCATCGCTGCTTACCATCTTGGGCAGCTATTTCAGTGACCGCTGTCTCGTTTACGAGACGAGCCAGGGCCCTGTTGAGCGTCGGGTCACTGCTGGAGTTCCACAGGGGTCTATCTTGGGCCCGACCCTGTGGAACGCGATGTACGATGGGGTTTTTGGAGTGCAGCTTCCCGAAGGCGTGCAGACCATCGGATACGCAGATGATTTGCTGATATTGGTACCAGCGACAACACCGGCAGCCGCAGCAACAACTGCAGAGGAAGCAACCAGGGCAATCGGCGAGTGGATGGCGAGACACTATCTGGAGCTCGCACCCGCCAAGACAGAGACGGTGCTCATCTCTAGCTTGAGGCACCCTCCGGTGGTGTCCATCAACATCGGTGGCGTGGTTGTTCGGTCGTCCCGGTCTATTCGGTATCTTGGTGTGCAGTTGTAGGACCATCTGTCGTGGTTGCCACACGTTCGGCACGCGACGGAGAAGGCGATTAAGGTGGCCAATGCTGTCATCCGCCTCATGCCAAATCATCGAGGTCCAGGTACCAGCAAGTCGCGATTGCTCGCGGCAGTTGCGGACTCGGTAATGAGGTATGCAGCGCCAGTATGGCACGAGGCACTGGATAGGCAGGAGTGTCGCAGGCTTCTGCGGCGAGTACAGCGTACGACGGCCAAAAGGGTCGCCAGAACGTTCCGGACAGTGCGGTACGAGACGGCAGTGCTGTTGGCTGGTCTTGTCCCAATCTGCCGGGCGGTGCGAGAGGACGCTCGGATTTTTGAGCGACTCCATGCTGCCGATCGCACCGAGTCCTGTACTGAGATTCGGCGCCAAGAACGTGGACGGACCATAAATGAGTGGCAAGCAACGTGGGATGAGGATGCTGCTCAAATGGATGCGAGCCGCTTCGTACGGTGGTCACACCGTGTCTTGCCCGATGTGCGCGCCTGGCATACACGCAAGCACGGTGACGTGACGTTCCACCTGTCACAGGTACTGTCTGGTCACGGTTTCTTTCGTGACTACCTGTGCAGGATGGGGTTTACGCAGTCCCCGGAATGTCGGCGGTGCCCGGGAGTGCCGGAAAACGTGGAGCACGCATTCTTTGAATGTCCACGTTTTTCGGAGGCAAGACAAGCGCTGCTTGACGATCATCAACGACTGCCGACGCCTGACACCATCGTCAATTACATGCTCCAGTCATCACAGAACTGGAGCAGGGTGTGCGAAGCAGCCCAGCGCATCGCAACCACGCTGCAGCGTGAGTGGGATCTTGAGCGGACAGCGCTTGCCGCTGAAGGCGAGAGAGCTGCAGCTGAAGCCTTGGCTGATCGCGACGCTGTTGCGACTGCCCGCAGCGAGAGGCGCAACGCGGCCAGAAGGGCACAGACGGTGCGTCGCAGAGAGGAAAGGAGGGATTCGCGGCCCCCTTCACCACCTTCCTCGCCAACAACAGCGGCCAACCTGGCAGTCATAAGGGAACGAGTTCGGCGCTTCCAAGAACGTCGCCGGGTGGAAGTAGACCTTCGGCAGCTATTCGCTGAACCACAGCATTAACCCCTTGGCCAACCTAGAACCCTCGCGGGTCAATGGCCAGGGGGAAGGGTAAGGGTTTATTTAAATTGTAAAACACTTAATAAAATAAAACCCTGCTGTTTATAAAAAAAAAAAAGGGGACAGTCCCTGTCACCTGTGAGTGGCGATGAAGCCTGGTTTCCACCACGACGTGCTTCATCGCGGTTGACATACACTCTCATGTTGACAATTATATATTGTACATATACTGTATAAGTGCCTCAAGTTTTAACTAAACGACGAATAGTTGTTAAAGAAAAACAAAATTTAACAGTTTTTGCATTCAATATTCGCCAAAATAATCCGAGAGCATGTAATGAATAAAATGAAAAAATTGTTGAACAAGTGCATAAAACATGTCGACACAGATTATTTTCGAATGGTGCAACAACAAATAAATTACTTAGTGAATATATTTGTGACGAAATATAATGCTCTGCTATAGAAAATGAAAGTTAGTGATATGTTGTACATTACCAATTTACCAATAGACAGCATTTCCAATAGACAGCAATGCAAGCGTTATACCATAATGAAGAAGAAGATAAGAAATATGTAATACTCTTGTTTAAATAAACATTAAGTCCCTACACAATGGCTGATTTGTAGCGTTAGTGCTTTTTATCAGTGGTTTTCTATGGAATGCAACTGATTTGCCCATTTACGTACCGTCTCGTATTCTTAGCGTGAGTTATTCTTATACCTTTGACGCGTACGATGACCAACTTTTTTCATCCAGTTTTTTTTACTCTTTGCTCCTTGCTACATGGTCCATCATTATAATTCCACTTCAGGTATATGCACAGACTTTTTTTTAAATTTTATTCATATAAGCCTTTAATCGCTTAATATAAAACATCAGCAACACAACAAGGAGAAATATTACAATGTGTGGTAACGTTTTTATGATTGATTTGCTAGCATAATAGCTTTGACTTGCAAACGACGTTTATAGAATAAAAAATGCATTAAAAATTCATCAATGATACATCACTCGGAGCAATCATTCGGAACCTCAGGTTTGACTTTATGTAGCGTTTAGAAACATTTCTGGCAATGTTGACAGTCGATCGGAAATTAAGATTAGAAGGAACAAGAACACAAATTCCCTTTGCATTCCATCCGAAATAGGACGGAAATTGAAATTAGGAATAAACTTATTGTTTGTTAAAAAGTGAAGAATTTTAGTGAAGCAGAAGAATACTACTTTACAAGTATTTAAAATGTCTACAAATTACTATTATTCATTTAAAATCGCTCAAGTTTTTGTTCTGATTTGACAATATTTTATGATGTTGAAGAAGCTGATATGCAGTGATATGGAAGAAAACCCAAAGGACTGCAATCTAACATAGGTACTTATATCAGGCCATTGTGGTGCACAACATTGTGAAATCACAAGGACAAACAACTAAAGACAAAATTTTTGTAAGAGCTGTGAGCAGGCTTCCATACATTTAACTAAAAACATGATACTTGATGGAAAAAATCAAACGTATAATTGATTCAAATGAATACTTGAAGCTAAAATAATAATTTGTCATTGTTATTTGCTAGATAACCCATTGTCACAATGATTTTTTTTATCGAGTTCAAAAACAAATAGAAATTATAATTTGTCAAACTATGAGTTAAAAAATGGTCTGATTTTGTTGTGCGTATTTCTTAGCTTATTGTATGTATGCAGGCTTCGGATTAAAATAAACCTACTTTATGACGATCAGGTTAATTATAATATTCTTTCAAAAAGTTTTTTTTAAAATTTAGTCGTGAAGTTACCTATATTTAGCCATAACGGCAGATATCGGATCGACGAAATTTGTTATTTTTTTTAAATTTTGTTATTGACGGGATGTTTGTTCTCATTAAAGAACCAGCTACATAAATAATTGTTACTATTCCTAAACATAATAAAATCTTGAGTCCAAAATTGAAAAACGAGGCGACTAGGAAAACTGGAAATACTCTAGAATTGATATATTAGAAAAAAGCTCACAAAGAAGTAGGAGAAATGGTGACTAAATTCAAAGCATGAAGGTACAAGGTACAACAGGTAAAGTCGTACATTCTTCTATTGAATTATACAGAACATATTCATCTCTCTCTCTTTCCTTAGCGTAATGAGCTACTACTAGGTCATGCCTGTTATTTCTTCATTAGAGTCTGGCTACGGGAGATTGGTCCGGATGGGATTCTGGTCCGGTCCGTTCGTGTGATTACCGGCACCGCTACCATCATGCCACCGAGTCGTCCCACAGCAGGGAACACATTATAGAGTCGATATCGTAATTTAATCGGATTTTAGTATTGAACCATACATTCCAGTTTTAGTAACAGAAACATGATTGATATTAGCAAATGCATTGCTCACTATTGTATGAGACTACATTGATCATCGGTGCTTTAAAGCATTTCATAACACGCAATAGCCTACCGTTGCTTCTAGTCACCGGCACTGTGTGTGATTTTTATTTATTCACCCCCATTTTTATACATCAGAAACGATTGATGATCGACATAAGATATGGTGAAAAGTGTGCCATTGCGCGCAATGTAGTTTTTCCCTTTTGGTATGCAATGAATCAGGAAAGGCAAAACTCTCAACACTGCAACCGGCAAATCGATATCTGTTCTATCCTCCAGTGCGAAAGAAGTGTTCTTTGCACGTTCGTTCCCGTTCAACACCTTCATCGTGCAAGGTGGAAAGCAACGTGATGCTGAGCGCTGAGAAGATGGCGACTGAAGCACACACACTCATTATTTTTCAACGCTATCATCAACACCATCTAAGCGACGATAGACACGTTTGAAATATCGATATCAGATCCATTTGGCTTCGGTTTGCAGCAACGCACCCAAGCGCAACCCAAGCATGATGCGGTGCGGATGCTGGCGATCGATTATGGTAAAAAGAAGCGATGATAAAGTCTCTTGGGCATTGGATGCAACGTTAAAACATCTGAAAAGTGCCTAGCAACGATTACGGTGGGTCGGTATCTGTTTTTGCAAAGTATAATTTCTTTCAACAATGAAAAATGTGTGAATGAAGAAACTTGGAATTGGATTTGGTTGATTGAGAAATTTTAATTTTCCTCTTTGTGGTATTGTCTAAGACATTAGATATGTTTTATCTTCCTTTTCGGCAAGTGCAGAGTGGTGGTGGTGTGAATTTTTAATGAAGAAAATTTAAAACAATACAGTTTATCGAAAAAATAATTCATAAACGTGAGAATTTTTCCACCAATGTTTGCTGCCAGTGGTACAAATGGTTTTGTTTTTCATAATTGGTTTTTACCATTGCCCATTTTTTCACGTTCTGCAGTAATCCTTTTAGCAGGGAAGCATACATTACTGGAAGCATTTCACATCTTTTCTATGCTACATACCTCCGGAGCCACAGCTCTATTTGGTGAAAATCGTTTAAATTTCATCATCTCTTTCAAAAATCATTCAACGATAAAATCATTCATAAATCGATGAGCTCTCGATATAAGTTTCAGGTTGAAGTGCTTGAACCTTTTATTCGATTTTCTGATTCAGGTTCAATGTTTGCATCTGTTGTGAAAACTGATGCATGAAACATGAAACGGTAAAAAAACCAACAAGCATGGAACAGAGTACGATAAATAACTTGTTAAAGAGCAAAACGGTTTTTTTTTATGAGCTGCATTCGGAAACTGCTATTGAACCTATCAAATCAAGGCAAAATAAAATATTTAGTACCACATGACAAGAGAATACAAATTGACTGTTGACTGCTGTGAATTTGTAGTTTTTAATTTTTAATGAAAAGAATGATTTACTTTTGGGAATGATTTTTTATAACATTAAAACAACGAATTTCCAAAGGAATGTTTCATAGTAAAAGAAATTTGTAAACATATGAAAGTATGTAACGGTAACAAATTTCATTGTAAACCATTTTTTAGTTGGAAAATCTAGAAAACCAGCTTAGAAACAAGTGTCTGCTTTGATTTATGATCCTTTTCGAAAGCTCACTGTGGGTGAAGTTTTACCAATTGTCGCAGCCTTAATCATGAATCCTATCCTAATTAATTGTACACCAACATCAAAGTCCTCCCCAAAGCGAACCAGCGGATGTTTTGAAATGCGTAACATCGCTACAAAAAAGGAACGCTGAAGGATCGACAGCAATACGTTCAGGATGTATGGTTTGCATGTTTTACGCGTTGCCTGTTTCCGGTGTTTGAACAGAGCTTGAAACTAAATCGCTGCATCGATCGTGGTGAGAAAATCTGGCTGCATTATTTCTAACCTGCGCGATCGGTGTACCGAGCGAAGGGGGAAAAAATAACAAGGGACGGCAGCCACTCGCGGTTGACCAGACTTTGAAATGGTGGTTGGTGTTTTGATTGCACTCGAGCTTCCGGTCATGCGAGGTCAGCAAAATCCGCATCGCGCTGTGGTGCTTGTAGACACTCGGTTTGAGCATAGTTTTCTGCGAAAGTTTGTGTTTTGTGAAACAGTTCCCCGCCAGTGCGAGCTAACGGGGTGAAGTGCTGTTTAGGTTTGATATACGAAACAAAATTCGAGTGAAATTCGAAACACTACTACGGAGTGTGCCGTGCCAAGTATCAGCATAGAACATGTGTAATTGAAACTAAAACATAGTGTAGTTTCGGATTCGATGCTACGTTCGAAGCATTGTTTGCATTGAATTTAGTGAATATTTTCTCAGAATGAGCCCATTCGCGTACATGTCAACGGAAAACTTATTTCAATCTACTTTATATTGACAAATTTGTGTCATGTTACAGTGCAGTACTGTACAGTTTTTTTTTTTAATTTTATTGTTTTACAAAATACAAAACACCATGACCTGAGCCATCATTGTGAAATCCAATGACTATGAACATTGGTTTTGTTGACACAGTTTGATATGAATATACAATAGTTTTGGTAGAAAAACAAAATGCTACTTGACGTTAAACTTCAATTATTTAATTGAAATCAATACTATCACCCATCTGATTGAAAGTTCCAGAAAAAAATGATTGGTTTCGCACAACCAGCTGTATGCATTAAGCAAACCACCAGCAGCCTTCGATGACACCGATTCATGCACTAGTATTAAAGCTTCGCTCTATATGTGGTTACCAGTTGATGCTGTAAGTAGTATTGTCATTTTTTTTGTCAAATGCTAATGAATTATATACGTTTGAATTTTTGTGTTGAAAATTTTAGACGGCAGTCAAAACTCAATTAATGCAATCATCATTTAGTAGTTGAATAAATCATAACCGAAGGGACAATGTGAAAAGCAGACAAATTTAACAGTGATACTTGTAGACTAGTGAAAAGAGTTAAATGCGTAACAATTTTAAATTTGCAAAGTTTAAAATGTTATTTTTGAAACAATTGTATTTTTGTGGTTTTTTTAAGTGGCGGTGCCAAATATCGTAATTTAAAATAGGGTAATGCCAATGAAAAACTAAATAAATACTGAAAATTTGAGTGTTTTATGGTTTATATTCCATAATAATTGATGATAATTGTGCCTTTTATATTTGCAAACATCATGAAAACTTTGTTGTACTAATTGAACTATTTTATTTGCGTTTTACCAGATACTGCTGATAAAGACTGTGTTTGTCTACATCAAGCCCAACTTCAGAGGGTTTCTTGTATAAGATTATGACAATAATCGCTAGACATATCATTTCAACGGTAGTAGATGAAACCACAACTGCAGGCGTGGCTGCACAATGGAAGTGAAAAAAAATGAAAGCACACATTACCACAATCCCTTTTCTTTACTGGCACAACCTTATTTTAAGAGGTCTAGATAGACTTTTTACAGCTTTCTTTGACTTTATTTATCCATTGTTGGATTATCAGTCCTACAAACGGAGGACTGGCCTGGATGTGATCCTGTCGAATGAAGATCGGTGCCAAATACTCCACCGAGCCTCCCCAACACCTGTACTATGGTGCAAACTTTCACAGAGAAGTTACCAGAACTTTTTACAGCCGGGTTTGCGGAACTTCAAGGAGAAATAGCATCTAAGGATACCATCTGTACTAAGGGTACACTTCTGTAATAGTAGCGTAATCAGTCCACTTTAAGAAATTGTAATATCACAAAACCATTTGAACCATTAAAACCTATGTTGATTAATTGTTTATAGCTACATTTGTTTTTTGCTTTCGACCAGGGGTCTCCAGAGCTTTAAGTTCACGGGCCGCAATTGTTGAAACTACCGTAGTTGGGTCCATTTACACAGAGGTTGGAAGCTCTCGAGGGCCGTAGTTTGGAGACCCTTGGTTTAAACCAATTATATCCTTTAGACGAATCGAAACAATGCTATTCATGACACTCGCGATTTTTATCAATGCATTATTACTTTGTTATTGAGCGGTGATAAAATTCGCCATAAAATAAAAGCTTTTTTCTTATGAAAACAAATTGACTGTCGTTCGAACCAAAACTTGAACAATAAATCCAAGCTTATCTTTCCAATTTGCACAAATCGTTCATAGAGTGTTGGCCTTGCGTCCCACTAATGTATCTCAATTTTCCAAGGTTCGTTTTGTCGAAAGATCATTACCGAACTTTCGCCATCTGCCCAAATACCGTATCGCAGTGAAAATATAAGATTAAGATTGAATAGTTGGAAGAGTTGAGCCGGATTATGATTTCATTCCAGTTCAACTCTTCTGCCACTGTGCTGGACAGAAGATTGATTTTCTGCATTCCCGTTTCTTCCTTTCCTTAGCGTTGCGACGAGTGAGAGAATCATTCATTCCGGCTTTATGCTTCATTGTTGAAAAGATCAAAAGAGGGAACTTTTTCATCGGCCCATGCTAAAAGCTAGAACTAGTTTCACAAAGTGGAGATAGAAATGGAAACTGTACCTAGAAGGAATCATGAGAGTTTCGTTACTTCGATTGCTGACAATGCAGGGGGATTTTAGGAAGTTGTCTGTTGAATCAAACTCATTGAGAAGAATTTGAGGCCTGAATAAGCCCCGGGTAGGGTCATGCCCATGCCGAGCAATAAATCTGATCTCAATCGATCCCTGAAAGTGGCATTTCCTTTGGGAGCTTTAGGGATTGACGAATCTGAAGGGTGATTGAAAGTTAGTTCGGGTGTGTTGTGAGCAAGTTTTCTTTTTTAGCAAAAAAAAGCAATAAAAAACGCTTCAAATTTTCCTTTCACAATATGTTAATCGGTGTCCATTGGGTTTTTTGCTAAAAAAAAAACTTGGGCCCTATTCTTTGACCATTCCATCCAGGGATGAATCCCTTATCAAAATGTTTTAGAGAATTTCGGAGGAAACACACATGCAACCAATTCAAGAGTTTTGTCAAAACAGCTTAAATCCTCTACGTGGAAGCTATCCAACGGGATCACATTATTTATAGCTGTTTGATAAGAGGCAAACAACGATTGATTTTATGATTATATTGACATTGCTGTAAGAAAATCCTGAAAGCAAGGGGCTGAGAAAAATATAGACTCAGGGCATTGGTATGGTTTTGTTGTTCGGGTTTGTTAGCTTGAAAATGTGTTATGAACTACCATATGTGTTATGAACGCTTGGTAATAAAATGGTGAATTATCCTTGAAGCACATAATGTCAGCTAATGAGAATTCTGGTGACCGGAGCCGTAGAACACGTGAGACATAATTCCGCATAATAAAGAATGTTGATGAGAAAATTTATTTTTATTTTTGAATATTTTTTTCCTCAAGTAAAATATAACTCCAAGGCCTGGCCGTTCCTGAATAAATATAAAAAAAAATATAACTCCGGCTCTACAACATCTAGAAGCGATTCAGAAGGACGATTCAATTCGATGCCATCTCCGATATTTTGAATGCTTAGGCTCAAGTCTTTGCGTACTATGACAGTTCGTAGATAAAAGACACAGTGTAGCAGTTAGTTTTCGAAAAGCTTCAACAACGATCAGAAATGTATTAAAGCTGCTGGTGCAATACATTAATTTATTAATATATTAAGGTAAGCGTTAATAAAATTGACAAGATTCACCGATTTTCGAAACAAATACAACTTAGAAAAGAACCCAACTTTGTTTTGTATTTCGAAGCTTTCCTATTATGCATAGACAAAATTTAACAGCATTGTCTTTTAAATTGAAGTGGCCAATAAATCAATTGCTTCTGAGGTTTTGCTCAAACGGCAAACTAAATATCTTCGTACACTCTAGATATGCTCAATCTGTTATCTATTATATCTTGTTTGATATAATGAAAGAGTGAAGAAGTATGCGGACAAAATGTGCTTTATTCCGTTAAAGTTTTTATTATGACCAATCGCACCTGACCAGCAAACAATCTCCCAGAAGGAGGGACTAGTACAAATCACTTAGAAAATCGTTAATTATAACACATAAAAATGATCACCAAACCCCTTCAAGGCACCCAAAATCAATGGACCAATAGTAAATCATAGTATTCTAATAGGCAAGCTCGAAAGTAAAGGGTTCTCACAATCCCTTTTAGATTGGCTGATCTCTTACCTACTTAATAGGACATACTGCGACAGTACGCTTTGTGTAATATTCATTCACCTTTTCTGAGTACCCCGAGGTACTAATTTATGGTGACTTTTATTCTTATTGTTCATTAATGGCGTTTTTTCTGTCCTGCCGATCCAAAACTGTTTAATGTACGCTAAGGAAATTAGGATTTTTAATGTTATTCGTGTACCAAACAACTGCACCATGCTACATGTGTTATTTGATGGATATTGTGTTTGGTTCATAAGTAACTGTAATTGTTATTTACTCTTCGAGCAAATTTTGCTGTTGTTGAAAATTAAGACGAAGTCGAAAGAAATATTATAAACATGATGATATCGATAGAAATCTAGAACAACTTGCAGCACTGACGGTAAAACAAAACAATTCAGTTGAGATTTGGGTGGTCTTTAAGGGCTATCTCGTTGCAGAAGCTATCTCGCGCAGAAAATACTATATTGAAATAATTTAAATACTTTCCTCGTGAAATAAACATCAGCAAGTCCTAGTGATCGTCCCTATAACCAAGCACGAAACGAGACGTATCGTAAATATAATGTTTTTATACGCCTTCCCAACGCAAAATGACAGAATAATGCTGAACGGTGGGGTGCAGAAATGGTTGAAAATCGTTTCATACCCTATTGCTAAAGAGCGAACCGTCGCACTGATCCGTCTGTGCAGCACGACAGCACACTTCGGTCAATAAAATTCTTTCCATTTTAATAACTATCTCACAGCACAAAGAGGGAGTGTGTTGGGGATTATGAAATGGAAAACTGAAGCACAAAAAAGTGGAATCTCAACAGCTTGTGGAAGTTCATAATTTTACCCACAAATTGTGCTCCGAGCGAGTGCTATGGCTAAGTACGCTGGATCGGTTCTCGCCGAGACATACTGTCTTTTTGATAGGGTGCATTCCATGCTCTCGGTCTTGCTGGACAAATGGTTGCTTCCTGAAGGAGGGCGAAAAAAATAAATGAAAAATAAACCCGAAACAAATACGAGAAAATGATGACGAACGAACAAGATGAAGGTTTATAGTTTTATAATCAACTCAGATGCTATATTTATTAATCTTTCTTCAAACCTCTTCACAATCCACTTTCAACCACTTCTGTTCGCTTTTACATTCTGTTTACTTTTTCACTTTTCCTCGTCTATCTCTCTTTCGTTCTTGTCAGGTTCACAGCATTTAAACCACATCCTTTGGAACGGGTTTAAAATGGTATTATTTTTTTATCCACATTTGTGCTTAAGTACACAACACCATCCGTCGCTTATGAATGTTTTGTTTGAATCTGTTTTGTTATGTCTTATCTGTAGTGATTTTATACGTTGCGGGACTCGCAGGTTTGCTTTCTTCTTCTGCGTTGTTTTGCTTCTGGGGAAATTAGTTTACATTGTGGTATTTACAAATGGTTTTGGTAATGTTTTCTCTTTTTTTCTGTAATATGGATCATCAGTTTTGAAATGGGTTATTAGCTCTTTAATTATGTATGTACTTAATGTAGTTCAATGGATTTTGTGTGTAATATTTCGTACTTTAACTTATCCAGATTACCACAAATCATACAATATCTTGATTTATTCTTTTTTTTTCGTATTTTTTTCTGTTTCTTTGTAATGTATTCTTCTCACTTTCGCGTTCTCATATTTACACAATTTGCTATCGTTTTCCAAATCGTATCAGCAACATCCCAATCAATTGGGGCAAAAATAAACATTTATCTTTCTGTTTTAATCATCCTTCACTTTGATTGATTGTAATGTGAGCGTTTTTGTGTTGTCTTGCGTAATCTATTTCAGTTTCCAATGAGATGCAACAACTTTTTACAATTTTTTTGTTTTGTTTTGTGCACTTTCTCCTCGAATTCAAACAACCCTTCATTATCGTAACCGCACTGGAATGGAAATTAAACTCCCTCCGACCACCTTGCCAGACTCGCAGTTTTGATTAGCTGCGCGGTTATGGTTTCAATTATCAAACCTCGATACTCTCACAAAATCCCGAAAGTTCGAAACACAAATTAAGTTCTTCTTCATCACTTTACGCGGTGAAGGTTGGTGGCATCTGGATCGCAATCTGCTGTTGCCCTCCATTCCCGTCTTCTTTTCACGCAATAAAAACAATCTTATCAAATTCCCATGAAGCTAGTCGTGCTTGTTCTAAGGTGAGGGTAGTTAGAGGCACCATTGGCGGATATTCGCATCATTCCGCCACCTGCCAAAAGTTAGAAAGCCACTCAATTTATTCTGCGCTTGTGTTTTGTTTGGACAGAGAAGCTTTCCGAATTAGACCCAGAAGATGAACCAAGCCGAACAGGGGTGAAATGATTTGTTCACGTTCGTTTGCGGAAGTTGGCCGTATTGTAGGAAAGCTTCCGTTCTGGAGCAGACGTGCAGTTCGTACCCGATGCTGAGCAGGGGTTTTTTTTTCGCTCCCCTCGGTAAAGGTGTCGGTTGAGGTTAGCTGTTACTGTTGAATGATTCAAAAGTGGCGATTTGCCTCCGATATTCCTTGCAGCTGGCTTTCCGCTAGGATTTGTGTGTGCTTTTGGGAGACCTGATTTGGGTCGTTACTGAAGCAGCTTTTCGAGAAGGATATGAGACGTATAGGAAAATGGAAAATTCCTCTCAAAATGAAAAAAAGGACAAAATCGACGTACCAAACGTGATGGAAGGGATGATGCCAGCGGAAGTAAAGCCCATCAAACCTTGGTCAATGTTCGAACCCTTATTTGGTTGGAAGTGAACCGTGTAGTGAAAGCCACATGCGGGGAGTGATGCGAGAACCCGATCAATTATTTATGCATCAATATTTTTTTAATGATATTGAAAGGCGTCCTAGGAGTGCCTCGCGGGGATTGCGTGCACTGTGTGTAGCGTTGTACGTTTTTCGGAAATTGTTTTTCGTCCTTTCCTCCGTTTCTTCGATACACCACAATGTGGATGGGAAAGCCTTTCTTACGAGACGGTGGGATCATTTTTATTTCTCTGGCTTCATGCTTTGCTCGATTTCGTAACCGCAAACCTGTGAGTGGAAATACACATACTTATCCCGAACACGCATTCATTGAAGTGCGTGTGGTGGAAAACCCACTGAGAAGAGTTTCGGTTTTTGGGGTTACGGATGATCCAGCAGAAGCAGAAACAGTAACCGGATAAGCTGCTGCGTTTAATAAAATTGCAAGAAAAATAATGCTCAAAAGGAAATGTAAAACCACACCCATTATTACAGTGAACAAAAAAAAGAGAACCCGCTACAGAACAGTTAACTGAAACCGGGTGCGTTATATCATTTTCGATTTGTGCTGTGGAGGCAAAAGGGTGTAATCGGTAGGGATGGTTGGAATCGTGCCAGTTTCTGCCAATGGCATTATAATGGGTTTCCCATAAATGAGCTGATTATGAACAAATTGTTTTGCGATTGATTTCGTTTGTTGATGCTTCTTTTTCGTGGGAAACTGTAGAGCTAAAGCTTTGATTTTGGATTGTTTCATCGTGAGTTAATTAACAGAACGAGATATAATGAACTTCGGTGTGGGCGGCTTTGATTTATGTTATTTGTTAAACGTTCTGAGTAAACCGAGAAATGTTGTGGTTAATAGTTGTCAGAAATTGACATCAACATCACGTGACGTTTGATCCAAGAAAGTAATAATGGTACATGTTACTCTTTCATTTTACCAAAATAATTATTAAGCCCATCACAAACACGATTGTTGATAACTTAGCCGTCTTCAGATGAAATCTCATATGGCAACTATATATAGGAGTTATGATACAGAGATAAGTAATACACCTTCTTCTAATACGGTTACCTCATTTAAAATAGAGAAAATAGAAAATAAAACTTATATTTATAATAACAAATGTAAACATTAAATAGGTTACAGAATTCAAACTTTGTAACTAATCACTTTTTTCTCAACAAATTCAATAAACACAGGGCTTGTAAAACGAACAAAATTATCGCATTGTGTTCATCATTAATCATTTCACAAAAAAAGTTTCGTTGCCCGTTTCAATGCATGTTTTGTTGTTATATAGGTTATGGTTTAAAGTTTCTAGTTGTAGATATTCTATGTACAGCAGCACTTTTCTTCAAATCAGACGACTAAATGGTAAATGGGGAAAATCTAAACCACTGAAACTAACGTCACGTGTAAAGTGCATTGTACAGTTTTTTTTTACATTGAAAATCAATCATTGGATAATCCGTTTTCTACGTTTTACTATAGATACGATGAATACAACTCGCCTGCAGGGAATTGTAACAATATAGACTTTTTATACTTCAAAAACTACAATACGATTAAAATCTCACTTGACATTATTCAACGTTCGGTTTCCATTTCGTTCCCATTTTTTCATGTTTCGGGCCTTTTTGTTAAGTGTGCTGTTGTTTTGTGTCTTTCGTTTGGATTTTTTAGTTTGCTGTGTCGTTTTGGTTTTCCATACGTTCGGATGTGAAGGATGTGTCTATAAGTGTATTATACTTGTTATGTACAGGATATCTTGCAAGATTTTATAATGCTCCTTCTTATTACCACTACCATTAGTTGCATTATCTTTCTTACTCTACTATCAATTTGATTGATTTATCTAGATGGATTAAACGAAATACATTCGTCATTTGACGAGATAAAACCCCTATTTATCTCGCACTATCAATGGCTTGAAATGTACTTTTTTGTTGTTTTTTCTCCTTGTTTTGTAACAAAATATGCCGATTTTTTACTTCTAATCCATTTGTAATTTTAACTAATTGTGAAAAAGAAAACCTTTATTGATACACAAAATTTTACTAGACATCTCTCGCGAATCAGCGGTATTCGGCGATTGCAAGTCAATATACACAGCTGCTAGATTTGTACCGTTCGTGTGTCATCCCAATTTGTTTAAAACGAAGAAGATTTTCTTTTCGCATGTTTACGCTAGTGTTCCTAATTACAACCAGGTGTTGGCAAAGCGCGGGATAAACAATCAGTGTTGTTATACAACGTTTGTTTTGCTAAACATGATAAACAATGTGTAAGTTTCTTCTACACAAATAAATCACTTGTGAATTCAATCACTCCAATGTGAAATATATCCTGTCACAAGAATCAAGCCAAAGAAACAGATAGTTTGCAATTGGAAAACAATGACACGAATCAAATTTATCTTATCCAACAGCCGCAATAAAACCACCTGTCTATTGATTCCATTTGTGTTTCGTTCGTTTTTTTTTCAGACGCGTCTGAAATGCTTACTGAAATTGCTGCTTTACTATTCTATCGCTTAGTGCACCTCCGTGCGGACAGCCACAAAATCGCATCTTCGCACAAACACTCACGCTGCTGATGTCTCCCGGGACAAGGAACGGATTTATGAGCGTTTTCTCCCTCACGGTCCTACCGCCGTTCTACTATAAAGTCGAAACTAGGCGAACGAGAAGCGTTCACGAACGGGCGAAAAAAAAGAGATAAGAAACAAAGGATCCCGCCTTCGTGTACGACACTACTGCCCTCGGACTAAATCGATAGGGGTTTATCATCTCACAGAATCACACCGCATGGACGACCGTTTGTCGATGCTGGCAGTGTCGGTAATATAGTGGTGAACATTCGGAGCTAACTGACGTTGAGGAAGAGCCGTTTCTCTACTACAGCAGCAACCGGTGCAGCGTGAACCCGACGTCACCGATGGTTTGCGTTCGCATGAGGTCTGTCGCCGGTCGAGCTGTCTACGGGGAATCGCAGAGACGACGTTCATCGATGCGGCGGGTGATAGCGCGAGAAGCAGTAGTGCGAGTAGTATCAGTGATAGAAGCGAACGACCGTCCGACGAAACGACTACCGAGGCGCCACCGGTCTGCATCGCCTCCGGATGTTCACCTGAAACGACCGCGCGAACTGATATCAGCGTTAATAGAAGCGGTGTGTGGTGTGTTTTTCCTGGCTGGCAGCAGGCAGAACGTGAAGCGGAAAACTTTTCCCCCCGGACACGTTCGCTGTCCGAAACAATAGAAACACCCGTCATGGTTACACTTACCGTTGAGAACGTGCACCCGCACGCTGGCTACGTCTGCGTTGGACGGTGAGCAGGAGTACTTGCCCGAATCGTCCAGGTCGGCGTTCTGAATCAGCAGGTGTGAGGTGGTGACGTCACCTTTCTCCGTGATGACCGAAACACCGCCACGGCTTGAATCGTAGCTGATCACCTCGTCGTGATGGTACCAGAAGATGTATGCCGGTGGCTCGGGACTGTACTTGACCGCACAGGTAAGGTTGATAGTGCTGCCCTTGTCCACGTGCAGATCGGGCCCACCGATTATTGTTGCCGTTGGCACTGCAAAGCAAAAAAAAAAGGGAACCATACATGCAACTTCAGTTAGATGCTTGATTTTTTTATGCTCGGCTAGAGAGGAATAGAGATGAGCTTTGAGCGTTTTGCGTTAGCTCTATTCCTGGAATGTCTCGAAGGATACGTATGCTCATCATATATTCCGAATGGCCTGGGAAACGCTGCGTTCAAATAGAGAAGAATGATGTCCCAAAGACCAACCTCGATGATGTCGTGTGACACTGAAAGCTACCTCTTTATTGAACAGTCAAAAGACTCTGGGGGAAGATTGATTGCACAGATGTTCACACAGAAAGTCCTACAAGGTATATGAAATTGAATCAAGCGTGCTGTTGCAATGAAATTGTGATGAGTTTGAAATCTGTTTATTAATTTTCACTCAGCTCAACCGCTCAAACTGCTGCTCCAAAGTACTAAGAAGAGCCATACGAGTTATTAAAATGTTGTACCACTTCGTCTTCTATGTCCATTTGGTAAATTGTTTGTAGAATATTTTCAAATCATGTGACATTGAACGGTTTTGTGTCAAACGTAAAACTTATTTAATTGGAATTTGATTGAAAATACCAAACATTAAAGCAAATTGCAGTAATATCCCGCTAGTTATAGAAAACTCACTTACAATAGTTCAATAATGTTTTTTTTTATCAAGCAGCCAAAAGGCAGCCCGAACGATTGCTTTAGATGCGATGAAATTGACTTTACTGCTGAGTATTGCCGAAAAAGTTCGAAATTCTATGGTGTTCTATTTTAAAAAATTTCACTCATAATTGGTTAATAAATAATTTGATCGCTGATTTCGAATATTTTTATTTAAAAAATAAGTCTTTCGCTTTTTTTTTAACAGAGCCAACAATATTGGCGAATAAAAAGCATTCAAGGGTTAACTTTTATTTGCAGTCAAATATTCTATTTGTTTTGGATTAATTCTCCATAAACCTTCGAAAGCCTTTCTTCAAAAAAGTTCACGGTTCCTAATTAAAACCTTACCATATTGGAGTGTTCTGCATTCATGCCGAATGACTCTTATAACATCAGCTATCGATTAAAATATTTATCGAACACATTTGTTAACCTTTAATCAAAAATCTTTACACCATTGATTTGCCTTGTTCAATGCCCCAGTACTAACGCTCCGACGGCTAAACGTTCCTTCTTGTCCAATCATGAAACGAAACACCTTGGGCCACGCCTCGTTGTATCCCGTGAATACAATAAGGTAAAAGTGTTTGCGTTGTTTTACCAGATCAAACAAGGCTCACCACATCTGACTTTGTGAGGTCCAGCCATTTCAATCCTCTTTTGCTTCCTCGTTTCATCAAACAATCGGTCATTAATGTCAGGGTTAAGAACATTTCCCCACTCATGGATATGGTTGGGATGGCGAATCAGGGTTTGATAACAAGCGGATGGAAGGCTAGTGGTGGATAAACATTACAATTAATTAGGCCCCCATTCCGCCCGAACTGACCCGCTCGTCAAACGTTGCAACCGCAACAAGTACAGACAGCTGTTTTTAACCAGCAGAGCGGTGAAGCTTAAAGTCTTGGTTTTGTCTAGCAGCCTTTAGAGACACTGAATGTTGGGACATGGATGAAAAATGAGATCGTCCTTATCTAAACGATACTGCACGGTTGCAGGGCAGAGACAAAAACACATCAACCGTCCGTTCGTTCTGGGGCGGTCTCAACGAGGCGTGAAAAATAAAAACACCCCCAAAACTAAGCGATCTCTGCCCCTGGCCCAAAATACGTTCCATGCTTTGGGACTTTCCGTACCGTCCTTCCGTACTGCCGTACTGCGATGCCGTATTCACGTAGCGTTGCGCTGTGTGGGAACCATTTGGTCCGATGGGTGGACTGGACTAAAATTAAACATCAACAGCGATTCATTTCCGTCGCGTCGTTTACAGCATTCCGTTTGAGACAAACAGTGGCTCCGCGTACTAAAACGCGTACCGTTTGCCGTAGGTTGTTTCTGTGACAGGGATATCTTTTTCCCGCCATCGAAGCTGCCACCGGGGAAACTTTTTCCGAGGGGACCACACTGCGGCAGCAAAAACAGCTCGTATATATGGGGCCCGGGCTTATTTGGGCACATTGGGGGTCAGGCAGTTGTTTACGTTGGTGCCGTTTTTTGTCCGTTCCAGCTAAATTCCTTCATTATCATTATCGTCGTCACTGACAATGTTTACATTATGGCTTTCGTTTTTTGCCCGTTCCTGCGGAATGTTCTCTGTTCCACCATCTCGTTCTATCTCCAACGGTTAGCGGATAGCACGGGTGCTAGGAACGTGATTTAGGACTAATGTAAACTGTTTAATGTTACACTGCAAATGAAGGAATTGTACTGTTGGCCCAGATCTCACATTTTGTCCGAAATTGTGATGCTTGTTCTTTTTGTAGCGCTTATATCCTTTACATTCAATGTTTGGGGAAGAAAAATTACATTTCGAGCATTGGATTTAATAGAGAATTTTCCATTCCAAGAACGCAGTTGGAATTAACGAACAGCTGTAATCAATATAAACTACACAAATCAATTATAAACATATCGTAGAAGGGACTTATTTTAAATTGTTATTGAATTATTGTTATAACTTGGTTTTTGATAGTGGTACTCGAATAAACACTATTTTTCCAAGCTAAAAGCATACTTTTAGGCAATGGATCTTCTTGTTCTTGGCGTAATAAACTACACCTGCCACTATTGGCTTACTAGACTTATTTTACACCGTCGGCAGATAGCCAGTCCTTGCTACGGGATAATACAGATAATTTATAAAGTCACCAAATTACTATCTTTCAAATGCGTTTTGAAACTAAAAGACTTAGACATTTTAGCTTTATAAGGGCTGTGGTTTAAAGTGGATGAACATAACTTGCCATCAGTTACGTTTACTCCATAAAAACACTAATTAATTCATTGCAAACATTACAACAAACAATGCACAATGGAAGTAACCCGTGAAACAATACTGAACTGGGAAAAACCGTAGCAGTTGGGCTTCAATTAGTGTTCGAATTTATTCGATTCGAAAGCAAAAAGCATGTTTTCTCCTGTTAAAGAAAACGGAGCATACTCGACATCGAGCTCGTTTACTCGTCAGCCAATGGTAACCGATTTTCCCAAAGACGCTTGGGAAAACCCGGTGACAGTTCTGCAACCATTCAGAGCTCGTTCAGTGCTTTCCCAATTACTCAGGATTTTGTTTCACGTACCAAATCGAAGATTGCCATTTCTTAGCGTCAGAAAGTTTTCGCCCGTTTTCGATGGTAAATTCAATAATTTGCACTAAAACTTAGGCGACTTGCGATGGCGACTAAAGGGGTAGGAACACCCGTGAGCAAGGGAACTAAAATAAATCCACTCAAAGTTTACTTCCATTTTGTGCTCGTACCTAATGGTTCCCATTTGCTATATCGTTGGTGGTGAACGTTGCCGCTGGTCGCTGTTTTTATATGTCTCGGTAGGTGAAACAACTCGGTAAGCTTGAATGAGAGAAAAGCTGTTCGCAGAGGACACATTTCTATGTTAATTAATCGAACACTAATGCTTTTACCGGATTTAATTTTTTATACTAACACGGGAGTTTTTTTTTGTGTTTCTCAAACACAGAAGCACAAAGGATACTAGTGAAAGCTTTTTCTGGACTTGTTTGATTTTGTTCTCTTCCTTCCCATTTCGTACACTTTTGTTTGACCCTTGTCCACCGAAAGCCAGGCATAAGGAAAAGGATTATCATTTGCGAAAGGTCAGTTTTGGAAAGTTTTTCCCCTCTTCATTCCGCGAATCCGCGAAATCCGTTTAACTAGTTTCCACTTCCTGTTTGATTCAACCTCTCAGAAAGGAAATGCTTTCCGAAAGTAAAGGAAGCATGGGGGCAAAGAAAGCAAAAAAAAGCTTTGTTACAATATTCTGCAAACCCTCCAGGGCGTACCGAACGAGATCAAGGATGTACGACGCTTTACAGGTGGATTTTATAACTTTGCCATTAATGAAGTTTTTGTTTCTTCCTGTTTTAGCACATAGCCATGTCATGGCATTAAGAAGAAATAAAAGCAATGTCGAAGAATGGTGTACGTCTCTGCAATTTGAAGATAATTCCCTAGCTAGAAATTGCATTCGCTGGATCGGTAGAGGTAAATCAACTGTGTTGAAACAGCTCTCAAAAGAAAAATGCACCGCACCGCGCAAAACCGAAGAAAAAAAACGCGAAGGTAATCTATTGGAATAAACGCATTTTCGAAATCGAGATAGATTTATAGTGCTTTTTTAACAAACTCGGAACAAAATGGATTTTATTACAAAAATTTTTATGGATAATAGAGAACTCCATTGCATGCGATGAAAGGACTGACTGTTTTTCAGCATCTTTAAATTTATGTTAAACTAGAAAAAAAGTTGTGAGTAGATAATTATCCTTAGTACTTTTAGATGTCCTAACATACGTGGTCTTTTGACAATTGACCGAAGTGTTAGCAAAGGGACTGGTTTAATTATACTACTGCGGTTAACTTTAATTTAACTCCAATTTTAACTTTACTAACTTTAATTTTACTAAGTACCTGGACGACCAGCCTATGATAAGATGGAACGGTGCAGATTGGATTGGTCTGGATTGAATGGGCGTAGTTGACGAGTCGCGTAACTGTTAAACACAACAAAAACATTTTTCCAACTTTTTCATATTTTACAAAGTCAAAACATACATTTTCACGAGTGGAAGAATAATTCGAACAAATTTTTAACTCCATAGACTGAAAAGAAGTGTATCAAAAAATACAGTATCAATCGAAAAAAGGTTCATCTACAGGTGTCAAATCTGGGCTATAAAACTTCACTGTTCTTCATATAATTTTTGACGGAAGCAGCCACATGCAGCCGTGTATTATCATGACAAAAAATGCCTGTTTTGTGTTTATTAATATACTTGCACTTGGAAACCATGCATGTTTACAAATAGAACGCATGGCAAACGTTTTTTTTTTGTGTTTTTGCTTAAGATGATTATTCATTTGTTCCCATTAGTTACCCGTAACTAATGGAAAGCCTAAGTCCTACTTATCCTCGTATTTTAAGACCAGATATACTAATTAAAAAAACATAACCGGATTAATTATGAGTTACTCATGTAGCACATTTCAAGAAGCAAGTACTGCAGGGTTATTAATGCAAAGGTCGGTAGTAGAGATGAGCGCTCCGGGCCGGAATCATGATTCCGATCCGATCCGATACAGTACTGAGTCCGATCCGATCCATAAAAGTGATTCCGATTGATTCCGAATGATCCGGTTTCAATCAATATGCTTGCAATAATAGTTCAGGAAATTTTTTTATAGTGAGAACGCTTTCGATCAGAGTTATAATAAGCTAAACAGGGATTTAAATGCATTGAAAACATGTGAAAACGACAAGAAAACCATAGGACATTTTTTAAAAATCACTGGAACTACTGGACTATTTTTAAACAACAAAACTGAAAATCATGCGATTTAGCAAAACTACTCCTATAAAGTTGATTTAAAGATAATTTATAACATAACCCATAAGAAAACTGATGGATCTCGCATACTGCCAAAACTGCTTAGCAAACATACTCAACAATACAAAAAAAGTCAAATTAACCCAAGAAAATATTGCTGAAATTAGTTTGGCGAACTCAAATTCGTTCAATTTGATTATAAATCACTGAGACTTTTTTTTATTTACATGGAAATTTTTGCCACTTGGAAATAATTTTAAAATTTTTTGCTTAACCCCCTCAAAAACCGTTTAATTTTCATATAAATCTATAATAAAATCGATAATTACCGACAATAAGTAAAACACAATAATAACAGTCAAAGTAAAATTACGACAAAACGCCGCAAAGCAACGCACACATGATAGATCCGGCGATCCGGATCAGCCGGAGTTTTCATAGTGAGAATAATTCCACTAGGTCCAGCTGTTTTGAGTCCGGCTTTTGTATGAAGATCCGGAGCAGCCGGAGTTTCTATAGTGAGAATAATTCCACTAGGTCCGGAGTTTTGAGTCCGGCTTTTGTATGAAGATCCGGAGCAGCCGGTGTTTCTATAGTGAGAATGATTCCGGTAGGTCCGGATTTTTTGAGTCCGGATCATCCAATTTTGTATGAAATTTCGTGGATCAGTCGGAGCGCCTATAGTGAGAATGTTTCCCATGTGAGATGAACTAGGTGAGAGCACACACAATTTGAGAGTATAAGCGAAGAGCAAGGAAGAAACGATCTCATGGTGGTCCTGTTGCTCAACCTGAAGTGTATATCTTTCCTGTTTGCACACGTATGTTAAAGCACGGCGAGCGGCTGTTTCATACACACGTGTCAGACTATTTGCGCTCAAAATTGTTTGTTCTCGTTCGTCTCTCTCGTAAGCTCTCTCCTTTTTTATGAATCCTTAACACGTTGATTATGCGCATTGGGGTGTTAGTATTTTTGCTACAAGAAGATCAAAAATATATTCAATAAATTTGCGTTAGATTCTTGCTTCCATTAACAAATTTACGCTTTACAAGCTAATTAATATCTGTAGTAAAAAGGAAACAAACATTTTATCGATCGATTAAAGAATGTTAAGTGTAAAATAATCACACAAATGCTCCTGTTACAATTACTACTCAATGGAATGTTACAACTGCCCACTATAGATTTCACAGGGCACATTAGATATCATAAAAGTTCTTGAAGTGTAAGGTTACTTTACTAATTCGGTCCATTGCACTGCATTGTTTTGCATTGCACGGGGTTGCATTGCATTGTTTTGCTAGGTTATGCTGTTGATAACCATGGTGAGTTTATTGACAAATATTTGTTTCAGTATTATGTCGCCATGTTTGTATTTTTTTTTCTATAAAACTTATGTATGGAATAGCATATTGGTATAAGTAATGGGGCGCAAAAGCCGCAAAGCCTGAAATTAAAATCCGGAGCGCGGAATCATGATCCGGAGCGCGCTCCGGCCCCGGAGCATACCGGATTGATCCGATCCGGCAAAAGGTCGGATCAACCCATCCCTAGTCGGTAGTAATGAAATCTCTTTTCAAAAGCTTGTTACACTCTTAATGGCTTTAAGTCCTTCCACGAAATAAAAAATGGGTCCTTATTGTAACAAGACATTTGTACTTGCGTCATTACAGAAATAGTTTGAAAGCGTTGTAAAGGGCAAGCATGTGTGCATACGATGTAATTTAGAAAGAACGCAAGCAATGACGCAAGGAATTGTGCGGTTTAAATGAGCTTTAAGCATACACCGCAACTACTTTCCAACTAGACTGAAAAGAAGTGTATCAAAAAATACAGTATCAATCGAAAAAAGGTTCATCTACAGGTGTCAAATCTGGGCTATAAAACTTCACTGTTCTTCATATAATTTTTGACGGAAGCAGCCACATGCAGCCGTGTATTATCATGACAAAAAATGCCTGTTTTGTGTTTATTAATATACTTGCACTTGGAAACCATGCATGTTTACAAATAGAACGCATGGCAAACGTTTTTTTTTGTGTTTTTGCTTAAGATGATTATTCATTTGTTCCCATTAGTTACCCGTAACTAATGGAAAGCCTAAGTCCTACTTATCCTCGTATTTTAAGACCAGATATACTAATTAAAAAAACATAACCGGATTAATTATGAGTTACTCATGTAGCACATTTCAAGAAGCAAGTACTGCAGGGTTATTAATGCAAAGGTCGGTAGTAGAGATGAGCGCTCCGGGCCGGAATCATGATTCCGATCCGATCCGATACAGTACTGAGTCCGATCCGATCCATAAAAGTGATTCCGATTGATTCCGAATGATCCGGTTTCAATCAATATGCTTGCAATAATAGTTCAGGAAATTTTTTTATAGTGAGAACGCTTTCGATCAGAGTTATAATAAGCTAAACAGGGATTTAAATGCATTGAAAACATGTGAAAACGACAAGAAAACCATAGGACATTTTTTAAAAATCACTGGAACTACTGGACTATTTTTAAACAACAAAACTGAAAATCATGCGATTTAGCAAAACTACTCCTATAAAGTTGATTTAAAGATAATTTATAACATAACCCATAAGAAAACTGATGGATCTCGCATACTGCCAAAACTGCTTAGCAAACATACTCAACAATACAAAAAAAGTCAAATTAACCCAAGAAAATATTGCTGAAATTAGTTTGGCGAACTCAAATTCGTTCAATTTGATTATAAATCACTGAGACTTTTTTTTATTTACATGGAAATTTTTGCCACTTGGAAATAATTTTAAAATTTTTTGCTTAACCCCCTCAAAAACCGTTTAATTTTCATATAAATCTATAATAAAATCGATAATTACCGACAATAAGTAAAACACAATAATAACAGTCAAAGTAAAATTACGACAAAACGCCGCAAAGCAACGCACACATGATAGATCCGGCGATCCGGATCAGCCGGAGTTTTCATAGTGAGAATAATTCCACTAGGTCCAGCTGTTTTGAGTCCGGCTTTTGTATGAAGATCCGGAGCAGCCGGAGTTTCTATAGTGAGAATAATTCCACTAGGTCCGGAGTTTTGAGTCCGGCTTTTGTATGAAAATCCGGAGCAGCCGGTGTTTCTATAGTGAGAATGATTCCGGTAGGTCCGGATTTTTTGAGTCCGGATCATCCAATTTTGTATGAAATTTCGTGGATCAGTCGGAGCGCCTATAGTGAGAATGTTTCCCATGTGAGATGAACTAGGTGAGAGCACACACAATTTGAGAGTATAAGCGAAGAGCAAGGAAGAAACGATCTCATGGTGGTCCTGTTGCTCAACCTGAAGTGTATATCTTTCCTGTTTGCACACGTATGTTAAAGCACGGCGAGCGGCTGTTTCATACACACGTGTCAGACTATTTGCGCTCAAAATTGTTTGTTCTCGTTCGTCTCTCTCGTAAGCTCTCTCCTTTTTTATGAATCCTTAACACGTTGATTATGCGCATTGGGGTGTTAGTATTTTTGCTACAAGAAGATCAAAAATATATTCAATAAATTTGCGTTAGATTCTTGCTTCCATTAACAAATTTACGCTTTAAAAGCTAATTAATATCTGTAGTAAAAAGGAAACAAACATTTTATCGATCGATTAAAGAATGTTAAGTGTAAAATAATCACACAAATGCTCCTGTTACAATTACTACTCAATGGAATGTTACAACTGCCCACTATAGATTTCACAGGGCACATTAGATATCATAAAAGTTCTTGAAGTGTAAGGTTACTTTACTAATTCGGTCCATTGCACTGCATTGTTTTGCATTGCACGGGGTTGCATTGCATTGTTTTGCTAGGTTATGCTGTTGATAACCATGGTGAGTTTATTGACAAATATTTGTTTCAGTATTATGTCGCCATGTTTGTATTTTTTTTTCTATAAAACTTATGTATGGAATAGCATATTGGTATAAGTAATGGGGCGCAAAAGCCGCAAAGCCTGAAATTAAAATCCGGAGCGCGGAATCATGATCCGGAGCGCGCTCCGGCCCCGGAGCATACCGGATTGATCCGATCCGGCAAAAGGTCGGATCAACCCATCCCTAGTCGGTAGTAATGAAATCTCTTTTCAAAAGCTTGTTACACTCTTAATGGCTTTAAGTCCTTCCACGAAATAAAAAATGGGTCCTTATTGTAACAAGACATTTGTACTTGCGTCATTACAGAAATAGTTTGAAAGCGTTGTAAAGGGCAAGCATGTGTGCATACGATGTAATTTAGAAAGAACGCAAGCAATGACGCAAGGAATTGTGCGGTTTAAATGAGCTTTAAGCATACACCGCAACTACTTTCCAACTGCAATACATTTGTTGCACTCAATACGACGTCATTGCTGGTTATACATTATTCATGTACTGCTAAATATAGGCTTTAATCACATGTTTGCTTCCGTTGGTCATTAAATTGAAGGTAATTAAACCTCTACGCACAATTGCACCGATAATCAACACTATCCGAGATGGAACGGATTTGCATGTATAACAAACCAATTTTTTTAAAAAATCAACCATTCGTGTAATTTAAAGGTGTTCATTGAGTCTCTGTAATTTATAAAACGAGTTGGCAGATTCTGTTACTAACTTTTGAAATTCAAATCTTTTTATTTTTTCAATGAAATTTTTGCTGATCTGAGTGACAGCTTAGATGAAATATGGAAAGAAGTTGAAACTTACACTGTTACTGTTACAGGCAGAAAAACCGGATAGATAACGTAATAAAGTAAATCTCATTTATGGTATGGTAATGTTGTGTTCCATAGGAAATAGGGCAATCGCTAATCAAGACTGAAGCAAAAAAACAGTTTCATGTTTTCTACTTCATCAGTCAATATGCTTCGTACCACCGGTTCGCACACCTCGGACCATGACATCAAGCACGAAATTGATTAAATCTAAACTGCATAATTTACACCTGCATGGACGGGAGTTGTCAGCGTCATCGTTGTCGCGCGTTGAGGTTGATTCCGAGGCATGACTGACCTTCTGTCTATGTGCGGTGGAGTCCATGGAATGCAAGGGAGAAACAGTAGCTAGAGGAAAATCGCATGACGAGAAAAACTAGCAAAGAACTGAAGCAACCATAAACGGCACACTACGAAGTGAACGCGAATAGCATGACTGTTTCTTAGGGTAAAGCTATTTTAATCTGTGTCAGGCTGCTCCTGCAAGTGATTCGTGCTTTCCTTTTCATTCTCTGCTTTATCCATTGCAATATAATGGTAGGATAAAAAAGGAACCACCCAGGTGTTGCAAGGTGCATATTAAACAGTACTATTTCTACCCTGTTTCGTTAAACACTGCTTTTGCTTCCACACCCATCGCGTAGATTGGGAGTTCCCGATACAATCAACACGTCAGTAAACGTAGCAGGTAGCCAGAACCGGAAGTTACAAAGGATGGGTGGTTTTTGTAATTACAGTCCAATGTGTTAGGAATTAAAATGCAATTAAGCATTATATGGGGCCGCATGTAGAGTGGAAAAAAGCTCAGGAACGATATAAAATGAAAAAAAAATTAATACAAGAGACTGCAGTGCAACAAAAAATAAGTGTTATTACTGCTGCGCACAAAACAGAAAAAAACTTGGTAAGATGGAACGTGAAAGATACATCGAAGCAATGTACAATGATGCCGTTTTTTGCTTTGAAATTGCATGTCTATGGTGCAACCATGTTGCTCGGGCTACTGCTGCCTGCAAATGAAAAAATCATTTGTAAATTTCTGTATGTAGCGCGCTCTGCGGTTTGTTTGTCCGCCAGTGACATCGCTTTGCTCTCTACATGTTGGCTGCACATTGCCATTTTATCTTCGGAACGTGTTTTAATCTATTTTTTATGATATTTTATTACCAATCGAAGGGATGATCCGTCTTTATGTATGCGGATATTGCCGGATATGCCGAGTGAAATTAATGACAAAGGCTTTGCTAGAAAAAAGCGAGTAATAATAATAGCGGTTGTTGCCTTTAATCAAAGGTTGATGCTAAATGAAACAAAAATGTTTAAATGATAATAATGTTTGTTCCATTTGTACTGTGAGGTATTTTGTAGAGTCTTAACCCACCAGAACTGTTATCAAAACTCATCCAGATATAGAGTCCTTTTTTTAAAGTAGGAATGATTTTACATCGACTCATTTTTATGTTATTGATCTAATCGTCGAATTAATTGTTGCGCTAGAGCAAAAGAAGAAATGGACGTAGAAATCTTTTGCGATTAGATCAGATGCACAGTGAAGTCAAAAGGTATACCCTTAAAGGTATTGTATATAATTAAATTTCACTCATTGATTATGGCGTTTGATAGTTGAACAATCAAATAATACTTGTCGTTCAATAACAAGCCGTAGAAGAGTTCATAAACTATAATAACAGTACAAAAATAAAAATTAACTTTTGATGTACTCAAAAAGCATTCTTCTGCATGACTTCTGACACTTCTGACTTCTGAAATAATGGTGCACGCTTACATGAGTCAACTTAGTTAATACCTAGGTGCTAGTTAATAACGCGTGCTGTTACATTTTTCATTGTTTCAGTTGTATAGAAAGCTTACAATAACGCTTCGTTAATAATTTTGAGTCCCAAAATGACTAATGAACTAGATATAAAGCCAAAAAAAAAGGTCATAGTTCGGAACAATCAGTGCAAATCATCTTCAAAAGATCGAAAAAAATATGACATACAAATTACTTAATAAATCGTTAAACCAAGATTTCACTTGTTGTTCTTTTTAGTATTTACTATCCGCTTTTCACAGCTACTTTTGTGTTCGAGGGCAATTTCATATCTAAATTCTGTCGTTGAATAGCATGATATCCTCAGAGTAATTTTTTTTATTTTATGTATTCTATAAAATCTATGTGGGATTTATCGTATTTTACAATTTCCTTGCATATAAATAATATTTTTTTCTTGTCTCATTATGTCAATTGGAGATTAAAGTTCGAAAGGAACTATTATTAATGTTTTGCACAATAACTGTAAATAAAGCTCATTCCAAGTAGCTACGCAGTTTTAATGAAAGTGACATTAATTTGATGAAGGCCTTAATTGCATTTATGTCAGAGAGTAAATAAAATTTAACAAAAAAAAAAAACACAGCACAACTTTAAAAAAATAACTTTACGAAAATCATGCAAGGAAATCATTAGATGAAAATACATACGCAAAGGAGGTTACAATAAAACAAAGTATACAACTTTAGTTTTAGCAAACAAGTACAATAAAACTGAAAAAAAACTAAATTTCTTTGCCAAAAAGAACATCATTTCCATTTCTTCAACCCATGTTGACTGGGAAAAACTTTCACTCCAAAATAAATGATGCGATAAACTAACCGCTGTAGCAAAGCATTTGTTGCTGTATTTCACCCATGCTTCATAATGAAAGACTGATGAAAGTATGTTGAAGCATAATTCTAGACCGATGAAGAGACACAATTTGCTTCAACTAATTTCGCACGAAAGACGGAACCATCCTGACTTCATCACAGCGCGTTACGGCTGAACTGTTTTTGGGGCTCCGATGGGAAAATTAATTTAATTTAAATCATTGCAAAGTTTATCCTTTGCGGGTGGCTTCGCCAGCCGAGGGTTCTTTTCGTAGCTTTTCAACATGCTGAAGCAAACTGTGCTATGCGAAAGGTTAGACATCATGAGCAACCACCGCGCATCCCCACCAAGCCATGAAACGGAAAGCTTAAAACAAGCGTTGTTCCTGCGTAATATTTTAGATAGATTTCATCCGGAAGGGTTATTTCTTCAAAGGAATTTGTAAGCAATCGGAACATATATCACTGCTGAAACATTCATTAGGGAGTGTCTATGATATTCCATTCATCATGAACGCATGAATTCAGCTTCCAGATATCATCATAGTCATGCTTTTGGAACGCACGATCGTTGGAATTATTAAATTTTAATTGTGTCACTAGCATTGATTAAAAGAAAATTATGTACCAGTTGGTGCATCGTGCTTTTCCGACGTGCACTATGCAACATTCCGCCTGTCGAATATGCCATACAGGCTGTAAAGAATCCTTGTGGTACGAGCCAACTTCTTTATTGTGGAAACCTCCCCCACAGTTCCACCGCTTTTTGTCTTGAATGCAATCAGGCATGCATGTTCAATAATTACTTCTGCATACGTTGCTTTACTTCCTTATCGTAGCTGTTGTTCAAGTTCAATGGAAAAGTAATTATTATGCTTCAATGGGTTTGTCCGGTTAGCTCAAAGGAATGTATGTTAATATACTGCAAAATGCGCACGTTCAACGGAATGCTGGAAATACAGCATTTGGTGAAAATAAAAGTAAACTGCGCCCCTCTGGCATGTTTGAAGTGTAAAAAACGGTATTAACACGTAATGAACACGCACATCGCGGGTATTAAATAGTTAAAGAAGAATAACAAAAGATCGTGATATGATAACAACAACAAAACTTTATAACTTAACGTGTTTTTAAATAATATTTTCAATATAAATCTTCCGTAAGATTGAGCATAAAATATAAAACACCGTCTTGTATTATATGTTATATTCATTAATAAAAGTTTAAAATGCCAGTGAAAATGAACTAGTCAATACCACGGAACAAACTGTTAATTCATATCTTTTCGAAAGCGGAACTAAGTGTTTCATTAGCTTTACGATATCGGGCAACTGCTTCCGGATTGCTGACAAGAAGCATGCATGAGTCTCATCAAGCAAAATATGGTAAAAAATCATACCCCTGTACACCTGCACAAACACCACTTAGCATTGGTTTAATTAAGCAATCTTATCCCTAATCCACGAATTCTGATGGAGTGTTTTTTTTTGTTCCCGTTTGCGATACTTTGTTCACTTTCTATGACACGCGGAACAAACGATACAAAATTTCACTTTGACACGATTTTCTACCATTTGTGCCGTCAACTCTTTACCGGATTAGGAAGCAAAAACAGCAAAGTCTATTTTTCATGAGCTATTTCTGACCTGTTTGTAGCAATAAAGGGGAAACCCTCGTTGGAACGTGATACGTGTGGATACAGAGTAGAACAACCCATTTACGCCAGGTCATTTCGATCCGTGTAACATTTAATTATGACCGTGTACCGATATGGCTATCAAAACCGGTCCATAGTAGAAAACCTCACCAGGGTTAGGTTGGGTCGCGAAAATACAGGATATTTGCTCGAATGCCTTGAAGCCATTTCTTTCCGGCATGGATGAAAATCGAAAAAAAGAGCACTGAAAAAGTATGCCGGACACAATATATTCGAGAATTAGTCATGTCCAACGAAAAAACGAACGTCGAAAACGGAGCAGAACCCGCGGCACAGGGTTCGATGTTTTAATAAATATTCAACAATGTTTACCCTTCGCACTACAAAAAGAAGGCAAATCAACGAATATCTTACCAGCTCAACCAGACGGCACGAAATAAGTCCTGATGCCTTTTGCTGAAACACGGTCTCAGTTGGCGTTTTTGCAAAGCACAATCTCACTTACGGCAGCAGACCGCCAAGCATTTGTACTGGGTTGATTTTGTTTTCCAAATTCCTGTGTTTTCTATACGCCTGTGCTATGCCAGGGTGTATACTAATGCTCAAGCCCAGTACACGGGCCGCCATTGTTATCCGGTCCCCATTTGCCATCGTCGTCCATAAATTATAACTTTCATGCAATAATTTTCCTACCATCTCAAGGCGCATGTATGCGTCGGGGAATGGTGACGGTTCACCAAAGTACTCGCTAGAACATGGGTAGCTCTTTTGGCGAAGCTTTCGAGCTTCATTTCGTTTCGTTTATCGGGCTTAGGAAATCTACAGAAGGTGCACCCGGTGAATGGAAGTCCAAAGAATTCGCAACGTTAGTACGGATTTTTCTTGCTACGAATTATGTTCTTCTTTTCTTCGCGGGAACTTAAATTTTCCCGGCAAGAAAAAAGCAATGTGTATGTTTGCTGGGGTGAGCCCTTTGAAGTGGACAAGGTTAGCAGGGTAATTATGAGATTATCATATTTCACCGAAAATATTCCTCTACAACAATTTGCATACAATTAGAAGACGCTTAACCAGCGCGTTTGTTGTCGAGCGCACCACCGGCATCTTATTCGGGTGAAATAGTTATAATTTCGGTTTCACAAACAAACACCTTTTTTCTTTCATCCACAGGTGTCTGGTAAGTTAAACAATTTAAGCATCGAATGAAAAATGAAATGTTAAAACTGAAGGTAAAATGTTACGGATCCAACAAGTGGGACTAATTATTGTCGAAGGTTTTTATACAACTTGTGTAGCAAATTTGTTTTATAGTTTAACTGTCTGAAAAAACTTCTTACAATGTTCATTCGTATATGAGAATGTCCCGATTATATCGTGGCCAACAAAAATATATATTTTTGATTGATTGTGATTAACCTCTGTCAGCTCAGCGATTTCGTTTTTTACTTTAAAGTAATTATCGCTTGCATTGGAAGAATATCGATGAGGTTAATAATTCATAGTCAAGGAAATGTTTCAGTTTTACCATTTTCCATATTCTATGAAAATCAGAAATGGCTAAATTAAAATAGAAGAATTTTTCGTTATTAGTGGAGTTCATTTTGGGCGTTGTTTGAATGAACAGCTCATCGTAATTTTTACTACATTGTTATACAGGTAACACCGTTATGTTGCAAAAACACTAATAAAATTATGTGTGCTACGCATAGGCTGATAAATCACAGATTTACATTATTTGTATGATTCATAACAGGTTTGAACGGTAGAATGAATGTGAACTTATTTTTCATTAAGGAAGTTTCTATTGTTATTTTAATAGTTTAAGACATGTTATTGTGTTCACATAATTTCCAAAACTCTTCCATCAAATTTGAAACTCTGTAACATCAATTATCTTAATGTTTCCTCCGTGTCCATAATTTCGCAAGCAGTTTAAAATTGTCGTACAATCATTACCCAGCCCACCATGGTACATTTACATATTATTTCAATTCACCCGGCGAAATTGAAACCTAACGAGTGGGAGCGAACCTTTTGTGGTGCAAATGTGTCACAAAAATGAAGTAAAGATCACGCCCGTTGCATTCCATGGCGAGCAGCAAAAAATGAAGAAAATTTCGTTTGAACACAAGCGAAAGAAAACTGATGACAAAAAATAAGCAGGAAAAGATCGTAGGTGAGAAAAACGGATGGAAAAAATTAGAATAAACGCTTCAACACAAACCGAATGGAATAAAATCAGGAGAGAACGTTCTTGCATCGGCTTGACGAGGGGGGAGCGGTTTGCAGGAAGAAAGTTTTTAATGAGATTGAGTTTGTAGCGATCCGGGACTACACGGACGATTCATTTCGATGTAGGTTCGCTCCCTGCCCAGCAGACCGAAACCGAACCGAACTTCCCATTTTCTCTTCCCAAGTGGGCAGTGAGTTGGAATATGCTGGAATCCGGTCAGATAAAAGTTTTCATTTTTGCGTGAGTTCATTTCACATAAACTTTTTCACTAAATACTCGGGAATGCCCCGGGAGTTAGCTCGGTACGTGTCAATTGATATGCATATTCAAAGATGATTTTTTCCTGCTTTTAAATTTTCATGTTGAGGACTTTGTGTTGTTCGTATATAAGTTGATTGAGATTAAGTGTTATTTAATAATAACTTTTGCTTCTTAAAAAAACGATTACCATATACGATCTGTTTCCTCATATGGTGTTGTACATAACTTGTTAAAAAATAATTTTGACGAAATGATGTAATTTGTTGCTCTATTAACTAGTTACCAAACAAATCTACTGCATAAAGTCTGTGCAAAAAATACTTTGAGGATTGTAGTGATACTACACAATCTTTTTTGTATCGACACAACAACCTGAAGAGGTCTATGCCCATTAATTTTTACTTCCTTTGACTTTATTTCCTCGAAGCTGGATAGTCAGTTTGTGGGGGTTCAGAGTCAGGGGTTTGTGGGATGTATGAAATTTTGGATCGTTCCTGTTGTATGAAGGCCGGTGCCGATACCATTACACCACCTTGACAACACATCTATGTTATGTTAGTAGTTTACCAGTGTTTATCGGCTTGTAAAAGGCAAAATCACAACAATTTCGGACGACTGGATAAAGCCTGCGTATATTAATGCGTCGAGTAAAAAGGGCGCATCAGAAGTTATCGTCCAGCCTCTGTGAGCTACAGTGACAGATAGCGAACCATACAGCAGACCAAACACGTTATGGAAGAAAAGTTTTCGATCATTACATCAAAACAATTCGATTGGATTGAAAATTGATATCGGTTAATATCAATTTTCATCGAAAGATCTTGATTCGTCTCTCTTTCTGCGTGTTTTTAAGGAACATCCGTTGCTTGTATACATATTTATTTGCCAACCACTCAAGGCTCGTTACGCGTTACATATTACTAAAGGAACTCAATTAATCCTGAAAGAAAGAATCTAACTCAGGCTGGTTATACTTTGCTTGCAAATCTGAAGCTTATGACGGAGTTGAGAGTTGAACAAATCGCGAATCGGTGGGTCAAGTGAACAAGTGAGGTGAAGTCACATTGAAACATCGAAATTTATATGTCAAATCAAATGCGACAGTCTCGACATCATACGAATTAACGCACAATCTTCAGAGCGGTCTTAAAGTCCTGAGGGGCGAAGGGATACGAAAAATTACGGATCGCATTCCTTTTTGAACTGCCCTATCTGCAAATGAACTGCAAATGAAACCGGTTCTAGAGTTATACAAAACACATACAGTTGTTAAATTAATGCAATAAAAACACGAAATCTTTCCAGAAGTAATGATTTTATAGCATAAAAGTATGAATAGCGATATTATTCATACACTTATCCGCACATTTCGTCAGTTAATTCGTTTGTGCGTTTTCTAGTCACCAGTTCCCGTCAACCAACGCACGTGTTAAGCTTCGTATTAAGCAACAAAATACAATCGCACAAAGGGTTGAGGGAAGGGAAAACTCGCAACAAAAAATACATGAGACATGCATAAAAAATACATGTAAAAAAATCAAAAAATATTTTTCAATAATATGTGTGAATGGGAAAAAAGGTCCCAACTTATTTAAATTTTCAGAAAACAAGTTTTGGTTTGAATTTGTTTCATTGATTGAATTAAAGGCAAACATAAAGGTAAAAACAAGCATTACATTTCACACAATTAGATTCTTATTTGTCTTTAAGGCGCAAAACAAAGAGTAATTAAATTCTTCGTTCACTTTTTTTTGTTTTTGCTTTTGCACATTATGTTGCACATAACAGTGTCGTTACATAACATGTTTACCGTGTATGACATCCTGATGTCTTTTGGAACAGCATATACTGCGTTAAAAAAAACGTAATGGTAATGGTAAATTTTATGATGCCTGTATCCCGTGTTCTGCCATCACAAAGATTAGCTCTAAAATGTGATTAAAAGTAACGTTATTGCTTCCCATTCTTTTTCAACGCAAACACACGTTCGCAGAAAAAAAAACATTCATTAACCACATGCCTGCACCGAAGCAATCAAGTCATTAGAATGATTAAGAAATTACGCATGCTGGAAAAGTGGTTCTCGAAATGGTTTCCAAATTTGTGTACTCTTCCGATGCAGCTAACGAAAGAGAGTTTAGGGAACACATGATGTGAGAGGGTGTATTCGGCGTATGCAGAGGATTAATTGCGTTGACATATTCTGTTTCAAGTGAAAAAAAAAACAACTTTGATGCCTTATTATCTTCATCGCGTTTTCGGGCTAAATCCTTCGGTTATATTAAATGGGTCGGGGAATGGGGTGAGCTCTTCGGTTGGCTAGTCACCCGAGTGTTTCGTTTACCGTGGGCCATTTATAAGTGTTAAAAATTACGCATTTTACCAGCTGACGGTTCTGTGCATCAATTAAACTCGTCAACCGTTACGCAGATGTAATGATCCACGTGGTACCATTTTTTCATTCTTCACCATATCATGCGCAAGCATGGCGCTTTCCCATGGTGTGAGAGGAATTTTGGTTAACCAAAGCCTACAATTTTCCCGGTGACTATGGTCGGATGTTAGGGTGTGCACAAACATGCGAGAGTAACGCAACTTTGATGCTCATTATTTTCCTTCTGGTAGGGCTCGTGCCGTGAAAGTTTTCACACACCACAAAACCCATATTTCAAACGGTACCTACGAAAAGATTCTAGTCCTTCGATAATTAGCTACACACCGAACGAGCGTCTCAAAACACCCCCCCCCCCCCTCCTCCCACACGCAGGAAGTGCGTGCGTTTGTGTATGTGTGTAAGTGGGTGTGTGGGTGAGTATGTTTCCGGTTGTTTGGTTCGAATAACGTTCACCTACCGAACAGACGGTAGATAATGAGGAAGTACGGCATGCATAGCGCAAGATAGATCGCACGTTGAAGGCGTACTGTCGGAAAACTTTTCGCTTGAATTGTGGTGCTTGTGGGATTGGGATTGATGAGACTTTTCGCTTCTTGTTGAAGATAAAAAAAACGACCTGCCGATCTATGACCTCAAACGCGGTGCGCACATTAGAGGCAATCTCGAATCCCTACCCCGGTAGCTCCACCGACTGTCGAGAGCACCGGATGCAGGAGTTTTCTCATTAAAAGCCGCCCGAAAAACCTCAGTCACTCTGCAGTCCATGATAAGCGAACTAAACATTCGAGGCGGTGGCCCAATTAAAGAATGCTTCGATGCATAAATAACGTGACCCTGAGTAACATGGGAAGCTTTTCTTTTCCTTCGATGGAGGAAAGTTAGGCAGCGACGAAGAGACTTCCTTTTTCCGGAGTCTTTGAAGCGCATTTGTGTGAAAATTACTCTACACCTTCCGGACGCTTATTTTTGCCACTTTTGACTTGCTGGCCTGAATGGACGATAGGAAAATGGCGTAACAGCAGGAAGACCGAACTGAACGATTTATTTTCGGCGATGGTGAGCGACATCGTGTTGGAAAGGTAAGAACCATTGTGAGTACTTCATTGGCATCCTTAAATGGAACCTCCCGGATATCTTTAGAAAGGAGCCGGAGCCGGTAGTTCGGAGAAGTTTCAATAACGATCTGTAGCGGAAATAACCCGCGAGTATAAACGGACGACATCGTCTCACTTAAGGTCGCACGACGAAAAGCCGAATTAGAAATAAAAGTCAGTAGATCATTACCAGCGAAAAAGATCAGACGTACCAACAACCCTTTAAGTAGCGCTATCCGAAATCCCGAGAATAAACCTCCAAACTGGTGACCCCGACGTGATTGGATTTGTGCAAAGAGTTATTATTTTTTTTTTTACAATAACGTTCTTTTTGGTTTTTTTCCCGGGCGCCTGAGAATATACCATGACCACCCCTCCCGTCGAGTGCAAGGAAGAAAAGCTGCAGATCGCGGCATCGAGTCCGCGAATTAATTATCCCACGTTCGATGCGGACGATGTGGAAACGTGGTTCGTCTGTCTAGAGGCTGCATTTTGTGTGAACGCGGTGAAACTAGATAAGCAAATGTTTAACGCGGTCATTGTGGCACTGGGCTCGCAAGCCAAACACTTTCATCACGCCATCGCGATGTGCAACCAGACGGCGTCAAGTGACAAATATCCCATGATGAAAAAAGCAGTGATCGAGCATTTTCGGTTATCAGAAAATCAGAGGCTGACCAACCTATTATCCGGTGTATCGCTCGGCGACCAAAAACCTAGCCACCTCTTGTCGCAAATGCGCCGAATGGGTGGAGAAGGCTGTTCAGACGCGGTTCTTTGCAACATTTGGTTACGGGCACTTACACCGACGGTTAGGTCGATTATTGCTGCTGTCCCTTCCGTCACTTTGGATGAACAGGCAAGAATTGCCGACAAGATCATGGAGGTTCCCCATAACGAAGTCTCGGCAGTTCGCACAGAAAATGTTCCCTCGCAATCGTCCCAGATTGCCGCATTAGAGTGCAAGGTCGAAGCGTTAACCCAACGGCTCGAGGAAGTTTTTGCAGTGCATCGACCCGGATCATATGATCGACAACCGAGACAACGTTCGAGAGTGAGAGAGCCCTGGAATAGGTTCTCGTCATCACAAACACGCCCAAAATCGCCACGCCGATGGATATGCTGGTTCCATTATCGCTACGGCAACAAAGCTGAGAGGTGCGAGAAGGTTCATTCGAACGATCCTAACACTCAATGCATTTTTTTCGACGAGCAGATACCACTACAACGAAAAAAGTAGTCCGTTTTGTACTACCCACCAGGGTCACTCCAGCATCCAGTCACCCATCGTACTCTGAAACACTCAGTTTCTCTCTCAAAAGAGTACCCAAGTACTCACCACTCTCTGAAACACTCAGATCCACTACGCAAACACACGTTAACACCAGATTCACTACCGAAGAACCCATCGCCGCAACAGAGAACACTACCAGAGCGACAAGCACTGGCACCGCCGGTAAAAACACCAATACCACATTCGAACAAATATGCCGCATACACATCACCGATAACGTATCGCAACACCGATTTTTAATCGATACCGGCGCCGAAATATCCGTTATGCCACCAAGCACAAAAGAAAGGTCGAACCCTTCGCCTTTGCGGAAACTATACGCTGCGAATAGCACTCAGATCAACACATATGGCCAGAAAACACTAAAGGTGGATTTAGGTTTGCAGCGAAAGTTTATATGGTCGTTCGTCCTAGCTGACGTCAGCACACCTATTATCGGCGCAGATTTCTTGAAACACTAATAGATAAGTTTACACGTTGGCCTGAAGTAATTCCACTACAGAATATGACGGCAGAAACGGTTGCACGAGCATTTATCACAAATTGGGTTGCGAGATTTGGTGTACCGCATAAGATCACTACCGACCGCGGGCGACAATTCGAAAGCGATCTTTTCAAAAAGCTTTCCGAAATGCTAGGAATCGATCACCTTAAAACGACACCTTACCACCCACAAGCAAACGGTCACATTGAACGCTTACACCGTCAACTAAAAGCAGCGCTTATGTGTCACGATCGCGCTAGGTGGACCGAGACACTACCGTTTGTTTTATTAGGGATGCGGTCAACACTGAAGGAAGACTTAGGAGCAACCGTTGCGGAATTAACCTATGGTACGAGCTTAAGGCTACCAGGAGAGTTTTTTGACCACAGTACAACAGTATCGAATGCGACACCCGAGTTCGTAAACAATCTGAAAGCAATAATGCATAAAATTAAGCCCGTACAAACAACAGATCATAGAAAAGAGAAAGAAGGGTACATACAAAGCAGCCTACCGACATGTACCCATGTATTCGTGCGAGTAGACAGGATTAGACCAGCGTTAACATCTCCTTACGAAGGTCCATATAAAGTGTTGAGAAGAACCAAAAAAACCTATACACTCGAAGTGAAAGGAACGATATCGATAGACAGATTAAAACCCGCGTACACGAATGTATCGAGCGAAAAGAGCGCATCAGTAGCAAACACTACACAGTATCAACGGGATACAGTGGCAGACAGAAATCCGATACACCAAACGCGTTACGGAAGAAAAATTTATTGTCCACGTAATTTTTAAAAGAAGGGGGGATGTGATGTAGCGGAAATAACCCGCGAGTATAAACGGACGACATCGTCTCACTTAAGGTCGCACGACGAAAAGCCGAATTAGAAATAAAAGTCAGTAGATCATTACCAGCGAAAAAGATCAGACGTACCAACAACCCTTTAAGTAGCGCTATCCGAAATCCCGAGAATAAACCTCCAAAGATCCTTTATATTTGTTTGAAAGAATAGTGTACATTGTTATGGAAAGATAAACCCTTTATAAGGTGTTTTCCGACAGGAGGCTGTAATTTTTAGCATGTTAAATCATAGACTGATAAACTGACGATTTTACTCGTTCAAGGATTTAATTGCTATTCCACTAATTGTTTGTCTGAATTATTGTGAATGTAAGTCATGGTTTAGGCAGTATTACTATTGCCATAGTTTTGACTACCTATTAAGTTAGTAAGACATTGATGAAATATAACATTATTTGGAATATTCTTACAAATGACCCAAAATCTCTCAAAACATTTAAAAAATAAAATGCTAAGGCGCGTACTCTGTATATAAAGAACTTTTCTTTACTTATGCAACAATCAAGCTCGAAACTTTATTCGCTACAAGCAAAATAAAACGTATTTTTTACTTGAACAATCTACAAATGTCGCTAAACGGTGTTTATTTTGACTTGTTTACTAATTAATATCCATTGAACATACACTTCTCCTTTCTGTTATCCTGTCCCAATATTTTCCTCTTCATTATACATTATGATTAGTTGTATAATTCAGATTTATATATTTGTTCAATACATATATAGGAATCGAATGAAACAAATAATGGTAATAATATACTATTAATAGTAATAAGATGCAAGTCAAATAAAAAAGATTATACATGCAGCAAAATGTTGTCCTTGAACTTTATATTATGTTTTTGCCGTACCTGTGACTGAAGCTTGAGAAGGTTTTGCGCAAAAATTTCCAGGGAGCGTCAAATTTCCATTTGCTTGACAAATAGCTCACGTGAGCATAAGTGCTTATACTGAATCCTTCGGAATGTTTAGACGATTGTGGAATGGTTAAAAATTCCTGAAATGCTTTGTGTAATGTTGCTGTAAATCGTTTCAATTTCGATCGGCACAAAATAGTAGGAGAGAAAGAGCTGTAGCAAAACAATGTATGTAACGCTGTTTCGTAAGATAAGTTAATTTAAATTTAATCTTATTTCTAAGTTGTTTGTATGAAACGTGAATAATTAGAAATCTATATGCAGTTTTTGTTTTCTTATTTTCAAAAACAAAATTAGTCCTTGCTATGGAAGAGCGACCCGGGTGGAATTTTTTTAGGTTCCGTCGTGTGCGATCGACGCCACTACCAAATACAGTTTCGGGACGTACGGGCCGACCAAAACGCGTTTTGAAACGTTTTCCCATTCAAAGCATTTACTACGCTACGATCGTAGTGACTCTCCGTTACATACGCAATAAGCACTATAGACAATATATATATTTTTATCATAACATAACCGTTCATGTTGTATTATGCTATGCTATGTTCCTAAGTACTATGGTAGCAAGAATTCCAGGAATAAGAACAAATGCATATAAATAGTGAAAGAAACAATGCAAGACTAGAATAAAAAATTTGGCTTAAGAATATTACTGACATAAAGTGCCAAATTTACTAAAATTGTAAAAATAAACCGGCGATATAAGAGTTATACAATAAAGAAGATTGAAACGAAAATTGAAGTTCTCTCCGCAAATAATGGGGGCGCATGGTACTTTATCTGGGTGGTGTTAAGTGGAGACGCCTAGTGTTTTGTTCTCTAAAGCCAAGGTAATACTGTTGTTTTTACATTTAGAATTTTCTTACACGAGTGCTCGAATATTTTAAATTTTCCACACAGATCAATTCTAATCGAACGCACAACTTAAAACATGACATGGATTATGCAATCAACCGAATAACAAATCATGTTACAAAAACATACTATTAAAATCAACAGCAATATTAATCCATTTGCATGCTTGATTATGCATCTTTGATGGAAAAAAAATAATCTACCCGTGAGGTTCAACAGGGGATGTACATTTCTGTGCCCAAGTTCACCCACAACGATGCCAATGGATTAAATTTGTTCCCACGAGAACGATTAGCGTAATGTCTGTGTGTGTGTGTATGTGAGTAAATAATTAACCCATTCTGCTCTGTAAAATCCACCCAGCATTACATTATGCACTCACTAAATGTCAGATGAGTTTTAGTTCGATTTTAAGCATACGCAGGTGTTATTACTGGAGGGAAAAGCTTCTCCAATACATCCTCGGGGAGATTATGGAAAGTTGCAAACTTGCGTGATACAGGATGGTAAAATGTTTGCACAGACTAAGGTGCATGCTAAAGAGCTATCGCATGTCACATACATTACGGTTGGTGGAACGCTATAATGGAATTCAAATCAATTCCGATCCAGCTAACCCACCCGTACATGTTATTTGATTATACGTGTGCGAGGCAGGTTGATTGACATAATTACAACATATTCCGGTTGGCATGGTGCTGTGCTGGGTGTTTTGGTAGGCCTCAGTATCGGAGGGCAGCGTAATTCTAAATGCAAATCAAGGCCACATGGCACTAACGAAGACGGATTACGCGGTTGCAGAGCCGATGTTCGACATTCAAGATTTGCTCTCGTTAGCCAAACGGTACCCGAGAGGTTTCGTAATCAATCGTTTTAGCCATATTGGGATGGGGGAGGTGGGGTCTTTTTTTTAATTGTTTAGCCAAATTGATTAATATACATAATGTTTAACGGCAAAAACTCTATAATTATTTGTATAAGCAAAGCTTTTTATTCGTTGACTAACCGAGCATGCCTAGTATAAAATAAAATTTAAGGAGGCAAAACCTTCCACTAACTGTACAAACTAACACAAGCGATGTCCTAAACAATTTAATAAATGAAAGAAAATAAATAAATAATTTAATTAATAAATAAAAAATATTAATTAAATAGTTAAATGAATATGTTTTTTCATTTTATACAAAAATGAGCTGAATAGTTAAAGTAATATCCGCTGGGCTCTCGAATAGTTTATCCCGATCAAATTTACAAAAAAATATATATGGGCCAAATGGCCATTATAGTGTTACTTACCTACTTCAGAGTTTAATAAAAAAAAACAAATAACTTCTACCAATCGATATAAAAACTTAAAGCTTTTCTTAAGTATTTATTCAGATTTGAACTTACCAACTACGCTCAACGTCACGAAGAAACTACGCACTGGTTGGGTCGATATCTGGCATTCGTAGATACCTGCGTCCCGCTTTTGGGCCCACTTGATCTGCAGCGTCCAATCGTCGATGTTTTTGTGATGTGTCGCCTGGAACCGTTGGTCGGAGGTGTACGTGTAGCTACCGACGGTGAGTATATGGATGTCCCGATGTCTAATCCATGAGACCTGAATTTTCCCCAGCCACAATGAATATCCCATTTCGATACCATATGATGGAATGTCACACCGGGGTATGTTGAGCAGCGTGAAATGAGAAATTGTTCGTCAAGAGTAAATATTTAATTTGATTATTCAAAATAAGGCACAGGATCAGGACCGTGTTAGAATGGAATGAAATAATGGTTTTTCGTTCTCCGTCCCAGGGGATGAGATGACCTTTTTATTTGGCTGTCTTGTGCCTATTGAAAGTGGAACTTTGTTTTGGCAGGATTTAATGTGCTTAATAATTTCTCGATGGCTTTCTTCCGAAAAGCCTTCCATTTGGAGTAGCCTTTTTTACGGGTGTTCGCTTCTTGGTCGCCTATCGGAAAGGGTCGGCATGCACCGTCGGCTGCCAACGTCAATTTGCAATGAATACTAAATTTGGAAGCTCTCGAATGATCTCGAAGGCGAACAACTTTCGGAAAAGGCGACTATCGACCTTCCCGCCTTGTGAAGTTGAGAAGTGGGCGCGTGGGGTAGTAACGCTAAAAGTACCCATTCATCTTGAGAAGTTTTTGAGGTAACAGCTGCCAGTAGCTGGACACGATTAGGCACGCATTGTTTTTACACTCCAAAGGTATCGACCGTAAATGCTTTCGCAACTCCACGTTTACTGTCAGCCTGTGGAAGGTATGAGATAAATTTTTCTTTTCAATAGCATAATTGTTGCAGATAGTGGGACCGCTTTAGTATACTTGGTTTTATTACAAGTTAGTCTTAACGTTCTTCAGAGATACACGCATCGATTCAACCTGTGACCTCGATGGTGTGAAGAATTTAAGTATATAGTTCAGCTATTGTATTACGAGTCTATACGACAAATGTCATGTTTTTATATTTTTGTCGACAAAAAAACATGTTTTTATATTGGGAAATATCTTTGAACACTTCAAAGATTTCGTTTTACTTTAATTACTGAGCTGAAAATATTCCAAAGCAACGTGTTTTACTGAGATCCGGACACTGTCGGATTACAAGGATAAGTTGAGTGTAATAAAAATTTAATTGTCTTCACTGCTGCCTACGGACGTCGTAATATAACGCGCATCATAATCAATCTATCGAAACCGCTTGAAGAAAAAATAGCAACTCAGCTGAATTACGAAACTTATCCCACGCTCCACCTTTTCTCCACCGATGCCACTCGAAAAACATAATTTTGCAGCCGTTAATTTTCTTTCACCTAAAAATGATAATTTTGATGGCCGTTTCTCCTGCCAGCAATAGAAACAACACTTGAGGCGATTATGTTTCTCAGGCAGTCCAGCAGAAAGAAGCAATTAAGAATCAGTCCCAAAGACCATTTATTTTGATCGCTTTTACCGAACGTCCCTTTGTGAGCAGCGTCTTAAATTTGATAAGCCAAACGACACCCTCGTTTGGCAGTACATCAAAAAATAAAATAAGTTCCAGAAACGGCTGGACCGGCTACAACGATATCCTCAAAACGCAGTGAGATAGAAGAAAAGTAGTTAAAACCAAACGACCTAACGTCGGCCATAACTCTTTCAGCCATTGTAATTGACGGATGCGGGCGACCTGTTAATTATGGCCATAGGATGAAAATTAACGAACTGCTGCAACCATTTGCCTTCTCGATGGCCAAACTCGGAGCTCCCAGTTTTTGGAGCAGCTTTGATCAACCTTGTTTTCGTGGCATACCTTGGGAAACGGTTGCCAATGCCCCTATTCGAGGGTAATGTTTGCAATTAATGGAGCTCAAAAGTCAGCAATTGTTGGGCACGTTTTTTTTTTGCTCCGTAAACGTTTGTTTGCTAGCAGAGCCGAAAAAAAGGGAGCGCAAGCAAATTAATTTGTCTTTCCGTTAATGAATGTTTATTTTCCCGAGGTCGGTAGCTTCCGCGATCTGCACTCGCCGTTCGCGTCGGGTTCAGCCTTGTTGGCCGTGTGTTCGTTCGCATTGTTGATGTGGTGCGAAAAATTAATCGAATCGTAGGAAACCCCGGGGGATACTGTTATCATAACTTGCGAACAACAGTATGTTGTTCCTCTCACAGGGGTTGGGTATGTTTGCATAAATTTTGGCTTTTCTGGCGAGTCATCGGAATAAAATGTTGTTCACACGTGCACCGTACAGAAAATGTTTGAAGTTGGATAATTTAAATAATTATGGATGGTCTCGACGTCAAAGCCAGACTCATCATTCACGGTGGTTGATGCAGTGGAGTAGACGGTAAATACGAAAAGGGTGCAAATTTACGAATAAAAAATAACATATACAAAAGATTATACATAAGGATTACGCATACGTAAGGATTGGCACTTGTTTTGCAACATAAAGCTTACACAGCAAAGATTCATTCTTTCTTATGAATGTTATCGTTCAGGAGCTAGTATTCATATTGGCCCGCAGTTTTTTCTCTCATTTGGCTTATAAAGTGAGCTTGTATAGCATTATAAAAAGATTTACATAATATTACTGTTGTAGACAACGGTGAAGTCGGCACTTGTAGTTTAACGCATGATTTGTTTTTTGTTTTCGTCACCTGACGTAATGACGGTGACAGCTCGGTGACGGGTGACAGAAGCCGTTACCGAAGGGACGATGCCATAAAGGGATCGAGATCGAGGCGCGAAAAGGGACGATAACGGCCATCGCGTGTGCGCCATCGATTTAGAGTCATTCACAACCGAAACGCGCAAGTGATAAGACGTGTAATTTTTTAACACCACTCGCACCACTCGTAACACCACCACCACCACTCGTAACACTCGTACCACGCACCCGAATTATACCAGCGAAGCCGTACCACCTGCCCAAACCAGTGCTCCGCGAAAGAAGTTTGAAGTAGAAAATAAAAGTGGTAGAAACCGGTAAAAATTGGTGTTAGGAAACGCGTCCACGGCGAAACAGAAACTGGAAAGAACGTTGCGTTGCAACAATTACTATTATATTATGATTGGACATTTCAAAGCTATTAACTTTAAGATTCTTTGATAGTCTTATACAATGTTATTATGAATATAAATAAATCTTTAATTATTTTTGTAGATCTAAGGTAATTGATTTTGAGAAAGTGAATAATTCGCTCCATCGCTTAAATCAAAACGACGGTTGAGAGATAGCTCAAAATTTGACTTTTATACTATTTTATGTAAACAACTGTTGGAGGATCATCAGATGCAAACCAGTACCAAATAGCATAAATTAAAGAAAATTTTGATGCACGATTCGAGACTTTATCCGAATCATCGTTCAACCTGAACAATATGATCTCTCTCTGCCAAATATTATCTTACTTTCATCCCTTAGCGGAGCTAAGCTTCCTTTAAACCTGGAACATACTATTTTTTTTGCAACATCAACGGAGTCGAAGAACGAGCAAAACATGATAAGTTTTTAATTTGTTTGTTTGTTAGATTAGAATCAACGACTTATTGCTTGACTGTATGCTGCAAAATGATAAATTATAGGGGTTCTTAAACCAATGAAAGGACAAGAAATGTTATGGAGGCAGCCTAATAAATAATCGTGTTATAAAGAGCAAGAGCAATGTATCATTAGTGTTATACCTTATTATCGTAATGAATATTACTATTAGCTTATTCTGTACCCAACGAAAGATTGAATTATAACATTTGATACTCCATTAGCTTACTCCTATACTTAACTGAGTAACAGCAACGCATTTAGGTACATTGAATTTAAACACCCAAAAAGAGGAAGGTCAAGTTTGCAGACCGAGCTCAGATTCCAAGTCTAGAACACTTCTAAGCCAAAAAGCTTTATAAGTGAGTGACAGTATAAGCCTTGCCTTCAGTGTGCCGTTTGGGATTTTTGGGGACATTTAGGGACGTTTGGGACATTTACTAAAACTGCTTGGCCAGCATTCTTCTCATCGCTCAACGCAAATACAAATTTCATTTTAAGTAAATGTGGAAAGGAACCATTTTTTTAGGGAGGTGCAAAATTCATACAGCATATGTTTGATGAGAGCGGCGAGTGAATAGTATGTATGCAAAGCCAAGAACGTGTTGAGTAGACATGTAGAGTTGCATCTTACCGTTTTGTTGCCCAGATTCTTCACCCGACAGCTCAGATAAGCGGATTTGCCAACGAGCCCAGTGACATTGGTCGGCGTTGTGTCGTCAAAGTACGGTTCCTCCCATTTGCTTTGCGAGCTTTGGCCCGGCCCCGACTGTTGCTGCTGGCTGTGATGTGAGCCACCGAACTGGCTGGCGGACGCGGACGCAACCGAGCCGGACGCCACGTACGCCCGCAGTTGTGCCGTGCTGGTATCGAGGAATGATTTATATCCATCGAAGGGCTGATGATGCTGAATGCCACCGCTGGTGATATCTGTAATTGGAACGCGCCGCAACGGGCACGGCGATAGATGGAGAGGAAAATTGTATCAGTACATCGATCACGCAAAAGCCAGCAGTCGGCGGTTTTGCACTGCCACTGCCGAGCACCGTTCTTGCGGGTGTGTGTATGCATGTCAGGGAGCTTATGCTACTCAGTGGGGGAGTTTGCGGTTTATTAGTTAGAGGTGTGGCTGCTGGAACGATTCCTAGGTAGCGATATGGTGTCACATCGATGGGAAGCTTGGTGGGTTCGCAATCGTATTTACGTGCGGTCGATTGCGATGGTGTTTATACCCGTCCGGTGGTCGTTTGGGAATGGCTCCCATCCACCCTTCCAACCTCCCGGAGGACGCGCATTGTCACTGACGATTTTGTTTGTGGCTTCAGATCCCCGACTTCCTCGTTCAACAATGCAGATACATAACTACCAGCAAACATCGCCATGAATCTGTTATCGCAGCTGATGGGTATTATCTTCCCATCACCAACTACCTAGAATGCGAGTGCGAGAGGGACTTGGCATATTTAGCGCACGTAGTGCATAAAACAGTGCGTTTGCATCTGGAAGACTGTGTTGCCATTGAAATGGTCGGAACCTACACTGGAAGATGGATGGACATGTGGTGCCCAGCTTAGTTTGGTCTGCTTGCTTGCCAAGCTACCGGACGATGGTAACCTTTGGCCGTGGATACTCATAAATAATACAACACATTTGTCCGACAATCATTTTTCATTGAAAATAAATGATCCGTCAGAAATGGTGGACGTTTCACGGGATTAATTTAATTTCTCCCGTGCAATGAATGGTTTAAGCATTTTCTTGGGTTGGTTGTGGACAGAATACACGGGTTAGGTAAAAGTTTGCTGTATGAAGAAAAATGATCACGAGTAGAAATTTGAGAAACGTTTAAAACAATTTGTTAAACATCCCAAAAGAATTACGTGTAAAAGAGTGTTGGCGACTCACTCTCAAACCTATGCTATGTAAAAACCACTCTCTATCCAATTTGTTTGCTGCTTAAGCAGCGACAAAATCACTCTCTTTAATCAATTATTGTAGCACGAACGATAAATATTTGAATAATTTTAATTTGCGGCAAAAAAAAGTGATATTGGTGCTAACGAATAAATTGCATGTGCAGAAGTACTTGTCGAAGGCAAGTGTCAATTATGGCCATTTCGTTTTGAAAAATTTCAGCTTATTGAGGGTTTCTTCGTTGCATGAGTCGAGTTCGTTTTGTTCTTTTGAATTTTTGATGGCGTACAACGTTGCTGTTCATTGCAAGTGGAACATAATAACCTCTTAGCAAACCCTGATTAAGGTAACGGATAATTATTTTGTCGGTTGATTGTACAGAACAAAAGTACATTTATCATTTTATGAATACAGTTTTTACAGCTTTTAGGATTATAAGTTTACTTTTATTTATAAACTGTTTATACTTGTGCTTAGTAAAATGTTAATCCAGGATAAACTAATAATAAATAGCTAATTTGGTTATGCATCAGCCGCACGGTTGTGGAGTTTCATTAAGTGGCTTCCAACTCTAACGGATTACCTTTCGTAGCATGATAAGAAGACTTTAAAAAATGAAGAACAACATGAAAGCGTAATGAAAATAAGATACATTCGCAAAACGTAACTTTCTCAAAATAATCCTTTTGGCGTCTAATTCATACAAACAAAGTGCTCACACTTACGCCTTATAATAAACGCCCTATTTCATGTTCTGCGTTTGCCCGGAATGATGCCGTTTTCACCTTTTAATATAAACCTCTAATAACCCAGCCGGGCATATACACACGCGATGCACCAGTTCGTTTCGTTGTTTGTACAGAAGGTGTCTTTTAACTCTACACGACAGATCCTTCTGCAAACGAAAGCTGCAGTGTGCTGGCGTAGTACTGCAACGAAGATAAATACATGGAAGCTTTCCCTTTTGCTTGGTATCTTTGTTCGTTTCGTACCGATCGTTCGTGTGGCTACCACACCAGATAGGCGTGGTAGGTCTGTTAAAGTGTTCTGCTAGACTCTACCGCCACAGCAGACGAGTGGAGATGATCCAAATGGCAGCCAGTTCCTTTTCGGTGCACACTTTCCGGATAAAACCCGCAACATGAACCCGCTACAAAGGAGTAGTTTTGCCAGAAGGTTGACTTTGAGTTTCTCCACTGCCTTTGAGTGTTTGCTCAGCTGAGCAAGCGGCACCCGGGTGAAAGTACATTTACCCAGGGAGCGAAAAAAGAAAAGCGTAAGTTGAACTGCACATGCGGCCAGTTTGGCAGGCCAAAAACAGTCAAAAACCAGAAATGCCGCCGGATCCCGTGAGGGATGTGCCTTTTTTCTTTGCTCCTTGCGAGAGGGTTTCTTGATTTGAAATATATATATTTTTCCGCTTTTCGACACAGTTTATACCTTGTAGGCGAGCTCCCGGTGCCAGATTCTTTCACGTACGTTGTGCTGCACAAAAAGTTTCAACGGTGCAAGGAAACGAAACACACTTCAAAAGTATCGCACGCATCGCAGAACGGATGCTTACTTGCCCAGGATTTTCACTACTGAGCTCGTGTGAGTGGTAAATCGAAACGAAAACATACCCCGAATGCACCCGTCGTGTGAGAGAGCTGCAAAATTCTTGTCCTATTTCAATAAAGTTTGTGTTTGCCTGCTGAATTATAGCGTTAGTTTTCCATAAATTACATCGTCGCCCGTCGACCTGTTCCAAGCCGGTTTCCGAAATACTTTCACGGTTGCGATTCGTTCACTACACGGCTGGTGTTTTCCACCGTTCGGCAAAAGGTGGGTCTTTCTTGTACGGAGGAAAATTGCAATTGTACGTGTCGTTTTGGGATGGGGAAACTTTGGTACTAGTGAAATAAAGGGGCGGGAAACGCTTTCTGTTTTTGGAGACGAATGCCAGCAATGTAAAATTATGATTCGCTGCTATTTTCGGTAAGTTCTGCACTGGTTGGTTTGTAACCTACGCGAGGAAACGGAACATAAACTCGGTTTTTTTTTTGGGCGACACACATAAACGAAGTTTAATTTAATATTCTGCACAAAGTAATTGTTTGTTGAGAGCCGTTAGCATTTGCTTTAGTTACAAAACTTTTTTAGTTTAGTTTAGTAGTTAAAATACTAAACTCTTCGTTTAAGATCAACAGCCAAAAAAGTTTTTTAGTGTAACTTAAAGAATAAAATCACGAATTCGATAAAAGAACTATAGATGCAAGTAGTTGAAAATCATGCCTAGAATAATATAATAATACTCATAATACTGTAAATGTCAGTTGGTTGAAGTGGACTAGGCTTCAAACAAATAACATTAGTTGTGTACTTGACGATATGAACTCGAATGAGAAAAAGAAGTCAAAACCCGTCACTCAGAACTCTAAACGATTAACCTACCGGTAGAGTCTCCTGTTTCCTTATTTACTAAACTATAGCAAAATGAAGAATCTTACTAAGGCTTGTAAACTTCAAAATAAAATCAATATTCGCGTAGTGTTCATTGCAATTGTGAAATGCGAAGGGATACAATGGTACAATGGTATCTGAGAAGTCTGCTAGAATACATATTACTTAGAGCTTTTTCTATTTTTTGGAACCAACGGTCAGTACAAGTGAACCATACAACAAATGCAAACTCGCTATCAGTACTTTGAAGTCACTAGTCATTTCTTGATAGCGACTTGTAACAGCATACCTCGATCGTGAATGCTGCCAGTTTCGGACCCTGGACCTGTTTTATTAACTTTGCTATTATTAATTTTAAAAATATTGCATCATTGATGCGATTTGCAATTTACAATATTTGATTAGAATCAAATTCTAATCAATAGAAACCAAATGCATTACGATAGTCTTATCAACGTTTTAGTAAATATGTAAATTTCAAATGTATGCCTCTTCATTGTCGTTCTTATAAGCCGCTTCTTATAAATAGTGTTTGCATGATCCTAATCCAAGGGAATTTAACCTCGCTAAACCTCGCACCTTCGTTTCGGAAAAGATATGCATCTTCATTTTATAAGCCCATCATCCATTCACTGCTAAAACGAGCTGATACAGCGTAGTTCCAAATTTTCCAGGAAGGAATATTCCGCTTGTCCTCGCCGGAAGGATACACCTCGGATGGTTACACTTCGCCGAACGTGACAAATGAGCTTGCTGGATGTATTTTAATTATTTACCGCTTCATAAACTCGCACTTTATCTCCTGGATATTGAGCAGGAAGATAATCTGCATCGAGGGAAAGATAGATGCGAGCCACAGCATGAAGGTCAAAATAGAACCCTCGTGTTAAATTATGCCCACAGTATTCACCTGGTGGGCGAAGGTTGGAAAGTATGTATTTGAGCAACGGGTAGCGATGAAAGTGGTGCCATAAAATTATGGTTTCATTTTTCATTTTCCCATCCACTAAGAATGTCGCACGGGGGTATTCCAACAATCTAACACTCTAACCTGATTCTAGTTGTGCTAACATTCTGTTTTTTTCTATTACAACCGGCCCCAAACGTTGACTTTGGGATTTTTCGGAAGCTTTATGCATTCTTTCGTTTCCTTTTGATCTGCAAGATCAGCCATATTTCACCGGATAGTAGCAAAGGTATTGAAGCAAGCTAGAGAACCAGCGTCCAGTGACCGAATGGAAAGAAAGAATCTTCTGCAGGGTATCGGTATCATCCATCCACGGCGGTACGCTTTCTATGCGACATGAACCCGGAGAAGGTAATCTTTGCGCAGCGGGTGTTTTCGGTTTATTGCCATAAAGATATATTAACTACCATGCGACCCGTACTGCTGGAATGATTTCGGATCTTACCTCATAGATGGGCAAATATTTATTCACCTTTACCAAAATTGGCCCCACAATGGTCTGGGAAGTTATTTCCCTCCTCGTTTCCTGGATCGGGCCAAACACGCTGGGTCGAAGCTTCGTTTTTTTTACGATCCTACGATAACGTACCTGGTGGACATTAATTTACCAACGCAGGGATTCATGCTGGGAATCTGTTCGAAGGAGTGGAAAACTTTATGGGCGACTAATTTATGAGTTGATGTTTTTGTCTACGGATTTGATTTCCGTCCTGTATTTGGCTTCTTACCATTAAAATTGATGCAATTTAAATTCCTTTGAGTACATCGCATCATTTAAGCTAGCTCAAATTAACCTCAACGCCCGCAGTTGCCCTCGGATGCAAACGACCGATTGCACGGAGCACTTTTTAGCCGAAATGTGACCAAGATAGTAAGTTTCGTGCCGGCTTTCGGTTACTTAAAGATGAACCATCCCATGCTTATCCTCGGGGGGATTTACGACCGTGCAGCACCATAAAAGAAGCTATTGCCGCACGTAATGAGCTTGGGTGGCGCATAGAGCAAAGGCACCCGACGAACGTTCGGTCGAGCAGCAACCAACAGCACTAACAAGATGCTGAGATATTCGCCCTGTATCTCCGGAAACACCTTAAGAGCAGTTTGTTTGTTTGAATTTCAGTCGTGAGTTAATTTTCTCCATCGACTGTAGCACCTCGGACGAGATTTTTCCCACTTTTTTGTGTTGTTTTCAATGCGAACTTTTGGGTATCACGGTACATCCGACGTACAAAGTTTCCGGGAATAAAAACGTTCCCATGGTGACATGAAGCGCTCCGACGGTTGTAAACAGGTAATTACTTCAATAAAGTTAAATTTTACTTTCAAACCCTGGAGATGCTGATTGTGAGGCGCATCGCATTGCCTTGGTGTGTCATCCACCCACGGCCCTTGTCTGTATGGATGCGATGGAAAAAAAACATGAAATAATAAGATCATTCTAAATCACTTCTGCAATTGCTGCAGCGCTCAAGCGATTTGTGCGAAGTGTTGAACAGTTTAGATGCTGTTGTCAACAAGTGAATGATATCGTTAGATGTTATAGTGAAAAAAGATGATAGAAGGAACAGATAATTGCTTTCGCAATGCTTGAAAAGACGAGGTGATAGCAACAAGTAGATGTAAACAAATCATAAAATTGATCGATTTTGTTGTAATACATTAATTTGAAATTATGCGCATTTTCAAAGAACTTATTTGTTAGAAAATGTAACTTTGCACTGTTTTTAGCTTAAATACAAATACAGGTAGGAAGTTAAGTTAATATTGTACAATATATTGCGTTTTACAAGCAGGAATTGGATATTGGTACATCCTAGGAATCTTGAGAATTTCGTGAGAATTTCTCAACCGTTTTAAGCAATTTTACTTCAAATTTTCTAAAATCCCCACATAAACCAAAAAAAACTCTTGCGGAAAAAACGTCCTGGAGTTGAAAATTAATACGTATTTATTACGCTGCTGAATCGGGTCGGGTTCTTCAGTGGTTCTGCAAATGACAAGCTGTTGAGAATGATCATCTCACTCACATGTTAACCGCTGAATTTAAGCTATAGAGTTCGACATCCCCATAACATCTAGGGTGGTTGGAGAAATGGTAGCATTCAATTTATTTTTATGGCCGCTCATAAATATGCCAATGTCTTGTCACACCACAAATGGTTGGCATACGTGTCCATAAAGGAAGTGGACGGTAGCTACTGACAGATGGCGATTTGCCGACCTCTCTCCACACTACAGATGCGTGGAGCGCTTCACAGCATTAGAAGTCTCCTAACGATATGGTATTTATTTTTATCAACGTAATCTGCTCCCATTTTGGAGTCGTAAAGGGACGAAGATTTCGGGCCGATCCTTTTCAAGTGGGGAACGTGCCCAATACTTCGTCGATTGGAATACCTAACGAAAGAACCCCATAAAGTCCAGAGAGCAAGAAATCGTTTTGCAACGCGTTATGTTTGTTTCTTAGATCTGAATCGATAGCCCTTGAAACATTTATTAGATAAGGTGCAATTTAAACCTTGGTAGAAAGTTGACACCCACTGAATGTCTCTGCAGATGGTATCAAGTTGGTAAATAAAAAAGCATTTTTGTCCTCCGCAAAGAGTATTTTTACTACAGACACTTTGTACGGGACTTGATTTTAAATATGAGGCAATGAAAATTTAAAAAGTAAAAAGTAAGTAAAAGTGTACTCTAGTTTTTCCAAAATGAAATTAAAAAACAATGTTTTTTTTTTATCATTATGCACATCTAAACCAAAAAATGCTTTTTACCAAGGAAAAATAAATATCGAAAATTAATATGACCATTAAGAAGCAAAACATGCTGCTCAAATCGAACCTGTCATCCCGTTGTACGCCCAATACATCAAACTGACACATTCCACCTTTGAAACGCCATTTAACAGGTGAGATCGAAAGTACTTTTTCTTGAAATATATCAACCGTTCACTCGAATCGTTCTTGATAGAATTTTTCTCGTTGAAAGAAAGTGATACTTTTTCTTCGCTATTTTTCGAATCTCCCATTAAGCTGGTTAAAGCCCAAAAGGTGAAGTGAGCTGCGTTAACTGGCGGTGCCAACGGAGCGTGGAAAATGTTCCCGATCAATTGCGTGTACGTAAGCACCTTTTTCCGGCCACTTTTGCTAAACGTTCCGAACTCGGCAGGCTTACTGTTTCCGTACCTTAAGAAGTTGGAGCCCCAACGAAGGAAAAACCTGCCTGTGTAGCAAAAGTAATGCTTCGAGTGGAAAGGTACGAGTTATCAGCCATTAAGTGAAACATTGATTGAATTCCGACGGGAGCGAAAAATTCCACAAACCCCCACCTAGTGGCAAACAAAAACGTGTGAGATGCGAAACCAGGGTTGGTTCGTACGTAACGTATTGCAACCGGTTCGGTTTCATTTCTCTTTCGATCGTAGCCATTTTTCACAGCCACGTGCACTCGTACGGCCAGAAGGTAAAGTGTGTGATAAATTTGTATTTTGTGAGGAACCACGGAAATGGGATTTGGTTCTACACGAGCGAAAGAAATCGTGTTCGAAAGTCGGGCAGATTGCACGGTATTGATTCTTATTTAAATTTAAAAACAGGATAACACAATCAAGGTACATTTTTTAAAGAGGCAAATTATGTTCGGCATTGCAGCAACAAATCGGGAACATTAGGCTTGAAACCTACACCGAGAGATAAATTTCGCAAGAAAATCGATCGATCAGCTATGGTTGGGAATACTCGCCTGATGACGAGATTAGCCAGCAACTGAAAGCTGAAAATCCATCATTCAACACATGATGGGATTGCGGCAGAATTTACTAATCCTTGCTGATTACATGCTGTTGATGGGGTTTTCCAATAAAAAGTTGACGTAGTTTATAGGATTAGCTGTTTAGTTTTGATTGGATACTGCTTCCGACAGCTGACACAGTTCGTGACAGGTGTAAGCTTCTGCATGCTTAGTTGTTAATGAAAACGAAGTAAAATGTGCTAGATTTATAAATCAAACATATTGCATGCCGGAACTAACTGGATATAACGTTCAATAAATTTGAATCCAATTAGTTTAGTTACCAAAAAGGAAAATTTCAAATACTTCGGATAGCAGTGTTAATAAAACATTGCTTCGAAAAAAAATTTCCATTCCAAAAAAAAAATGTTATACACTTAATCTCCTTGTACAGATACCCACTCACATACACATACGTTATCAATCATCCATCATTATACATCTTTAAGGAAAGCGTGTTTTTGCTGCACTTTGCAGTTTGACTGCGATCGATTGGCGATTGATGGAAACGGTAAAGAAAAATGTTCCACAGATGAATAATCATTTTGCTTGATTGATGGTCTTTTATGAGGCTTGACGTTTTTTCGGGAATGTTAAAGGTTTTATAACAACTTTCTTTCAATCACGTACCGTCGTACATGAAAATGTGGCTTTGAACACAAGCAAATCACATTTTGGTTTACTAACGCTGTTGTAACGGTTATAAAAACCGGGTTTTACGCTTCTTTTTTAAGACAATTTCAAATACAAAACAAGATATATGATACCCTTACCAACAAATGTTGCAACAAAGTTTGCCGCACGGAAGAGCAATAAATGAAAATGTTACGGAAAAGTATGTCCCTGCTTATATTTCAACCAATATGTGAACTTCTGCCCACTTCTGCCCACAAATGAAACATTTCGACAGCCGACGATTGTCACGCAATTGGATTGAGAAAAGTTTCTGTTCCCGCCTGACACCCAATTGTAAGTCTCCCGCGGCACATATGGCAATGCGTTTTCAAATCCATATCGATGACGAGGGAACATAAAAATGAGTTATGGTCACGGTCTGCTAGACAGATTTACCGAAAGTTGAACGCGTGGCGTGGTTTTATTACGATTGCAGTACGAGCTACCTCGCATTCCGCCAAATGGTTTTTGCTCCAAAGCAGGCACATTAATACGCTAAACCCTCACAAAGAGAAGAGGGCAATCAAATCGGCAACCTGCAACCGGCAACAAATTAATATGGTTGGCATAAAGTTTCACTTGGCAGTGTGGGGCAAGCGTGCGACATTTTGTACGCACACAGGTACACGTGTGTGGGGAAAGTTTCGAACCTGCCAGTTCCAGGGTGCACCACAATCAAAGTAAGAAGAGTAACAGCAGGGGCAGAAGTTTTAATATGAAGATATTTTTATGGCACATATTAAAATGGCAACATGTGGAGTGTGCAGAAGTGTGCCGGCTTTCGCGGTGAGTTGTGAAAAGCAAAGCAAATCTGTCAGAAATTATATTAAGTGTATGCAACACATTGTGTATCGCACCCTTCTGTTACGTTGATGTTAATTAAACATCGAAAATTGTGAAATATACTACGTAAAATACAATAGCAAACCAAAGCTTAAGTTTATTGTCCACTTTTGTAAAGTGGAGGTATGTACTGGGAGTTTTCGTGATGATTTTCAAGGGAATACAGATTTAGTTTTTGCAGGTAAGATATAGTTGAAGTTTTTACCCGTGCAATGAGCGGACAAAAAAGCTCTTCATCAGAATAAATAAAATATACTTATATTAAAGAAGTATTGTCATTGTTGCGACAAGCAACAGCGTTCTTTCAATAACGTAAAACACTAATGCACAAACATAATAAAAACGCACAAACTGGACTTTCTTTAGCACACTTTATTTGTGGAGCTAAAAAATCACGTCCTCGTTCGTCGGGTTAGCTTTATAGATTCCTCTACTCCTGGTCGTTGATCCTTTAACCGTAGAGTTGTCAACCAAATTTACACACGTAAGTTGGCAACCGGCATACCCGGGTATTCCATACGTTTTGACGTATACAATTAACGGTTTTCGTAGGTAAACAATGCTTCCTATACATTTATATTCTTGCAAATCTGTGAAAATCGGAACGTTAAATGAATATAGAACTATAATGCAATATTATATACATTTTTTATATCACACATATTATAATATAAAAAAGAAACAAGTAATAGGATATGCGTTGTGTTACAATCCATTGTTTACATTTTCGCTAATTCAGCATAACCATTGTCTTTATACTTTTAATTTTATTAAATAATTATATTATTTTTTTTTATTATTTAATTTTATTTTATTATTAAAAAGAAATGTTTTTATTTACAATTTATTCATTTATTCTAGACTTTTTGTTGCTTGTGTGTATCTAAAATCTATTTCATTCATTAATTATGTTGTTCTAAGTTATGATTAACCTAACGATCCATTTTAAATCGATTGAATTTGAAGAAGAAGAAGAGAAACGTCATTCTCCATACAAAATGTATGGAATACCCGGGTATGCTGGTTGCCAACTTACGTAGTAAAGTTTAAAATAAATCAAAATAAAATACATACTGCTTGTTGAAAATTACAATTTATGCACCAAAAAATCGGAAATAAAAAGTTGGGAGGCTACAGAAATTTTCAGGTCAATACAAGCAATGAATCAAAAGTAATTGCAGTTTAAAGTTGAAAAAAATACCCGGGTATCCGGTTGTATAATGGAAGGTTAAGTTCGGGCGTGCTCGGCTCGATCGGTTGCTCCGCTCGAAGTGGCGCCCTCTACAGCCAAACGGTCGACACCAGTTGTCGCATTTCAATCGACCGTTGAATAATATTCAACAGTCATTCTATGACAAACCGGATTTCTCAACATGTAAATAAGACGGACTTTTGAAGTCAAATCAACTGCAAATATCTTAAAATTGGTACATATTGTATTTGGTACAACACAAGAAGAAAAATAAATAAAATGATCGTATCAAAAACTATTACATAAATAAAGCTTAGATCGACCAGGAAGGTCGGAATGCATTGACTGACACCGACACTCGACCGTGAGTAATTAAGAGGACTTTAGTTGAAGGCCAAGGTGATGATTTAACAGTTACTTCGTCGTGTGGTGTTTATGGATATGAAATATTTACCACACATTTCGCAGACATCGAATTTCCAGTGGCCGAGATAAACAACTATAGCAGACCGCTATAATTCGGTACAGTTCCACGTGTCTAGAACTCCCACGTATGTCGAATCCTGTTTCGCTCCTGGTTTGCTCCTGAACTTACTGTTCTGCTGGTAACAAATTCAACCGTTCAGGAAACTTTTTATAACAAAACGTTACCGAATTCTAATACATATTTATTGTATCGAAGTATAAGGCCTTTGAATTGTGTGCTGAGTTAGTGTTAGCGTGAGTTAGTTTTTACTCAGCTGTCAACTTTCAAAAGCCATTTATCTGAGAAAACGGGTATGAGTGTTTTATATTTCACAGATTCAAAACTATTTCATTTTGTAAAGGAAATTTAAAAACAAAAATTAGTAAATAATGAATCAAAAGTAAGATGAAAGATAATAAGTTTATTTATATTTTAAGAAGATACCTCACTAACACCAACCAATAACAAAACACTCTCTCAGACTGCAGGCATAGTCGGGATTGTCCTGTAGTAAAATTTTTTCATCATCCTCGCGTGCGTTTGTGTACGTGTCGTGAATAGTTTATTTAATTAATCTATTCGAATACAAATTTCGCTTTCCAGCATCGTGCCCGACACTGAACTCGACGTGGCACGTGTTGTTTCGTGGAAACACAAAGATGTCTTGAGCCTAGACACTTCTCGACTTTTCCATTCCACAAAACGAATTAGCATAAGTTCAAAGAGCTTCGAATGTTTCACACGGTGAAATTAGTCGAAACGCTACTCGATGTGTTTCTGCTTTGATCGCTGAACTGCTAAGATGTTGGGTGCGTTTGAACTGGACTTGGATTATGCTGAAGGAGAAGTTAATTAGTTATTAATTTCATCGGAACCATGCCTGGCAAGGTAGTGCGCTGAAATCGATCGACTAGAGTGGCTGGATAAGATTGTTTCTTAAAACCAATTAACTTTACGTTGGAAGGTCAGCGTGAGGAGAGTAATTTACGGGCATCAGATGCAGGGCCGTTGGGCATAGGTAATAATACAAATGTCATGAACATTAACAGTGGGGTAGATTGCAACTTGGCTACTATATACAAATGGTTAGTAAAAGTTGACGTCGTTTTATTACCAATAATTTTTAAACAACAGTAAAGACTTGCCAACGGGCCGATCAGATAGCCTAGGACATGTCGAAAACTAAAAACGAACAAACCGAACCTCACGTTCCCCTAAGACTTATTTATTCATCCTCAAACCCTTCTTCTCTAAATGCTCCCACTATGTATGAGCGTACTGGCAGACAGAATAGAGCCATCAAGCATACGGTTTCGAGACCCGATCACATACAAATCTCTTTTCAAAACAGTGTCATAAAAAGAGTTTATATGGCTTGCGCGACCTTTTGCTGACAATATGGAAATACGGCAGGAGCAAAAAAAAACACACAATAAGAGCAGATCCTGTCATCTTCACCGTACATGGCAGATTCTCCGGCCCGGGCAACCCGGATGGATGGATGTTGCCGGTTTATGTTTTGTGTGATAAGGTTATGTTGTGTTTGGCGCACGAACAAAAACAATAACATCGTGCCATATGCACGAAACGCTTCGGCGAACCATGAGATGCAGTAGAGCATTGGGTTTTTGCGCTTCATGCCAACGGTTTTGTGTGCGTATTTGTGTAACGTGTCGGTGTGGGATGAAACCGTAAAGCGCAATGCTTCATCTCCGGTCGATGAATGTGCTATCGGTGAAGAAGAAAGGCAAATAGTTGAGAAGCGACCGGTCCCTTGTCCGGAACGGGGTAGCAGGCAAATGGGTAGCCAGTTAACAATTGCGACAACCAGGAATGACAGAAGGAACGCATCAAATAATGGCAGCGTCATCAGCACGTCACGGGCAGAAGTTTGTTATCATAACAACCCGGAACAGAAAGCATCGCTACATGAAACGGTGGTTGACAGTTGGTTAGTCAACGGGAGGAAAACATATTCAGTACAGACATTGGAGCCAGCAACGTGAGGCAAAACTAACGAAACCAAAACACAGCGCACATTTTCGATTGTGTATGCGTTTATGGTTATGATTCTTTTTTTTTTTGCTTTGTTTTGAAATTGGTGTTGGAAGAAATATATGTGAGTTGCTGTGCGATACGGTAAGATATGTTGAAAAGAAAACGTTTATTATTGACTGACGAACTTGGTTGACATGCCTCATTGTTATTATTATATTTTTTTTTCTGCCGCTTTCCTTTAAGGAAACCCAAAAGTTAATACAGTCGATAGCATTCAACTGCTAGTGGCATGTTATCAGATTCGAACAGTCTGATAAGTTGCAGCCACCCGTAGTGATGACATTTTGTCGATTTGGAGATGATGAGAAGTACAGGCCAAAGTTTCACGTTCAGGAGAAAAAGCCTTATCGGAATGGAACGAAAAGCAGTATTGGAATAAAAAAAAACAAGTTAAACTTTCTTCACAAACTTTAGCTTTACTAGAGTTCTTTTTAACGTTACTTTCTTCAACATTTTTCAAGCACGTTGAAGAAAGTTTCGAGCTTGCACAGCGGGATGCTGCTCGGCTCAAAATCATCTTCTTCGCTGTTGTGTCAGATATTTCAATAAACTCCAGTCACAGTGGGTGAGCTGCTACTTTACCGCAGTGTTGCAAATACTCTCTGTCAGTACACCGTTTTGACGCGGAGATGCTGCAGCTCTATGGAAATGGGTTCAGTTTCAAAATGCAACTGAAGCAGAGAAAGTTTAGTGTTGAATGAGTTGTGCTCAGCTATGAGCGGTGAAATTATTTCCTGTGCAGTCAACTCACACGGTGCTAAGGCGTGCTTGTGAAGTGATTGTGGTTTAAAGTTTGTCTAGGATGGAATTTTTTGACCAGACGGATAAAGGCTTTTGTCATCGATAGCTGATGCAGTTATTCAGATGGTCGTGATTTAGCTAGGTTCCTGTCCAGTTAGTCCAGATCCTGTCCGATCCAGCTAGAAAGCTGGTAGTTCATCAAATATCAATATTGCCTAAAAGTTTAATTGTAGAACATGTTGTGAGTCATTTATCAGTTTTAAGATTGGTTGAAACTCAATTGTTGTTATATATTACTCTGTCCCATAATCAACTTTGTAGTAGGAACTTATTCCTCTCTGCGATATGTTTCGTTCTAATTGCTGTCATCTTGCAAACGATAGGCTTCAATCAACTTGCAACCATGCTATGGACATGCTGGAATTTTGCCATAATCTAACAGCGCCATAAAGTCAACCCCGATGAGCTAATTCGCTCATGTAATTACCGTACAACCCATTACTAACGACCTTACCCCAAGAGCCGAGCGTCAGGCATGTCAGATCTCTGACAGTGACGAAAGCAGAAGCGAATCTGGAACAAATAGTAACCAATGTTACCAGCGACTTCGCAGTCATTACTCAGCGGCTGTAATCACAGGCATCGGCATCGCACATCAAAATCCCATAACCTAACCTAACATAATCTAGCCCATCCGGTGGGAACGGAACGGAACCTAACCGTGGCCAGTTTTCATCTTGCATAGCTTGCGCTTCATATCGTACGGTTCAGCTGGTGGAAACGAGTCAACGAGTGAAGTACATGTTCTTGAGATGTTACAGCTTTCTTATGTGGCCTGGTTCTGTGACAACACAGTCATGGAAGTCATTAGCAAACCGAGTTGAGGAAGGACAAAGTGTGTATATATATGCTTCATCTAGCACCCTGGAAACACAGCACCGAGCGGTTTGAAAAACGAAGAAATAGATCGTTTATCCAGAGATCGCCCGTATTCCACTGGAGATAATACCGCTCTGAGAGGACGCAGCAGAGAAAGAAAGGCACGAAAGAGCACCCTGTTCCTAACGCTATTACACGATAATTATTTCGCAAATAAATTAGACGCCTACAGCCAGTCAACCGCCAGCCCAGGCATGTCATCCTACAACGGTGGCAGCGCAACCAACCTTCGCAAAAGGCAACACAAAACCGGATCACACTTATGGCTGCATGTTTCATATTCCACCACTTGTGGACATCATCCAGGGATAGCACCGCAGCAAACGAAAACGGACATTTGTAATTGTGTACTTTGGTTCTTGAGGGTGAAAATGTCCTTCATCAGGAAAAAGCAACTCAACATGATGCTTCTTACTGGTGAGATCTTTCCTCACCCGAGTCAGATTTATCCGAACGTATTGGATGCGCAGAAAGGGTAAAGTGTTGGTAAATGAGAAACGTGCCTCAGCATAAATCTTCGCATGGAGAGTTCTTAGCATTTCAATTTGCTGCTATTTTTTTCTACTCTTCCTTTGGATGTTAGTTTTCGCCGGGAAAACTTGGTTGCTACTCCTGTCATGTTGGTTTGGAGCTGTCACAACCAGCTTCTGGGGGTGAAAATTTTGCATAGAGAAACCACATGAAAGATACAGGATGTTGTTTCTTTGCGCCTCCTTTGCCTTTCCCCAGCTTTTTCACATAGCTTTTTCGACAGTAAAGGTGGGCTATTTGAAAGGATCATCTTGGTGTATGGGTGTACCCCGAGTGCATACCATTGCAGAAGGTAGTTCTGAAAAGTGGACATGGATATAGTGAGATGGATGGATAGCTTTCATCGTTGTCATTCCAGGGTTTTGATGCCAGTGTCTACATGACGTTTTCGAAACACTTGTTTACTGATCCCGCTTTCCGCCTTGGGAGACCATGCGACCGTACTTAAAGCAAACTTACGAGTTCTATTTATGATTCACCCTGCATGCTCTGTTGCATTGTTACCCACTGCGTTAAATACCTTAACGCATAGAAGATATACAGAAGAGGTTAGGAATCTTAAAAAAAAAGGTATTTTGATACCTAATATGCTAATAAATAACATCACCTCTGCGAGCGTTTCTTGATGCAGAAGAGCAATTTCTAGCATTTTCCACTAGCAAGGCAAAATTCAAAAATTCAACGAAAGTATATTGCTCAGACGAAACTAGATATCTAAAATATTTGGCACTCTTCAATCGTCCTACCCAGTGTACATATTTAAAATTCATTTTGTTTGCTCTTTAAAATCCATCCTTTGTTCGGTGGCGTCCGAAACTCATTTTAAAAGGGATATTTAACCTCTAGAGACTACCGGGTGAACAAAAGGGATGAAGCCAAACTGTGTATCTTGGTAACTGTATCCAACGTTCCAGAAGTTCTATACATTCCATGCATAATTAGACTCTATTATGTACCGGGGAACAATTGATTGTACGGTCCGTTTCAGGGCTGTCTCAGTATCATTCACATCGTTTACTACCGGTAGGCACTCTTTGTACCATTTTCAAAGTCTCTTTGATGAAGCATTTCTTAATGAGGTATATTAAAATTCTATTCATACAAATTACCAACACATGTTCTGCCTGTGTAATAGTACAATGATTTCTACAACGGTTAGATGACAGGCGAACAAGTGTATACGGAATGTGATTTAGCTTGAAGGCCGAATGATTTATGACGGGTCAAACGAATTCAAAACAGAATCATAATAAAGGAAATGGAGGCGCCCAGTTGTTTACATTAATTTGAACATGTTACATAACTATTTGAATGAAAACTTACTGTTTCATACCGTTTGTTGAATTTATTGGATAAAAACGTCTAAAACATTCAATTTTAATTAATACGCAATGATATTTTTTAAAATATTGAGCGTTTCCATTGCTTTCAATCGTTTGCTGATAATGAATTAAATCTGTTGCTACAACCATAGCTTACGTCTACAGCACATTCATAAAAAAACAGTCTACATTTACAAACAGTAATGTGTTGCTCGTAACAGATTGACCAGAAAATTAACACCAACGCACATCAGATGAAATACACCATCATTATCACTTCACATTGACTGTATCCCACTAGGCTATGCACAAAATGGTGTCTGGCAGGCTTTTGAATGCAGATTGCATTAAAGTGATTTAATGGTGTCCGTGGGCCGACTGCAAATGTCACACTTAAATACCATTACGCACAGGCAATAAATTCCACGCATCGTACGTTTGATTATTTCTATCACCCTTTTTGATACCAGCATGTGGGATCACTAGCAACGTTCTTCATTAGACGCTCCCAGCACTAGTGGCGAGGTTCCATGACCTTATGGTTGTATCTGACACGAGATTAACTGGTGCTTGATGATAGTAATTGTACGCAGTGCGAACAAAAAAAAAACACACAACTCTAAAACTTGCCTTCCAAATTTACTGCCCTTCCTCACGAACATATGGCGCAGGTTTTATCAATTGAGGTGTGAAAGAGATAATATGTTGTGGTGTGATTGTGTTTGCGATGGTATGGTTGAAATAAACGGAATAAAAATCATCATTTTGTCATAATTGGCATAGCGCTCATCACTGCAGATAAAGGGTAATGAAAATAAAAATCATCCGCATTAATTCCACTATAATCGCAACATGTCAATGGTCATTTTTGCAGCTGTGCAGATAAATACCAACCGCTAGTTGCATTGAAAATATGATGCAAGTGATAAATATGTGATGTAAATTAACCTCAGCAACGTATTCATTAAAAAAATTTGATTCGTAACGGAAAAGAAATAAACCAAAAAATAATCTGAATACCTCTGAGCTTACTTGGATGGTGGTTTGATAAACCTTTAATGATCACATCTTTTGTCTATCGAGCGGTGATACACCAGCTGGTTATGGCAGAAGAAAATGATGCATTGGAAGCATTTTTTTAGCCGATCTTTCTAAACTGCAATCACTGGTATTAAATATTTCCATAGCGACACATATCCGGTGTATTCGAAGTTTTTTAAACACATTCAATTACATCTGAGGGACGGCTCGGTGGCAACCAACAGGACCGTTTTAAAAACCTATCCCTCGTACGCAGGACTGACGGTCCAGCTACGGGTAAATCAAGTCAATGAAAGTCAGATGTGACAGGTCTAGATCTCTTGAAGTTGTTGAGCTGATAACAAAAAACATCTGCAGTTTTTAGTAGTTTACAAATATCTTGGGTGCATAAATCTATAATTATTTATGCTTATTTTGTAAACTGAGAGTCTTATTCGCTAAGTATTCTTGTCCAGTTATTCATGCGGAAAATAACACTTAATTTGTTGGTGGATTAGTAACACAAAAGAATTCATTTATTTTCTTCTGCTTCTATTGATAATGTTTCAGTTGAGTGCCTCTTACGAACGCGTGCTCTACCTTTATGCATGTTTCTACATGACAGATAAAACACATGTACCAATATCGTCACATAATAAATAAGAACTGTATTCGTTTAGCGCACTATGAAATCAAAGACGAGCCCCTTCAAATTGATGAATGAAGATGTAAGCGCTATCAGTATTTCAAACTACTTGCTTACAAATAATACTAATGCACATTGGGTTTCTGAGTCATTAAAATGCAAAAACCACTACACTACACAAATCTTAAGACTCGCTATGAAATCGGTCCTTCGTTTACTTCCACCAAAACCATAATTTATCGTACATGGTTAGCAATCGTGTGCACGTAGTTCTCACCTTCGGAGTCATAAATTTCAATTTAACCCATCTGAATGTTACGAATCTGTGTCCTCTCGGTGAGGACATGGCGTTCAAGACGCTGATAGATGTGAGAAAAACCAACGATAGGCAACCAACAGCATATCTTTTACGTGACTGCCATCGTCGACTCTGACGGTAAGTCACCGAAGTTAATGGTTTAGAAAACTATAAAATATACTAATTTATGTTCATAAAAGTTCATTTCATTTCATTTTTGTATACCTATAGTTTTCAGTGTACTTTTCAAAGGGTACTTATGAAAAGTGTCTTAAAATCAGATATGTAGCTCAACAATGACTCTACCAATACCAGAAGGAGCATATAATTCATTCCGTATTTTAAAGTAATAAGCTATCTGGCTCAAATCAGTAACCAACTTAGGGAAAGGACGATTTCTGCTTTAACAAAATCTAGCTTCCCGAAGATTTAATTAGCCTGATGGTTGGTTCCGGTTATAAATGGCTTCGACCTCCAACCAACGGTCAAAGATTTCATCAACCGTTCGGTTGTCGCTAGGTCGGGAAAAAATATAAGGCTTCTTTCGGCATCACTAACCCTTCGCATCCCTTTGAACCCTTTTTTCACTTTCTTTTTGCAATATTAGTCTTTTTTCGTGTCTGATCGCTCCAGCTAGCAGCGCTTGAAAATCGGCAGGCGTACGTGCTGCAAATGGTAATTCGAATCCATTTTCCGGATTGTTTACAACGTGTACAAGGAACCAATATGCGTTCTTGCTTGTGATATTGTTTAAAAATTGGGGCTTAAAATATGAAAAACGAAATCAGGGTAAGAAAGGAAGGCTGTAGATATGGAAGCAATTTTCTCTATTCTTTTTATTCGTAATGTTTTAGAGCTCTTTTAAATAAGCTTAACAGTTCACAGGATGAAGGTTAAGAGGACTCTTGCAATATGCCAGTTGCAAAGCCGGAAAAGTAGTTAAATAATTAAGAGTAGTATTTAAATGATATTTTAAATCCCTTAGACAGTACAGATCTTTTAATTAAGGTAATCTTATCCTTAAAACACCATCATAACTATCTTCGCGAAGTAAACGCTTATAACATCGTGCACATACATTTCTAGGATAAAGTAATAACATAACATATTTTGCAACAGTTATTTAACTTATGCATTATGGCTGTGGAATCTTCCAGGAAACCATCGCATGTAACACGGAAGTTATTCAATATCGTTATTTGCTCAGCTCATCGTAGCAAAATCCATGACGCTCATTTCTTGCGGTCTCCCAATTAAACATATTTCATATAACCATTTTTCGAGTTATAAATTTAAATAACTTTAATAACAAAAAATCTAGTGATCATTTTATGCATAACTATTATCATGTAACGTTGTTTTTTTACCCGATGTTCGACATAATGTACAACGTTTGCTTCATAAAAGTGAACTATTTAAAGACTGAGGAGTACACAGCACATATCAAGGTTTTTTTTTGTATTTCCACTTATTGAAAAATTGACTGTCAAAGTGCAACCAACTATGCTGACATAAGTAATAAAATATAGAATAAACAAATAAGAAACGAGTCGATACGGTCAGGCCGTTCTAACGAAAAATAAAGAAACGAAACGCCAGAAACATGTCATGATCCGACGTTAAACTGATAAAACTTAAACTGATGGTGATGGATTTCACTGCCTCTAAGGACATGGATGATATATTTTTTGTAAGATATCATTACAACAGCTCTCATGCACAGCTGGCAATGATAGGTACGTTAATAAGTTTTATGACCGTATGGTTATTCGATGGCAATGATCTCATTTGGACTTTTATACTTTATAGGTTTCAATCAAGTGTTTGCATTTATGACATCCCAGTTGATTGCCATCAAGTTTAACAGTTAGCCCAAAATAGCAGCACTGTTTCTTCGTCTCAAATTTAATTTACTATCATCCGCATCGACAAAGAGTATTTTAAAAGCACTTGAAAGCTTTCCACACTACAATGCCCGTTGCGCTCTAATCTTTGTGGAATGCATGTCCAATAATAAAACATAGTTCCGTCCCGTAGCTGGAACCATTGCAATGCCAGTTTCATAGAAAACGAGTGCAAACAAAAAAGAAAATGGTTTCAGATTGAAGCACAATCACTGTACCCTTAACCGCATTTTCATCGCTGCAGTCGTTGCACGGAAAATGTAGTAAATTTTTATAGGAATTGGAATTTTATGTAGCACGGAAAATCCACCCCGTACGGTAAAATTGATGCAAAAAGTCACTCTCCCCGTCCTGAACCGTTAACGATCGCACCAGACGTAACCGATGCGGCGTAAAATCCGGGCATGATTTCGCTAATGGATGACAGAGGATTTCAGGCGATCGATCGACACTGGCATACAAGCGTGCGAAGCGTTGGTGTGCTTAGTTTTTACCCTTGCACCAACTTCATATCGAAGCGTTCCAGTTGTCAGTTGTGCACCACATACCGTTGTGAGATCGTGAAATACAAAGCGTGCTCAAAGGATTGTGCCGTATTTTCGTTTCAAAGAAGCAAATAAGCCCATTTTAAAAGGGGTATTTTTTTTTGTTCGGGGTTTCTAAACAATTGGTTGTTTGGTTAGTTAGCTTTGCGATAGTATAGTAAAATGACCAAAAATCCGTGCAATTCAAGGAAACACCATGCAATAATATTTACCATTTAAGCACATTTGTCTCTAAAATGCTCAGCTCTGAGAAACTTCTTGATGCACTAAAAATAAATGCAGTATGATAGTGTTACGATCTGTCAAAATTGGAAACGTTTTAAAAAGAGCAAATCTTATAAATTTGCTAGTAAATTTGGGTATTACTGAGGAACTGTAATTGCTGTAGAAAACAAATGCATGTGACTGTTAAACAGCAACTAAAAATAAAGACAAGTATAGTAATCCTAAGAGGTACCTGTCACATGAAAACTGTAATGAAAATAAATAAAAATGCTTTAAAATCTACTAAAATGTGTTGTGTTTTAAAATTATATTATTTATTATTGCGCAATTTACCATATTATAATTTGCAGCTTTGTGTTAACATTACTTATTGCTTCATCTTATTTGCTGTGCATAATACAACGCATACAATGAATTATGTAATTAAACTATTTGTTTTATTTTACATTTACCAAATACGATTTTACGAAATACTTTTGATTTTTCAAATGCATCAAATAAGAAATCATTGATTTATTAGTTGTTATGGTGAACATCTTGCAATAAGATTGGTGATTATTAAACCGATAATAAATATTTCTCTTGTTAAATGGTGTGCAATAAGTGTTTGCTATTTCGTATTGAATTTAACCAACACGTTCTTTCTTTGTCAGTTATCATCTGCAACGCTCGAAAGTCATCCCGATTCATCCAAAGATTGCAGAATTAGGGAAGCCAACAAAATTCATGAACTGGGAACCAAAGGCCATTTACCAATGGCATGCAGAAACCTTGAGTTCTACGATATCTGAAACGAAAGAGGAAGCGGATAACAAATCCTTAAGCCTGAACGGAACGATGCATTGGCGCTTGCCTCGTGGGAAAGATAAATTATTCATTGGATGGCAAGAACCGAGGCGCATCGGGATGGCGAAAGTAAATAATGACAAATACCAAGCATTGCTCGTTCTTTATTGGCAGTCAAATCAGGCCAAGACCGTCTGCCGATGCCCGTCGTAAAATGCGGAGATTGAAGCTGGGATTGACTGTATATTTTGTGAATTCTGATCTGCATCATTCCCGGTCTTCTCTGCTACTTTGTTGCTATGTTATGCTATGCTATGGTGGAAGAAGTTATTTAAGTTTATAGTTATTTTAAGTTATTTAAACAAAATTCATTTTCACTTGCAACAAAGTACAAATAAACATGCGAAAAATTTACCGAAAGACAACTATTTTGTTAAGACTTGCATTGCTGCGATAGCTCATTTTTGTAGAATAGCGACAAATAAACGCCAGGAATCCAAAACGACCATACAAAAGCTGTAGACTAAAAAAATTGGTGGTGAAAACATTGCTGGACATGACATTTTCGAAGCATTCTGTAAAGCGACCACCACCTGTGAAACGCTGCATTTGATTTCGGTGCCGGAAGCCAGTGAAACATTCGCAGCAGTACACACATTTTCAATAGAAATTGAAGATAGAATTTGTCCTAGAGAAATACAGCTTCTGTCGCAGTCAGAGGCGAACGAAACGAAACACACGTAAAAAATCAGAAAAGTAACTTTTTCCGGACCACGACGAGATAATTATGTTTTGGAAAATGTCGGCGACAGATTTTAGAACCGTTTCCAACGCTAGCAGCCTGTTCGTGGTACATGTTTCCTAGTAGTATGGGATGAGGCTATTAATCTAATCGTTTCCTTCCCACGTACGGCTGTGCCAGTGGTCCGCAATCCTGGGATACATCTGCCCTATTTGGCAGCATGTGTAATCTTCGCAGATGACTTCGCAACCCCACCGAGAACTATAATGAGGTTCCGTGGGGTGTCCGTGTGACGCCAATGCACCTGATATCTTTGCACGCTCGGTGGACGGTGGTTAGCGTAAGATAGGAAAACAGTTCCGGTCTGGGAACCATTTTCCAGCTGAGCCAGCTTTATGGGAAATAAAAAAGGGAGGTTTTGTTGAGTTTCATGAGTTGAATGTTTAAAACAAAGGTCATACTAAAGAAAGATGACAAAAAAACGGTTCATGGGACGCTTTAAGCGTTAAATTCTATGGTGCTGCTCGAAAACAAACTGAATGGTATTATACATTGAAGTTACAAAAAACCGGATGGCTTGTGAATTCAAGATAACTTTTCCACTAAGCCGATTTAAAAGTCGCTTCTTAAAGTATCTTTCACGTGAGATTTCACACTCCTCCGAACTGACCGAATACCACCGAGAAACAATTTCTCTATGTACTAAATACGAAGATCTTTGTCTGCCATTTCCCCGTACAGTGAAAAATCTATCGCACACTCGTCCGTAAGGGACATGATAAATGAATTTTAAGCTTTGCGGGACAAAAAGATACAGCACAACTTTTCTGCTCAATGCTTCCAAGCAAGGAGCGTAACGGTAAAGATACAAGCAGCCACGATTTCCCATCCATTAAACAAAAATTAATCACGTTTCCTTTCTGCGCCACAGCAACGCATCGTGTGTATGTATGCGCTCAGTATATTGTTTTTTCGTCATTACTCATGCTGTGGTAAACTGTGATAAGTTGTAGGAAAAATGGAGAATGTTACACAGTAAACTAAAACCGGGCAACCAAACACATCAACAGAGAAGCAGCAGAGAGAATTATTCAGAGACTCTCTTATCGTTCTGTTGCGATACGATATAAAGACGGTGGATTGTATTTTACCTTTCATCCGTGGCAAAAATGTAACAAAACATATGCGTCTTGCAAAGAAAATTAGAGTCTCAAGTTTCGATCAAGGCAGAAAAAATCAAATCAAATTGTAGCGACTTGTTAGGGATGAAGGACGGTGGTAGTTGTATTACTTTCTTTTTGTTTTCTTTTGTTCTTAGGTGTCAAGGGCAAACAGGCACCGGCAAAAACTGCTGCCAAAGAGTTTTCAAGCTAATGAAACTTCGTGCAATCTGTAATTCACTAGAGAGTGGCCATGTCTCAAGAAGATGTCTGACGGGTTGTAAGTGATCCTTTTGATAATAATAACGGACAACCAATCGACTTCTTAGGATATCTCCTTCTTTTCTTATTTTAACCATGTGCAGGGTGTACAGAGAAAATTTGACAGGAGAGCTAACAAAAACTAAATCTCCTATATACATTAAATACTTTATGGGTTGACAAAAATAATTAAAGCCAGAGTGAAAAACTGTATTTTTCGTTCAAGTTTCATTACAAATAACCACCATGAGCTTTTGATGCGAAAGGTTTCTATCATTGGCCCTAACGTACAAAAGCCCTGCGTCGGTATCACATGTATTCCGCCCACAAAAGAGTCAACTTATTCCGTTCTCAAATAGATAAAATAAATACTCAAAGTCCACCTTAAGCACGCGACTGGGGAAACTGTGTGAAGTCGAAAATTTTTTTTTTGTCTTAAATAATTGGTTTTTACGAAATATACCTTTATCATCAACTTGATTAGTGTAGATTTGGGGAAACACAACCAATACGGAATCGTATCAAACATAATACAAAACGCCGATTTACAAACTGTTTAAATAATATTACATATCGTTTTTATGAACCCCTTAAATCTTAATAAAATATACAATTACTTTTCACATGGATAGTACCGCTTGAATACAGTTGAAGAACAAGGAATTATGGCCATTAACTGAGCAAGCATTACACATCAGATTAAGTATTAACATCTTTTTTATAATATTCTAAACATAACTTTACTGATCTCCATTGAACGGTGATCACAAAGTACATGTAAATGTATTTGCTATTATGAATTTACCATTATTTGCCATTACTAATGTAAGGATCAAAATTATACTCAATATACTATTTTGATTGCACTGCACCCTTTGCAGCTGGTTGCAGAGAAGCCATGAAAGAATTATACAGTCGAGCTTTAAACAAAAATTTATAAGAAAAATAAACATCACAAATTGTCTGCATTTGCATGCCCGGGATAAGGTAAATCGCAAGGAGGAAATGCCTTGTGACAAAAAAATGTTATTTTCACTCAACACAAGCGGTGTTGAAAATACGGCATTGCCGTCATAATGGAATTTAAATAAAAATAAAAAATAAATTGTCTGCATTTCCAGAAAGAACTAAAAATCAGATAAACGATTATAATAATCCGTTATATAAAAGGAATATAATAAACCAAACGAGAATATGGAACTTTACATTTAACTGAAGAACTTAACGTTTACAGTTAATAAAAAACAAATCTTATCTCAATCAATAATAAAACACACTGTTAAACAGACGAACCCCATCAGTAAAATTATGTACAAGCATCTGTTCCACTGTTTAACTACATGTATACACCCTAGATGTGATTGTAGTTTAACCACAAAAAACACACTATAATGAAAGATATACCCCACAAGTTTCCCTCTGTCACCCTTGGCTTCGCTTTCTAACATTTGCATCCTTCGGCACTCCTGTTGAATACGGAAGGCTTTTCTCTCCCATTTAGCCGTTTCCGTTGCGGTTGCTGTGGTCACTGTGGTTGATGACGAAATCACAGCTAACCGAACGAAACAGTTCCGGGACAAATCTGAGACACTGTTTGCTATTGTTTTAATCCCGTTCCCTGGTATGGTGCCTTTATGTCCGAAAAATTAAGGTGTGTTTTCGGGAACAAAGCTACCTCCGCATGAAGGGTGTGCGTCACAGGAGGAGGGCGAGGTTCGAGCACAACGGAGGAAAAACCAAAAATTACCATAACCAACTGGTTTCTGTTTGTTGCCTATAAATAGTCCCTTTTTCATAATTGAGGTTAATTACCATTTCGGCTCTGGTTGAGTTCCCCTTCATTTCTGGTTTCAGGCTGGGTTGGGATGCAAGTTGCCACCTACGGAACCGTGTCCGAGTCGTCCGGGTAGGCCAAACACGGTCAGTACGTAATGAATTCAACAATGCTGTCGACCCCGTAGCCCAGCAACCAAAGCTACCACCATCGTGTTGGGGCCACCAACAACTAAACAGGCTAGATGCCACACAGGTTCGCAAGAATTGGATCCGCTAGAAATCCGCTAGAGCTCCTAGTGTCACGAACGGAAGCACACATCTCCCTAAAACAGTGGGAAAGGTGTCCACGGCAGCTCAACGACCGTAAATATAAGCTCCTTAGAGGCTGGCTTTTTACAGGCCTGGATGCTGCCGCTGGTAGACGCCCCTGCTAGCTGTAGCAGGACCTGCGCAAGCTTGTCCAAAAAGCTAATTGATGGAAGATTACATAACTGCCTCGATAGGCTAAGAGAGGAATAGGGAGCGTGGTGGTGGGTTTATGTATTGCTTTTTTTCACGTTCCTTCCAAATGAAGCTCTTAAGCGTTCCAAATTTTCTGTTGGTAAAAGCTGTCACACAGCAAGCCACAAATCGGTCGTCCGGAACCGAGCAATAGCCGGGCGCCACGATCAGACAAGGGATGTCAAATAAATGCCAATGTTTAGCACGATTAACCTTCACACGCACCAGGAGGTAGCGCACGCAAACAAACGGTGCACGCAAACAATTTTATGTGTTTTTTATGCATATGTATCTGTTTGGATGGAAAAATACGACAGCAATCGAAAGGAAGCACGGAAGAGTGATTGTGAAGGGAAGCTTCTGCAATAGGATAACTGAAACAAACCGCAACCCGGCTGGTGCCAAAGTTTAAAGGACGATTGTTCTCTTTAATTATGTTTCCCTCAAACAATGGTCAGGTCGTGTGGTAATTATAGGCTGTGTGTTTGTCCCTGTTCTGACTCCGAGAGACATGCAACATGTTTCGTAGTATTACCCACAATTATGCAGTAAAAATATTATTCAGGTGCTCTGACAATGACAACTAGCTCCTTTATTGCCATTTACGACATGACATCTGATTTGTGATTTGGGAAAAGTTGCATAGTACCACGACGTATTTTTTGAACGAATTGTCTATAATTGATATGATCGAACCTTAATTTAGTTTTTCAATCAATTTGTCTAATCAACACAAGAATGCTACAGGCCTTTCCATTTTATCAACAAACCGAGCCGAGGAAAAAACATCACTTAACAATTAAATCCTTTGCTCCGGTAGATTTGAGTCTCGGTTCAACCCTACCAAATCTACCGCTCAAATCAGTGCGATAATTGAATGTGCTCATTTTGCTTTACCTACGAAACCACACACAAACACCCCGAAGGCCCATACGTAGTAACGAGGGAGGAATAGCATTTGTCCAACCTCTACCTTCATAAATATGCAATTTCTGGTGTTGGCTGCCCCATTAACTAGATTACAAAGGTTCTCGCATCTTCAATCCATGGAATCCGCATCTGCCAAGAGCACAAGCTGCTTCCTTCACACTCCCATTCAATCCGCCCTCCGCCAACAACATCAGGCGGACCGAGATCTCAACTGGACCGAGAGGAAAAGTAGGAACATACTAAAATCAATTAACACAAAATTTTCTACCGACATACCACATGCACGAGGAGTTGGTGTAAACTTTTCACTCGCTTCAGCGATCTCGCTTCCTTGTCATTTGGAGGGTGCACAGGTAATGGTAGTGTCCGAAGGTTGAAAGAAACTACTACAGTGATATCCGATAAGATTTTCCCGCGCACACTACTAGATACAGTGTTCGCAATGGAATAGCATAAGAAGCAGGAAAGCTGCTGGCGATTCTAACCCTTCCAGCGGGCAGCAAACCAGCGTAAACATGGGCGTGAAGCGTGAATGGTGTGAAAGTGCAAATAATCGAAACGGTAAAGCAGCGTAGTGATCTAGCAAATTCAATTAAAAATACACTGCTTCAGTTCTAGTCGGAAGCGGAAAAGCAGTATCAGTTATCCTCTTCCTTGAATGCTTGACGCTCACTGCATCGAAAACCACATTGTTTGTCAGAATCAATTCATTAGTTGATGCTTAAAAATAATTAAAGTGAATAAGTACAAATCGGCAACCGACAGCAGTGGCGAAGCGTGCTGGTTACGCAAATGTTGGATAGGAAAGACCGGTTAGTGTAGTGATTTCCGTTTTTAAGTTTTTTCGCTGTAGCAATATTTTAATTGCATTTTAAACTGTAATTCTCACAACTATTGTTATATAACTTGCCTTATATAATATTTGCCTTATATAATATACGTTTACGTTTTGCCTTATATAATATAACTTTGAATGAGCTATACATAGAGACAAATAACTAATTTAGATCTAAAATGGTTAAATGGTTTAAGATTGTTTAATAGTATAAGGTTTAATGGATACATTCTTGATTCTTTCGCAATGTTAGCATGCCTTTATGCTTGTAATTCGTAGTCGTAGTATAAAACAATTTTACTACGATTTAATATGAACTTTAATACATTTTTATGAAGACACTGCTGAGGTTGATGCATAAAAAAAATTTCAACTTAAAATTTTAGCCATTTTTACGAAAATGGTTTCGAAAGAAAATTGCTCTCATAGAAATAATGAACTATGTTTACCATTCCTTTAATTTCATTATTCACACCCCAAAGAGCAGCAAAAGTCCTTTGCTCTCCATCTTCGTAATGATGGATGCTTCCAGCGTGCCGTACGTTCAACCAAACATGTTTTACGTTATAATTAAGTTAATAGAGTTAATGGAAATGCTTAAAAATTCATCACCCAGTTTAGGAAGACTCGGGATAGTGCAAAGAAAGCGATTTGTCATTTTTGAACCGAGTGGCAGCATCGTGCAAGCTCTTACACCTGCCCATGTGAACAGTAGCAAATAAGTGTTTCATCAGCTATTAGAGCCGAAAGTCACTTTACTTGTCCCGTTCCGCACACTGTAGCGAAAATGGCTTCATTGAAAGCTGCTAGGTATTTTCAACCTGGGATCATTTCCGGGGAACTACACCGTCTGCGTTTCTGCGTTGGCCCTAATTGTTTGCTGAATCACAAACGCTTACACATACACCTGCGACCGATTTCTATGCCACGTTCACATTCACAACGGTTTCAATTTCTTTGTGCAGAACTTTCTGAGCGGAGAAACACTACGAGGAAAGGAGCTCCGAAAATGTGCGCTAATGAAGTTTACGCAATATTTTTCAATTATGAATATTGAAATTTCTAGTTTATTCCACCCGAAGGAGTGTTCAGGGTAGAAGGTAATTTTAATTCTCGCTACGAATCGTGTTCGTGTTGTAGAAGTACCTTTTGCTATCAGCACATTGGGAAAAACGATATTTATACAAAGGAGTTTTTTATAAATCGAAATGTGCGATATTTTCCATTTTATATCACTATCACTTTTATATAAAACTATCTAAACAAAGACAAGTTCCCAAGGAAAAATAAATCAATCCACTGTCTATTCAGTTTATGAGCATAATTTGCTAAGATATGAATTATTTAAACAGCAGCAGTGAATTGTATAACTTAATATATTTCTGACATTAATATCAACGAACCAGCTCTCGTCAGATCGTCTCGCTCAACCAATGCGATGCTTGCAAAAAGGGAAGAAATGCCAACTTAATGACGAACTCATCAGCGTCATTTGAGCTGCATTATGAAAACCCAACGGGATGTAAAGCGCCATCGAGTTAATTATTATTTTCACTTTCCCATTTGCTTTCGCGTGAAATATATTGCTAGACGACACCTTTAACACTATTTTTTTCGCTTCTTTATGAATGCATCCCATTGCACGATGGCTCGCAAACGGTGTCATAATGGACATTTTTTACCTCGCCTCGCTATTAAGCAAAGCGTAATAATCTCTTCACGTTGATAAATTGATGGGAAGGATTTATTAGCTTGTGATGACTGCAGCCGCACAAAGCTCAAGAATGAATGAATTCAATAAACTTCATAATTATAATCCAAGAAATTCAATAATTATAGGATTGATATCAGTTACACTACTTATCACCGTCTCCATGTCAGCTTCACAAGTACAAATCAGAAGAAAAAGAATATCCAAAATTATAAACGTGCCCAGCATATTAAACATTCTATCATGTATCGTTCAAAGCAGTAATGATATGCTTCATTTCGTTAGTATTGCCATGCGTCGAAATATGCTGGTGATAGTAGGTGCTAATGACACATACACATCCATTGCATAATATTTTGCTCTCCATACAGTAGCTTTTACTCCCAGCAATGAAGATGCTTCTGGAATAGCTCCACGTAATGTAGCTAATATCGTTAGTGCGAGTTTGTTGCGAGTACTATGACCCTTCGTTTGATCATTTGAAAGAACGTTTCCAAAACCGTTTAGCATTAATTTGATTACAAACTTTGTAGCAACGTGTAATGTCCATCGGTAGACACAGTCATCGACTAAGTAATTTAAATGGAGCAGCTACTTATCTCAAAATGCCCTCTCCGGCGAGGACGCGCGCGTACAGATGAACATCAGAAATGGCTCTTACCTGAAATGAAAAGAAGAAAGAAACGCTTAGATATTGTTCAAGACGTACGATATCGTTCGAAGGGAAACACCTTCAAAGTGAGGGAAGAAAAAAAAATTACACGAAATCACGCAGTGAAGAAAGAAATGGGTTATAAAATTTAAATTCACATTGCACCACGTGATCCGCCGTACGCCGTGCACTGAAACGTGATAGCGATGGCGAGCATCACCATTTACACCCCAGAAATGCGTCAATTACGTGGATTTTGGCAAACAGCGGTTCTACAAAGCAAGGGAATACAAATGACCGTGGATGGGACGGTTTTAATGATCCAATTTTCAGAAATCAAATTAGAAATGTTAGTAGATGGATATCTTTATCCCGATAATCATCATTATCGATGGAAGAAAGTGCTCTTGATCGTATGCAGATGAACGTGTACAAATATTGAACGTTTCCGTTGAATATTTTCTTATTGACAAAGGGACATAATAAACATTTAATTTTTTAAGCTGAGACGTTTAGACATTTTTAAATTTTAAAATATCATTCTCATCCATCAATGGGAAAACGAGCGATTGTGTCTCAAGGACAGTGAATGGTAATAATTCGATAAGCTGATGATATTATCTTTTACTGAACTAAACCATTTTTCAATCAAGGAAAATCCCCTAACGAAATTAAAGCAAAATGTTATCATTACGTTCATAAACAAATACTTCCTGTCTTTATTACATAGTACCAGCATAATTACCAGCATCATCCATGTACTTAACACCAGCTGTTGAGATTTGTTGTGACATGTGATGGTAATGTTTACGTTGAACTTTAGACTATGCGTAAAATAAATGACCAACATAATTAAAATAACATTATTTTGTAAGTCAATATGTTTCCTTTTAAGTTAAAATAATGGGTTTCCTCTTGTTTGAACATTAGTAAAAAGGAAAGAAAGATTTTATTAGCATTGATTATTCTGTAACCAGTGAGAGACTCAAATCATAGATATCTTATGCTTCGGCAGCAGTATAAATATCTTCTTTGCTAATAAAACGAATGTTATCTAATCCCAACGAATCGTTACTTGTACTACGCCAGCAACTGTTACGCATCAGCTGACATCTACTAACGAAATAGTTTTGTGACATCAACCAGAGAAACACCGAATGTGACCCGACCCAACGCTCCAAACGACGCGATCGAGCGACAAAATTGAATTCGTAAGTAAATTACGAACTAATAGAATTATAATTAAACTTCACGGTGGTGCTGGAAAAACTTTGCGTCTGGTGCACGACCTGTCATTTGGCTTGTCACTAGCATGGTGCTGTCAACTTTAGAATGAAGCGCTCACAGTCACCCCGTATAACCGGGGTCAAGTTAAAGTTCTCGCCTGGGATAGTGCAGAGAATGTTCCGGCATAAGGTTTCTCGCAACTGATTACAATGCTGAGTTCGGCATTTGGCGGTACTTTCGACAGTGCCACGGAAACTTTCATGACCTGCCGAAGGCCGCATTGAGTGAAGGGGAGTAAATTTACACTTTCAAACACTTTTAAATATGGATGATTTGGAAAGTTTGCCTATAACAGGTTTGTTTTTTGAAGACGCAACCTTGCCAAAACGTATAGTTTGCAACTGAACTTCTTTAAACTTATCTTGGACGGAAATTAACAAAAAGCTAACGAGTGCTAAAATGTAGTTGAAAAACATAAAATATTAAAAATAGTACTGAAAATAGGAACTAGATATGAATAAAATCTTTAAAAACTGAATTGGTCTGTGAATGCAAAGTAATTCCCAAGACAAACATCGCGTATAATTACGTCAATTTTAATCCTCCTCCCAAACGTTTCGGTCCATAGTATATGGTTTCCAATATTTATCGCTCGTTTGTCGATTTTTATTGCTCGCTATAAATTAGATACGCACTTTAGCGTCACCCTGGTAGCCGTATCAAGAACGAAGCTTCTAACGCATTGCTGTGACAAGCTTTATTTGTTGTTCTCTAGTACAAATGATAGAATGCATCCGAAGTGCCCAAAAGAAATTTGTAGCACGTCATCAAACACAGACGGACGTCTTGCAATATGTGAAAAATTGTTTGAAATGAAAAAAAGGCCATCCTGATTCACTAGCATACATACCGTGTTGTCCCACAGCCAAAGGATGTGTGTGTGTGTGTGTGTGTGTGTGTGTGTGTGTATGTCGTGGAATGAAATAAAAGAACAGCTTCCGAAAAAGACATAAAACATTCTTCCTACGCCAACCTACAGCTAGTCCTGTACAAACCCACGTTTATGCGATCCAATATCCTGCCAATCTCTTTCTCCACCGAAAGTGTCCTTCGATGGCCAAAATGGTCGAAAAAGCGATCAAAAGCATTCAGGAATAGCAGCTTCGCTGTCCGTTGAATATTTTCCTTTATTTATCTCTGTTTTTTCTTGGTCGCTTCTGCTGCCAAATAGGATGTGAGTGTGATAAAATATTAAAATTTATGTGTCGTGCCCGTTGGCGTACATTTTTCTTCGGCGCTTCGTGCAGGATGTTCGCCGACGGAAGACCCGTCGGGAATGACAATTTTCAATCCACGACTGGAGCGAGTCTGTTTCACGGTACGCATAGCTCTGTACGGCGTGAGCGATTTTTTGGTTTCAATCTCTTTATTTATTTTATGTCGTGTCATCGTATTTTTGACGGTCAACGAGGGTTTTTTCATTCATTTTGTCTGAGGTAAATGGTAAATGTGTTTTATGGTTCAGAGAATGTATTCCTGCAAGCCATACCTTTACATCACTTAGGCGACAAAACAAACAGTTACACTAGTATCTGTTCAAATTTGAATTATATTAAACCAATCGGCACCAGTTTGCAGGCAAGCAGCTATGCTTTAAAAAACATATTGATCATGAAAATAAATTCTCTAGAAACAATTTTGTCGTGCAAATTGCATACCTCTAGGCGATTTATTAAAATCATGAATAAGATTAGAAATGTGACAATACAGCAAAGAATCGTGAAAATGTAATAATAAAATAAAATAAATTAGATTAGAAATCCCCAATCAACAAAGAAATTATTGCACAACATTTGTTCAACACTGATGCTTTGAACTCATGTTTAAATGGCATAATTATGCCGTTCCTTCCAATTGATTAGCGAATCGGAATTCCACTGCTACTTATTTCCGTTCTACAGCCAGCTTAAACTTATTCGGTCTCGAAGGACGCAAGTGCCGTTAGTGAACGGTTACACGAAACACTAACTATTCATGACAATTTGGCAACCATTGTAAACTAATTAGGATTGCCCACAAAAGGGTTGTGTGTGCTGCCGTGATATGGATGTAAACGAATGCTGGAAGGAAAACAAACAAGGTGTTCTGCTAAAAAGCACACATCGTCTGATACGATCTCAAAACATTGACGCACGTACCGTAAATCACGACTGAAGCCATTATCATTAGCGAGCAAAGAATTTGGAAGCTTGGAAGCTCCCTTTAATGAACAAACAATGTTACCATTTTACTTGCCTTGTGCCATCTCTGCTCGTTGGCAGCATCGCCCGAACCGTAAAACATTTCCACTGTCGTGCAACGCTGCTTAAGATGTTTCTGATTGTTTTCCGACCTTTGTTTTGCCCGGCACAATAAGATCCTTTGCGCTTTCTCGCTAATATCTTCCACTGTCAGTTCACCCAGACAAAAGGTGGAAATTTGGGCGGAAAAATTAATCCAACAACCTGCCGGCAGCGTGAGGGAAGTCGTATCTGAAAATTACCTGTGTGCTCAAGCAGCTGCTGTCAAGGGCTGCTGAAGTGAAGGCTAGCGAGATCAGGAAAATCACAACACACCCATCAGGAGCGCAAATAAGCATGGCATCATATACAGCCCGCTCTCGTTTGCGGTTAATGGTGGCGATGATGCGGTGGTCATAGAAAATTCAAACGATGAAACGAATGGTAACTTCAACCAGAAACAACCATCTAATAGGATGGGAAGCCCTTTCTGCCTTACCGATTGGGTCGTGCGGGCATCAGCATCATCAGAAAGTTACCATTAATTATTCCACGCAGCGCATAAACAGCCCACCGTAGTTTGTCTAGACGGCGAATGAGTGACGGCAAGCATCAAAAGGCGTTTGCATGCTTTCGCGAAACGTCATCTCGAAAGCACTACGCATCATCCGAGCTCATCACGTTGATTGCTTCCGTCGGGTGGTTTATCATCCATCCGTCCCGCAGCCATGTTTTGTGGACTTCCTTTGAATTTTCCATCGTTTGCATCGTTTCTTTTGCCACTCGTACAGCCGTCAGCCGAGGAGGCTGTTTTTCATTCGTCTTTAATAGTTAAACGGTTCACGAGAAAGGCGTTTTCCGGCGTGTGGCGTGACGCCACAAACCGATTCCCTCCCTGTCTGCTTGCATTCAAACGCCGATGGAGAAGAAAATGCCACACACAAACAGTTACTCGTCCCTGTTGACGTTCCTTCCAATCCGTGCGAAAGCGTTTTTCAAACGCTGCACACACTAATCAGACTGATGAATAGCTAAATGTGCGTCTCTTCGTGCCAGAGTGGTGCTCGCGCAGTGTTTGGATTTATTGTCATTAGTTTTGTGCATGGTTTGGTAGTTTTTCCGTGCCTTATGTCTGGCATGGTTACAATGTTATTTCTGTGTTTGTGGAATATTTAATTCACGGAGAAGATGTAACTCGAAACATTACTCAAACACTGTTTTTCTCCAATTTAGTTAAATTTCATCAGTTCATGATAATGCTAAGAAGGAAAAATTATTTCTCAGAATCAGGAATAAATTGCTGGTCATTACCATTAAACTGCTGGTCATTACTTTAAAGCTTTTTATGATTTCGAATCTAATGAAATTTTGAAATCGTTTATAACAGACAATTCGATTACTATGATGCTTTTAAATTATCGTTAATAAGATGGTTTTATACTTGTCTATCAAAAGCTGAAAGATTAAAATAAATTTAAAATAAATTCCCCATTTCCAATGAAACAACGCCCGCAGTATCGTCCCATAAGGTACGCGGAGAATATCTTTAATTTGAACTCTATAATTGTAGTATATTCAAATTTAAAAACCAAAACCGATTATGACGTCCACTTATAAAAAGCAAAATGCAGAATCAAATTGTCGTATATCACAATTGCGTTCAACTTTGGCTATGAATTTTTATGTCAGTAATGGCCATTTTCATACGTAACAATAGATTCGTTAAAAATGTAACCTCTTAAATGAAAGCAAAAAACCGTTACAAAATTTCCTCAATTCTAAGATAAATGCATGCGAAATTATACCATTTGTTTTATTTTCAAAGCACACAATAAAGCAGTAACGATAAGAGCTCTAAATATGAAAAGAGTGTCCTTACAACAGAACTCAAACATGCCTTACATAAAATTATCATTTAGGTGACTCTTCAGACCCTGCACCAGTAAAACCTCAATTCGTGCCTCTTGTGTGTGGCTGTGTCAATTCCAAATGCCACACCCCTCATTTAACTCATTTGAACAAGCAATTGCCGCTGCATTGCGCAGCGACATTGCTCCGGGACAAACTTTCCACCGAAATGCTTCATTTGCATTTCAGTAAGGAAGGGCGAGTAATTAAAGTGCACTCTGGCCTCCAAGCTGTTTTTGCTGCTCCATTCAATTCCACCCTGAAGCGTTGTTAATAGTTTCCAGCTCTATATTTGCATACACCCGTAGTGTTCCCCAGCGGGACAAGAACTTGTCCCATTTCATTACTCAGCGTGGCTCACGTGGACTCATGTATTTCTTGGCGGATGGGGAAAAAACGCATTTCGGGAATGGTCGTTTGCGCACAGGTCGATTTAATTGTTTGTCTGGCTGTGTGTGGCTGGGACGTTCGGGGAAAATTTGGTGTATAAGAAGCTGACGTCAAAATGGGAGAAAGAAACCTTTTTCTTTCCGGTTGAGTGGCTTTGGCAGTGTTTGGCGTTTGAAGTGTGACTTTTCGATGGTTATAAATTTCCTCCAGAATGGGTCGGGTTCCAAAGCGACACCGTTCGATACGACGACTGCAGAAACGATCTGATGGCGTTTGCAATTTGATTAGATGACAGGGTGAAACCTAACGACTGAGCTGTGGCAAGGGAAAACCCCGAGCAAAGGAGCAAAAGAGGAGGAAAAAGAGGAAAACTTTGCCCTTTAAGACTGACGCTACCAGTTACTGGCACAGCGAGGCAGTCGCCTCACTTTGTGTGTCTTGTCGTTCTCGAAACAATACAAAAAATGATGTAAACCAAGTGTCGTAGACCACGTCCGGTCCATTTGTTCCGTTTCCGCCCCCTAGAAGCAAAGAAGGAGGGGAAGTTCCAACGGTAGTTGTGGTTGACTGGTGATTCTTTGTGGCAAGTTCTTGTGCTCCAAACGGGCAAGAACAGGCGAGCAAGAGCAAGATAACGATTTATTGCCATTAATCAAATAAACAAAGCTATAAATCTCGGAGAAAAAAGTGGCAACACTGCCTGCAAACCGCGCGTTTCCTTTCGGGAAGTTTGGTTTGTTTCGATTCTGTGCGTGAACTGTGTTACTGCAATCGTTGATGCCAGTGGAACGTGTTACCGGCAGTCAACCACAGTTAAGAATTGTCTGAGAAGATGTGCAAAAACAAAAAACAGCAAATAGTGTAATACGCAAAAACTGATCAATTTCGTTACGTTATAATACAACGTTATTTATAGAAAGAGATAGCATTGAAATATTTTATTTTTTGTCTGTTCCGTTCGCTTGTTACGTTTTTCGTAATGCGCCTGAAGGTATGCTTCTTGTTTGTTTTTTACGCAGCGTAAAGTTGCATACATGCTTTAGTGTTAAATTGAATTGTTTAATCATACACCCGGGCGCTTGTTGTCAATTAAAGTTGTTCACAGTACAGCCAAGGAACCAGAAATGTACGAGAAGGAAGGAAAGACTAAGCCGATCTCATGAACTTTAATTAATTTATACACGAAATCGATAATCTCCACCAGAAAGACAACCCAACCATTCGTTTTCTGCAACGAAACCTTCCCCTAATTTGTCTTTCACCAATCAACATACCGTGCCATTGCGTTCTAATGCTACCAGAAGACGTAAAAAGAGCCACTCAATCAGTTGCAATCGCATTTACGGTCACACCGACCGATAACCATTTTCCCTTACCTAACTGGCGAGGCTAATCCCCAACAATCTGCTAATGCACGTAATTATGTCTTCAGAGGATTTTCTGACCTCGTCTGATTTTTTTTTGTTTGTTTCTTCCCAACCTTGACCGTACCCGTCAGCAGTTGGTGAGAGAAGAGATCTTCTACGACAATCCTGCCAGTAGCTAACGAGCCATAACGCACACCATCCATTCTCAGTCACATGGCCCAGGCGCATCGGTAACCGCAATCCACCTTTTTTTTCGGAGCTTCTGTTACCGGTTTCATGACCTAGTTTCGTATCCGAGCTATCCCGGTCAATCGTACCCAGATAGAGCAGTTAGTCTTTATAGTCATCCAAGCAGTGTATGGGAAGGACAGCTATAAAACAATGGAACCGAATGTTCTATCATAACTGGGTGCAAAGAATTTTATACTTATTGGAAAAATACTGTCGCTCAATTTTATATACTCCAATTAATGATAAACTGTTAAAATGAACAAACAAACAAACAAAAAGGACAAACTACAAACAAAGCACTTCCACAATTAGGTCTCGGTCGAAGTATCATAACAACAACACAACCCATTTGTTTTAGAAACTCATATTGAATAAATCAATCATCGTGAATCAGTTCTGCATCATCCCCCGATTATCTTTCCGGCAAACCATTAGATATCAATCTAAATGAAGTTAAGCTCAATGGGATGACGAGATCGAATCCATCCACGAGCCATTTTGAGGAAAGGACATAAGTCTTCATTTTATTACCCTTGTAGAAGGGGGTCATCTCGGCCATCGTGAGGTTATTGTTTGCTGCTTGCAAACTAATCTTCTCCGCTTTGCTTTACGTTACGATGTGGGTGCTATTTTTCGGGTGAAATAATAACACACCCGCCCCTTTTCCCATGCTGTGGCACCACAGAAGCTGCCACAAATGGTTTAGCTGTTTGCGCTCGTAAATGCGTTGGGAAATTTGCTACCCAGTGAAGCTTGGGGTCAAAATCAACACGGTATTCTGAATCTTTACCACCGTTTCGAAGCGAAAGCCTCTTGGGGAAAGGTTCAATGAAAAGGGTTAAAGATACCCCGGGTGATGGATATCGAAGGACAGCACGAATATTTTAGGATTTTTCCCCCCATTTTTACAGAAGAAGTTTATCACTGATGAAGTGATTGTGTTTTAGGCGTAGAAAGAGAAACTGATACACAGAGCAAGAGCGAGAGGAAAAGCTAACAGAAAGGGATTTTCTTATTTAGACTACACATCGATGAGAAAATAACGTACGTTTTGTCATCTGCTTCAACCATCGATATGTGACACATTTTTCTTAGATGCGAGTTTTATTCCTCTACGGAATGAAACATAAAAACGAAGGCCGCAAATGAATAAAACAATCTAGATGAATCTTTTCAAGATCTATAAAAATATTTAAGGAAGATTTGCGGAAATAACGTAACATTGCGATGGAGGAAAAATAGGTTCTATTATTAGAAATAATAACTGCACATAATTGTACATAATGATTTGGACATCCTCCTCATCTCTAGCCACATGCGAGAGTTGTAGCCAAAAACCATTTATCTGACCAATACTGTTTCATAGTAATGAACAAAACTGTAAAACTTCTTCCCTTTCTAGTAAACTACCATAACTGTTATCCATTAGCTTACCCAAACGGGTGGACGCTACACCGAAACCGGTGGTGTTAATAGAAAAACTTTTCCTTCACATTTGGTCTGTAGTAATTTAGTTTTACTCTTTTTTTACTCTCTTTTGCTGTTGTGTATTCTATTACTACCGTTTCACTTATGTTTTGATCAGCTTTTTGGCTGTCTGAATCGCGTAATGAACCAATCAACGGTTTGTTAGTAACTGTTTGGACATTTATCGATCAATCAGTAACATAAAACGGGAAACCAGCGTGGCACGAGTGAAAATTGTATTATGCGCAGCGTGCAGAAAGCGCAAAAAGAGCGTGGAAAACTAATCGCAAAGTAAACTAAATGACAACTAAGTGATCTTTAATGAGTTAGTGTTAATTGATTACTGATTGTTTTACTAAAGATACAAGTCGTTTTTATGCAAGTTTTTTTTAATAGAGCTATTGAGTTTATTGTTGTTCTATAAATAATTATATATCCCATCATTTTTAACGCTATACAACAATATGCAATTCTATGTTTTTACAAATAATAAATTTGAAATAGTCTAGAATTACTCATATCTCGTAAAACGCTAGAAATTAGTGAACCAAAAGACCTCGTTCTGATACCAACAAGAATCGTTAGACTGTATCATGTTTGTCATGAAATATTAATATATTGCAGCCAGCTATCCAGCAACTCCAAACGGACTTTCGATTGGTGAAATTGAAATCGAAACTCCCGACATTCAGAAGAAATATCTTCACGGATGAAGTGTTTTGGTGGAAAATCTTCAAGATCAATATCTCCACTTCCACGAGTTGTTTCCGGCATGGGTGTAGGTATGTTTACCTTGAACCGTAGGTGTGCATCCAACTGAGGACAGATTCTATCGACGGTTCAATTTGTCCTGACATTTCCAAGGATGATGATGCCTGCCACGACATTGATTCTTGGAGAATGTTCCATCGTACGCCCGGAACGAAAGTGTGCGTTTGTTTGTGTTCCCACATGTGAAGAGCAAGGTCAATCCCAGAATTGGTTCCATTTCAACATGCTTGTTATCATTGAGGAATACAAAATAAATATTGTACATACATTTTCAATCAAGCCTGCTCCACCTATGCGTGAAAAGTTTCCCAGATGTGATATTTTTTTTTGTAATGCCTGCTATCAATGTTGTTGAATGGAAGTTGATTGACACTCCCGATTTTCGCGTTTTCAACATTCACCAACGATTTGACACTTGATCTCCGTCTTGTTTGTGATTTTCGACAAATAAACCTCCTCCAAAAAAACCACAAAGCTTAATTTTATTGCTACCGTACCGTAGCTGACATCGGCTGACAGAGAATTAGTCTTGTAATACATTCAAACACTGACTGTATCTATTGCCGTATCCACGCAGCACCAAATAACGCCATGAGCTGAGATGCTGTCACCCTGTCCCTTGCTTTTCCTCTCAACTGATGGTAACATGTGAATACCCATGCTCACCGGATAGTGCTGTCAGAAACACACTTTCTCACACATATCCGAATCGGTCCAGAGCTTGGCTAAGGCAGGTTGATGCGTTTAAGGTTAGGTCGTGACACACGACTCACTGCAGCTACCCAATCTCTCCGCGTATGTGTGAAGTGTTTGGTGGTGAAAAGTTTGACAGTGTTTTTCCAACCGAAAGCATCACGAACCAGCTTGGTAAAGTCGATCGAGGTGGCCTTTGAACCAGTCCAAGCTGTGGTCGCTTCCTGTGGTGTGGATATGGTGTGACGTGATTAGTAAAGTTGACTAGCGTGAAAGCTTTTCGCAGCAAGCACCAAAAGAGTGCTTATGCGATAATCGTTGTTTATTGTTGCGAGAGTTAGGTATTTGTTTGCAAATGTCCGAACACGATACATTTCCGATGTAGGAGGATACATCTAATACTAGGAATTAAAACTTTTCTGGCTGCTTTGTCAGAAAGCGTCAATTACAAATTTATAACAAACATTAAATTTTGTTGTACAATTGTTGGTTTATAAATGAAGTCGAACTAATTATTAGAAAATTTAAGCATTAGCAAACTTCTCTACACAACATTTCAATGACAGATCCATTTCATACAACTAGATATGTTAATGTATTTTATTGTTTTGCTTTTAATATTGACAACGAATCATAAACTTACCAAACTCAAGTTAGCAATAACTGCCACGTGTCATGTCGTATGATTGGTGTCTGTCGTTATTTTCACCTGTTTTAACCACCACCAATTTCACACGATGATTGGAACACACTGTCGAATTGAAGGGTCTTGAATTTCTTCAATCTCGTAATGGTCCTAAAACCTGGGCACTACCATTCGAAGGCACTCACTCAACACTATTAAAAATGCATGGTACGCTGACGAAGGAATTCATAATTCACAGCGGTCAGTTTAACCTTGACCGAAACAGATGGACGCCCCTCGTTCTTTGCTGCCATCCCTATAAGATGACGTAGCGTATTGTTATGTGTGTCGACCCTTTCTTACACGTCGCGAATGATGATGATATGTATTCTCGGTTTGTACCGTATGCGTGAACCATAGTGCCGTACAACATCATTCACGCCTGGTTCCCTTTTCCTAAACTTTTGTGCATGGTGAGCGCGCCCAGACATAAAGTGTCTGCGCATCAGTGTATGCAAATGAGATACAAAAGTTGATGATGATGTGATGATGTAATAATTTGTATTGATCTATGTTAAAATATAATTCTGAATAGTTCAAACTAAACTATAAAAAGCTAATAATAACCTTGAAATTTATTTAATATCTGTCATGGTATTTGTTTGATTAGTTGTAATTACATTCTGTTTTAAGAAAAAGCGGCACAATAATTTTATAGTTTGGTTACTGCATTTATCGAACAATTTATTTATTTAATTTAAGGACCAGCCGCGTTTTTTCGAGTAACGTAGCATGCATAGCATTTTTATTCTTTTAATTCAACTTTTCGTCAGTTTAACAAGTTCAGTGCAACATTACCCAAATTTGGATGAAGCTCTGTGAAAATCGCCCGGAAGCAATTTGACATGGCGATGAATGGGTTAAATCATATTAACACACAGAAAGTAACTGAAGTAAATTTGAAAATAACCTTTTGCCATGAAATAATAAAAAATAAACAATCATTAGTATAATTAAAAATAATATAAAACGAAAAAAAAAATTCAACAAAATTAATTTAACTATGTTTTTTGTGCATCACCTATTGCCGTGTTTTTAGCTACATTTTTGGAAAAGCTTATGCAATTTGATTTAAATTTGTTTATCTAATCAATGAAATTTGAGACGGCTTGATCGAGTATTTGATAGCAGTGCCGGTCTTCAAACAACAGGACGGGAACAAAATCCCATCCGGACCCATTCCCCGTACTTAGGATTGACTATCCAGCTGCAAGCAAATTTAGTCAAAGAAAATCAGAAATGGCAGGCCTCTTGAGGTTGTTACGTTAGTTAAAAAAGTCATTGAAAAGAATATTACATCAATTACAGCTTAAATAAAAACCTGAAATTCTCCACTTTTACGATGAACGTATTGACATGAAAAGCGTTTGTAATACAAAAGTTTGTAAATTCAAGGAAGAATTCGACAAGACACTACGATGAAAGATTAATTCTATGGCATGGCCGCAAACAGTCGTATGTTTCGCAGTGCCATAGCAACAAGTATCAATTTACAGCCGCACATGTGAAGCCTTATAATGTATTGCTCAGGTAGTTCCACGGCAAATAGGAAATTGACAGATCTCATTGAAAAGTATATTCATAGAATTGAAGAAACGGAAAAATTAAATTTATATTTATTCATCATTCATATGAAAAATTAAAAATACTTGACAAATCTTACAAATTGAAAGTCACTCAATGATAGTCACAGTGTCATGTTTGGAACATCATCCATTGTTTCCTTTTCTCCGAATCATACACTAACGTGACAAACAAGCCTTCGTTAAAACGTGTTGTGCTATTTATGGCATTAAAAAAAACATCCATAAAAATCATTCAAAGCGAATGAAATATCGTTACAATCGACTATTTTTAAAGATCCTTTGACGCAACGCAAAACATACGAAATCGCGCACCTACCAGGAAAACAGCATCCACACAAGTCGCAAAGGAGCGAAAAATAGCTTCAACGCTTTTATCATCCATTCCGCCACACTTATCGCAAACCCCGAAGAGCTATTTGCGATGGTTAACGATATTTTAAAGCCATTCTTTCACCGGAAGCAGGAACGAAGGCAAAAGCAAATAAAGCAGTATAACCACCTCATGAGAAGTGACATTTCGTTTCCTTGTCTCAACACCCGATCTTCCCCTGCAAGAACGAAGCCAATTTAAGCAGACATTTTGCACTCCGATCACGTAAGTGCAGTCAACATTTTTATAATTTTCAATGACAACAATACAAGCACACGTCAGCCGAAGCGTTGGGACGAGAGTGAAAGGTTGGATTTTTCCCAACGAAATCGAAGCTTTCCTTTTGCTAACCTACTGACGGCAAAGTCGTTTCCGGCCGTGTGCCGGTAATGGTGGTGGTATCCTTAAAATAAATGAGCCCCCAAAGAGCTTCCTGCCATCCGGTCTGGAGCCACTTCCTGGCATCAAAACGAGGGGCGACAACGAACCGGGTGCGGATTTCTGCCAACCGGCACCGGTATTGGAAAATCGGAATGCGTGTTGCTCGTATGAGTGTGTGAATTTATGTTTAGGTGACCGTACGACAATCATGATAATAGTTATAGAATAACAACACTTAAACTTAATCGCTCGAATCCTCTCATTTTGCGTGAAGGAAATGTGACGGGGATAAAACGCCTCCTCAAACATTCGTCTTCCTTCTCCAAACAGTGCCAGCGCACGAAATGGCCAAACACTTAACCTAATGGGGTGCGCCTTTTGCTCCCGTTAAGGCTAAAACGGCCAATCAAATTTCTAATTGAGGGTTATAACCGTTGCTGAGCACAAAACACAAACGAACACTCAAATGTGCCAAGATCGTAGCAACCGAAGCGTTTTGATTTCCCGGAAACGATGGCAACACTGCCACACTTTTCCGTTCACTGCCGGCTGTTTATCGATAAGGACACATTATTTCGTCCCTGACAATGTACGTGGAACGTGCTGTTCCGTGTCCTAGGCATGACAGAGACATGTCAGTGGGTCGATTTCCCAGACACCCCAGACGCCGCACAATCATCCACCCCCGAATCACTACACTTTTGGCTAATAAATTTGAATGTAAATAGTACGTACCCCGGGCACTTTTATGGCGCAGTTTCACACAGGCGAAATCTTTACGATCGTACGGCTCAAGTGCTTTCCACTGCAGAGTCTCCGCGTTCTTGCCGTCAAATAAAGGAATCGTTTGCTAAGGCGCGGTTGTTTGAAATGTATCTATAACTTTCATTTACACAAAAAAATATATTCCTTTTGTTAAGAAAGGGAGTAACTTTACGTTTTGTTTCATATCTCCAAGAAAACAGATAAGCTTTTAAAATTATTTTTGCCCCACCTTCGGTACCACCTCGAAAGGTCCACAAGTGTTTGAGAAATAAAAATGTAAAGCAATAAAACGTAGCGCAAGGATGGCAATCCACGGCTCGGAAAGCTTTTCCTTGTAAAAAGAACCATACGCTTGCACGCGTACGGGTCACGCTCCATTTTATGATGCGTGAGTGCATTTTAAGCGCACATTTCACCGATCAATTGCTGCGAACAATCAATCTACAGTTTACTCATATGATTCATTTAATATTTTATTCTGCCTTTGTTCTCTTTGTTTTTTTTCTTTTGCTATCAAAAGGACACCCTTCGCTTTATGCTTTCGGATTATCAATACCCTATTTTGCTATGGTGCAATGGTCCCGTACTTACGCTTCTTTGTTTCCCAAAAGTGAAAAAGACAATGGCAGTATAGCAAAAAAAAACTTATGGGAAAAATAAGAAAAGTACAACATTGCATGATAAATGATTGTTCATTTCATGGTTCATTTGAACAAATTTGTTTTATGCCACTGACGAGTGTTCCTGTCTCCATACTTCGCGTACGTACTTCAAGTTATGGACGGTACCGATTCTGCCCGCATGCGTATCTTACACACATTTCGAAAGACAATCGGGATTTTCCATGTAAGTGTGTCTAGTGTGTTTACTAGCGACAAACAGGATGTTTCGATCGGGAAACGAATTTACATGACAAGCGTCTGTCGTCTGTCGAACATTGAACTGATTGAATAATATATTAGACATGCATGTGCCATTCCCATCAGCAGTCTGTTTGAAATCGACGAGCGAAATTGGCAAATGATTGATTCGTTGGGCAGGTTCGGAGCGGTCGGGTGAGTGTATGCGTTCCGCTTGAGATCGATTTCTGTAGAATCAGGTCATTGCAATCAACATACATGGTGGTGTTGGAATACTTGTACTTGATTTTATAAAAAAAAAACCTAATTGTGCGCAAAGTTTTTTATTCTATTTGACGCAAAAAACTATGATCACCCAGTAAGGAAAAGTTTTTCCTGTTTTTGTAACATTCTTATACTTATAACATAAGCACTATACTTATATTATTTTATACTTATATTTACTGAAAAATGAATTACTTAAAACTAGATCTACCGAACCAGTCATTTTGACTGGAACGATTAATTTCACTCAAATATTTTTTTTTTATTAAACGATCACACTAAATTTGATGGATGACTTACATTAATTTTCTTCAGCATGAATTTCAAGACATAATAAAAAATAATCATGATTTTTTTAATTGTTTCTGAATTGTGTTTAGTTAGAACTAATAAAAACGTTTAAAGTTGTTGATAGTTTTAGTGTTGAATATGTCAATAGTAAACAAATATCTCAATCTTATTGTATTTATGGTTCAATTTATGAAAAACTAGAAATATCAAATTCAATGCTCATTGATCTATTTTATGAAGGTACTCTGTTTGTACAATGACACTCATGTGTATTTTTTAAATATTAGATTGACCAAACGGTTTCAGCGCTATTATTTTGCGCTTTGTAAAACAAATCGAAGGAATATGATTTGATATTTTTTGGAGATTGTACTATAAAATAGTCATGCATCAACTATTGTAGAATTAACTAACGCCAAAATCGGATTTATTTCTCGTGATTCATGATATATTTTATTAAAACTATGGAAAATTCCCATATTACAAAATAATTTTATTTTAATCACTTGATGCAAATAAGATGTTATTATGAAAAATAAATACGCGGCACACGTAATAATAAAAATAGATTCAAACCCTAGAACTAATGCAACTGAGTAAGTCCGGGATAAGGCAAAATACAAGGATTAAATGTCTTGTACGGTTGTTAAATGCTTAACAAAAGCGGTGCTGATAATACTGCAATAGCCGTCATACTGGAAATTCAATATATTAAAATAGTATTAGACTTGAACGATTTCCTTTGCTATTCGCAGTATTTATTTTTGATAAATGGCATTTGCACTTAATAATAACAAATAAATCAGTAAAAGGGAGAGTTTACCCTTGGTCTCATTTTCCTTCCATTACAGCGAATCATATTTTTGACAAATATCAAAACAAGTTATGCAGAAACCACTCGATCACACAGATTACACAGAGAGTCACACAATGAACATGCCCGGTGTCAACAATAACTCATAAAAATACATCCACGTCCCAGAACGGACGGCGAGATCAACTCCGGTGTCATTTGTTTGTCCACTCGGTGATCGTTTTCCGCCTGCACATGGAGAATCAAACGAGCTTGGTACCTTCAACCTGCAGTCGTCATCGACATCCGAACACCGTGCAGTGCAGCATTAAAATTCTACTCAACCGTTCCATTTGCAACCCCGGCGTTACATACGCGCGGCGTTATCTCACTTAATTATCAAAGAGACACGTAGCGTGGTAGCTTGTGTTCGATCGTGCGTAACCTTCAACCGGCGCCGGTTACATCCCTTAAGGTCCAGCAACAAACAGCGCAAGATGTCCCTGCACATATCCGCAGGTTCCAAGCACACACGCTCACGGAAAAGGGGTTTGCATTTGCGTAATCGCGTCGGTACGAGATACAGTATGGTACGTCTTTTGAACAATGGTTTGTCAATGGTGGCAAAAGCTGAGACGCACAAAAACAAGTGATACGCAGCTATAACCTCCTGAGTCCCGGATTTGAAGACAAGAGTGAGAGATAAAAAAAAATCAACCCAAAGACAACAGACACTCTGTTGCCTTCTTTGGTGTAGCGTTTGTTCAACATTTACGGGGTCAGATTGAAATTACTAAGATGGTTCCTATCTACACGCAAGACGCACAGCACTCTCACTCTCTTCTGATGGACTGACCGTTTATGATCCGTTAATACAAATTGAGAGAAAATTTATCACATCACACGAAGGGTTATCTTTGACCCGTGGAACTTTCACCGTGCATTTCGGGAAAGGTAATAAATGAGTAAAGTAATTCCAAAAGGGCGTTCATGTGATGTATGGATGTACCACAGGTCAAGACAAGAAATTGGACACCCTATATTTTGTGATGCTCAGTGGCATTGACTGCTTGATATTTTTTTGTTTGTTGGGTTGAGTATAGGTTTCACTTTCGTCAAAAGTGAAGTTCGTTTTGAGGTTTATGTCAGTGTCATATTTATGTAATGTACCTATTTATATCGGAATATTATTTTTAGCCATGATCGCATCATACAAAACAATAAAATGCTCACACTCCTTGGGTTTTACGTTTGCATCACAACCATGGTAATTATACCAAACCATTTATCATATTCCAGGGACGAGGTTCTTTTTAAAGAATCATGTATGAAAAAATAATGTCCCACATTATCAACCGGAAAACATTCCATTCATACCAAAAATGTTTAACAAAAGTGAAACTATTGCAAAAACTATACGGTAATGATTCAACCAACAACCATCTACATCCGGATGCATCTGCAATTTTTTTCCCATAATCTTGGCTAAACCATTCGACATGGCGCCCAAAAGAAAACAACTGCAAACATGACCGAAAAGATATGACACATCAACAAAAAGCGGCAACATAACTCAAACATAATTAATTACGATACAATTGATGCTTGTTTGTCACTCTTTTTCCTCTGTCCTGTGGCAAAGGCTGCTTCCAAACGGTGGCTTTTGACATCGGGTGTGACATGGACAGAGTGCAACATGAAGCAAAACAAAAAAAAAAGGTTCAACAAGATGATGAAAAATGTTGTTGAAAGCTTAGCGAATAGAATTGTAACGAAAAAAAAGCCAAGCGATGAGGCAAACATCCAAACGCACATCAGAAATCTTTTTTCCCTCTCCGCTGTTGTCGTTCACTCTCTCCGCCTTGTCTTACGGGATTGCAAAGGGTTTTGTAATAATCTCTCCGTGGAAGATGAAACCGGCTAGCATAATGAATAACATTTCGGTGAACAGAGTTTTGGATTGCTGTGCGCTGTCTGCGGTAGACCAAGACAAGATCCAACAGTTGGAGATTTCGCTTGTTCTTTTGACACCTTGAATGGTGGCAAAGTGCACGTTATATGTCCGATTGTTCTTCGACCGTGATTTGACAAAGTGCAACTTGTTGGCAGGTTCTCGAGCGTTGGTTTTTACCCAATCGCAGTATGTATATCCTAGCGTCATCGAACGGCCAGATTTGGGTTCTGACGCTGCAGTTATCTGTCTCGTTTGCAATGCCATGTAAACAATAAAAAAATGCAGATTGATTGCACATTTTTACACAATGGTTTACCATGTCCCTTACAGAGGATTGGGCATTGTTCGGTGAAGGCGTTGAAAGACATAAAAAATGAATAATAAAAATAATCACAGCACGATTAAACGGTAATAATGATAAGTTACACAAAAACAGTGTGCGTAGTGTGCAAAATTGATATTATTCGCCAAAAAAGTTAACAAACACAATTTATTCAATAAATTCAATCACAGAAAAATAAAATTAATAAATTATATACAACTGAATAACATTAGTTACATAAAAAGACGAGACAACATATATTTAAATACTACAACCAACTGTTGCGAAGTTCAATTTTTATTTGAAAAGTAAGCTAACCAAATTAGCTTTGTCTCTTGACTAGGACTAGAACCCAGAGAAATAGAATATCAGAAATAGAAAACATATTCAAACGGGCCTCTACTCGCAAAAGTTTATGAACCAAAAATAAGACTCATAAAGAGAAGACGTGTTGTATATACAATTTATAATTCCTTATTTTACACAAACTAGAAACCAAAATTTAATTTCCTAAACAACAGGTCCGTTTCAATTAAACGAATCAACGGAATCTCGGCTTGCACCTTTCAAGATTCTTTCGTTCATGCAAACCATATAAGACTTAACTGACTAGGTCGTCCGGTGTCACTCGAATGACATGACCAACCCACCGAAGCCCTGGCGAATCTAATGCGCTGTACGACTAAACATGAACCGTTTCAACTTCCACGTCATTGTGCGTGCTCCTTCGTGGTCATTCCTCCTATAAATGACCTTAAATTCCTTCCATCATTTTCCTTTCGAATATTGGTTAAGAGGTTACCGCCAGCTTTGGACAATCCATATCTCAAAGACGTATAATAATATTGGGACTATTCTTTTTTTTTGTATAATTCTACCAACGCCACAAGTGTTTTAAGTGGTGGAATCGTCCAAAAAGAGTGTTTCTTTGGCTTAGAGAAGATTATTACTATTCTTCCAAGATTGGTAAACTTCTAGTTCTACACATGTAATGATAGCATATATAACCTCGAGTTCTACGAAGAAATGTCAGTTATTATATATTTAATCAGTTCTATCTATTCCGTTCTGATAATCTCGTCAACGAAATAGGTTATTCTTGCTTAAAGTTTACTATCGTGAAGAGTCGTTTTATTTCTCTACAATCTAAACATGTTTTACGTAATATAAACAATTGTTCAAAATTGAAGATTTTATTGTGAATTCACGACTAGAAACAAATGTAAAAAACACTCCCCTTCGAGAGGAATGATCCACGATCCACGACCGTTTCCATGACTACGATGGAAATGATACAAGGATTGTTACGTTCCAAGGACACAAAACAACGCTACTAATACGTTATCAACACATGTAGTAGGTGTGGATCAGCGGCACAAAAATGGTTCCCCAAGTATTGTTTGATTTCACGGAATTAATCAAATCACATGTTTTTGTCGTGTGTTCGACCAACGCGCTAATAGCATGGTTAGCAAGAATATTATTTTTAGAATCTCGCTAATATATGATAAATAGTAAAAAGCGGGTGGCTTCCACGCAAGTGATAATTGTCACATGATTTTGATCACTGTTTATCTTTCATATTGCAACCAATTTCAAGAAATTTGTAACGTAAATTTCGAATTAACCAACGTAATGGTTGACTCTCTGAAACAGTCAGTTAATATTAAAATGAAATATGACATCCACCTTACCCGCAAGCATTCCATTTGCCAACCACAACCAATGACCGATAAATACGCCTCGCCGAGAATCGCAAGGTGAACTCGAACCCGTTCCCGCTGAGCATCGAGAACATTGCGCGGTTTTGTTAACCAATGCGTCCGACAGCAAATACAACAACAACAACACAAACGAACAAACAGCAGAGGAAGTACAAACAAAGTGAACAACTGAGCAAAGCACTCGAGCAAATCACCGTCGAAGGTGCCCGGGCGAAGATGGATTAAGCGGGCACTCGTGGCACTGAGTGTGTGCTCTGAACCACCGAATGATGCGGAACGGAGCCTGCAGGCCAAGTGTGAACAAACGGCTCAGCGGTAGGTCGGTCATTCGGTCGATCGTCGCCGTGATCAGGCACGATGTGATCGTGATCGCTTAATCCACTATCCACTATGCAGCCGACTGAGCGCCTTTTGATGCCTTCGATGCTGAACGCTTCGCTTCCGTTTGACGTTGTACGCCGGGCGACGCTACATGGGGGGTGGGTTGGGGACGTGCGATAAAAACCAGTTTAAGCGTGAGTGGCCAAATCCCACTCGAGTGGAGCGAAACATCCGCCCGCTTTGGACCGCTTTGGCTCGCATTGCTGACCGTATGGGAATGTTTGATTGCTGCGGTTTGCTAGTCCTTTATCGGCATGCGTATGGGAAGCAAATTGGCAATGCTTCATGCGGTGTGATGGCGTAGCTGAACTTGACACTGCTCCTATGTTATTGGAGATATCGGAGAAGCGACACGGTCGTACGATGCCCGGATACGAACAAGGATAGGTGATGGCTGTGCGATCAGCATCCGTTGACTTGTGATATATACGGCTTTGATGAGGACACTATGCATAAATATAACGGAGTAGAAATAGTTGCGAGTGCAAAAACGCTAATAAAGCAGTGATTGAGACCGTCAGAACGAAAAGTGAAATCACATTTATAGGTAAATAATCTTGAACGATGAATAACAGCACTGAACATATTAAAACCAAACAAATTAGAACAAAGCGAAGGGAGCTTTAGAAAATCAGACATTAGCACAAATTGGCACTAAAAGAGCAAAACAAATGAAATTCGTTAAAAAATGGCTTTTTAAACTTTTAGATCAATAAATTTAACATAAATATAATTTATATCTATATATATTAATCTAAAATTGAATTATTTACAAACTAAATAAAATTACAAGCTTGTTTTTAAAACCCATATTGTATCTCATGATACTACATTAACGCTTCGTCGACGATAACGAGCTGACAGTTCAGTAAACAACTTGTCAGAGAAAAGGCAGGTGAAATCAGTTTATTTTTTATTACTCTTTATAGTTCACTAAAAATGCGTTCTGCGTTTGATCATATCCCACAGATAATGAATCACAGCCGCTGCCGCTTGGTCGAGCGGTAAAAAAGTGACGATTCCAATTAACTTTAATCACATTTTGGTAACGCGATATGTACGTGAACTTGTACCGTCCATCCACACCTACGATCAGCAACACTTTTTCTGTTGATAAATTATTCTTCAATCAACAATAAACGCTATCATTTATGTGCTTTTCCATCCCGCTCGGTAACACCTCGCTGCACGGGCCACGCCGCATTGCCGGTTTCAATGTTACGCCGGGCCGGTGTTAAAAGCGAAAAACGGTTGTCTATTAAAGCGCGTGGAATGACACTCCCGCCGAGGACGAGCCATAGTGGGAGAGCTAGCGGTTAGTTAGCCGAGTCATGGTCGTGCGGCTCATCAAACTAAGGCGGCGATAGAGAATAAATTCAAATCAGCTTACCATGGGTGAGTTGTGTCTGAGTGTGTGTTTGGCAATTGCCGATCCCGTCAAGTTCAGCCCCTGGAGCGCAATAGAGGCTCCGAGATTGCTAAAAACCATGCAAGCTTCCGGAAGAACCAAGGAGGACACAATAATGTCGTTGTGCTTCTCCACACTCCCGGGGCTATAATTATTGAAACTCACTCTCACGGAACTCTGTATCCTGTCAGCGCCAAAACGATAAACGTTACGGATTGTGATATTGGTGGCCAAACCGTACCTGGCGATACTCTATCAACCGTCGAAGCGGACATCCATATCTGATGGACCTCCTATCGGCGAGAACGGTGCGAGAACACTTCGTCGTTAGCCTGCTGGCCTCCTGCCAAACCATTCCTGCCGCCGTGGATGGATGCGAGTCATCGTAACGTAACCTCCAGAAACCCATCGTGCTGTAGTAAACAAATCGTGGTGCCGACACCAAGCGTTCTACCGTCACACCGTGCACCGCTGCTGGGAGCTAATGTAGTTTATAATTACAATACAGCGCGATGTCGATTCAGTGACGCTATTCACCACACTCCCGATGAGTGCGAGTGGCAATTAGTTACACTGATTTAGTATTCATGTCATGAAAAACTATTTCTGCGGCACAATCCACCCAGAGAGCGTGGAGGTAGTATGGGTAATAATTCGAAACGATCCAAGCCATCGATTCGCAGGTGTACCGCCAGGATGCCGGCGATGATCGTGGGAATGTATACTACTATTATATAACGAGCTTCTGAGTGAATCATATCAACCGGTAGGAAGAGACAAATGAGCACGTTTTTAAAGTTCTACTGTGGATGCATGCGGTATGATGCATTCCGTTCCCGGAATTACTTTTTAAAATGCGCCAATAATTCATCTACCAATAAACGTCACTGGGACTCAAGAAGCTAACGAGGGAAGGTGGTTAAGATAGTAGGCAAGAGCGTTCATGAGGATAAGTACAATGCTTTGCATGAAGTGGTGCCATCATAAAACCATAAAAAGACCGCCATAAACAATCAATCCCACTAACAACAAAGTAATTTCAATGTGCAACTACCTAATAAGGGAAGTACGCAACAGTACGAATTTTATATTATGGTGTCCAATACGTTCAACCAGCAAGTCACCAAACAAGAATTGTACAAGATGCCTGTTATTCAAAACACAATAACAATAGAATAAACTGCTCCAATATATACCCATTGGGCCGGCAGTTCTTCCATCAATTACTCGCAACAAGCACTCGAAACGTTTGATTCAAGAAGAACTGAGTTTGGTTCAAGAAGAACCGATAAATCCCCTCCGAAATTCTACTCCTTCAGACGGTGTAGGTGACGATGGACAATTTACGCGCACGCACCGATCGACAGGTCTCCCCCATATGCAAGCTAACTTCAAAGCACACACAAGCTGACCACAAACTGTTAAAGCCAGACAAAATGGTGGCTTTCAATGAGCGATACGGACACAAACAACGCACCTACTCCGTGTGGTCAGGTTTGTCGCAGAAAGATGCCACCTGACGCGAAGAGGCCACGAAGCATTCCATACGCACTCTGCTTGTTTGCGGTTCAAGTGTGCTCTTCATCATGATCGTGTAACTTAATTCCAAGTAGTGTACAGCTTTGCAGATCTCATCTCTGTGTCAAATTGTCTTGTATCACAACATTATAAAAATATCTCTCCCTCCCACGAGCGGTTACAATTATCACGCGTAATTTATATTTTGTTTTTGTTTTTTGTATACCACACTCCACCTCCCCACGAGATGAGCAAAAGGATCGGGTCTTCCTCTGTAACCAACAAACGGATCAAACCGTGCGGGTTCGGCGAGGAAGAAGTGAGAGCATCCACGGTGCAGTGCGGCGACGGGGCCGAAGTGTATATCTACACCTCGATATCCGGCGATGCCGCTCAGTTGATGTTCGGATGATCTTGCAGCAACACGCACGCAAAACACGCCGTGCCTCACCGTGTGTATACCGAACGAGGGTGTGTTGGAAGTGAGTTGTATCAAAAGTTGTGTCACGCACCGGCTTCTTCGCCGAGACCTTCTAAATTGACGAGGTTAACCGAAGCGATAGCGTACCGAACAACACCGGACGAATGGCAAATTATTACTTTTCTGTGTGTGTTTGTGTGTTTTTTTTTTGTTCGATTCGGTGGTGATAATTAAAGGTTATTTTGAAAGTGATTGCTGCTCCCCATTCTGGTGACCGGCCGGTCGGAAGTGTCTTAAGTGAGTTTGCAGTGTCGGCACATGTACGGACGGAACTTCCTGGACGGAATGCCGTGTTTTGTCGATACACCTCCCACCCGAAGGTCGTATGGGACGGTGGCTCAAAGTGAAAATGATTGCGGGGCGAAGAAATTAAAACCATAACACCGCTGCACCACCGCTGTGATCGTGTCGTGCGTGCCGAAGCATACGCTCGGAAGACTTGTGCAAGCGACGGACGATAAAAAGTGTCGGACCATCTTGGGCCCTTTTCGGCGGGGGAGGGGACTCACATACTTTGAGGGTATTCGACGAAAAGTGTGCATGAAGCGTGTGATGTATGCGAGTCTGCATCGGTCTGCTCAACAACGCCACGGCCTTTAAACAAACGATTTGTGTGTCGCGCATTGAGCTGGGCGGCCTTTTTGTGTGTCCGTTTCCTGTACGTCTCTGGGCCGTACACGCCCTGTCCTTAGTGTGCAAGATAACCGACGCATCGCCATTGAGCCGATGCGAAGTTTCACCGTGAGATGTGCGCTCGTCGCCAACGTAAAGCAAAACACAAACATTGTCCTCATATGGCCGAATAGGTATCTTCGACCTAGACGTATTAATAACGTACGTAGAAGATGGCTGCCGTGAGTCACCACAGATCCGGATGGTGTGGAGAATATTAGATTTGCATTCGGAAGGCAAATGATCGTTATTCCAGCACGAGTTTCCCACGGTTAGGGCCCCCGGTCCGGAGGTGTAGCGTCAAGGAATTAATTGTCCACTTCGCAAACTCGATCTCGATCTCGGCGTGGTGAGAAAATCAAACCCTGCAATTGACGTGCGAATTAATTGTGTGCAGTCGAGTTCCCCTATTTCCGCACTCCAACCCACAAAACCACCACCTTCTTCCAAACGAGCGTTGTAGTTGGAGGAGCCGCCTAATGATTACGAGATGAGATCAATCAATCAGACTCATTGGTGCAACGTTAAGGGTCTTTGCGGGTGGGGCTGGACATGAAGTCCCAGCGATATCTTCGATCATGATTGTTTGTTGCTTCGTTAAACGGTCTGGCCAATTTGGGTATGGGTGCCGTATGTTTGGTGCGGTGGAGTACGCTTCATTGCAACATCATCACAATCGTGGCAAAAACAAATCACCACCGGCGTGACATGAGCCTTTGCCAGTGATTGCGTCTGTCGTTGGTTGCTGTCGTTCCCGTGGCGGATGGTTAGGATTGACACCGAGCTTAAGCAAATAATTGCGTGTCCCAACCCCGGCGGCTAGCATTCTCCGGTGGTTTATGAGATTGTAAGCAAAGAGGCGAACTGCACGGTATTAATAATGCGTTATAATGGAAGCCTATTATAGCCTCAAAGTATGCTAGTTATTGGCTTACGGAAGAAACCCCACCCCCCGAAATGCACTTGAACTTGGACGCGGATGGCGTCAGATGGCTAAGAACGGTGCAAGGTCCATTCCGCCAACGCTCACCAGCTGTGATTTGTGAAACCGTGTCAAATTCAGCTGCATCCGCACGGATTAACAAACGGCCATCGATCATAGCACAATTAAATCCCGAAGCGACGCTCAATAACTGCAGCCTGGAAGTATGCGCGGGAAGAATGTATCCGCAGCATCGCAGTTTGATTAATTATTTGTCCATTTTGTCGTCAGTTTGAAGCGGAGCTGCTGTTACGCGACAAAGCAACGTGCTAATCGATGGTCGCTCTTCGTGACAGCGCGTGGATAAATATTTTTGCACCCAAGCTCGGGCCTCGAATTGGTGTTCGCGAGGTGCTGTTTTCGTGCCTGCGTTCGTGTTTGGCATATTAAAACCATGGTCCGAGTGTTTGATAACAGTGTTGTTTTTTATTTGTTTTTTTGGCTAGTGACGTCGGGATGGTTCAAAAATAGAAGTACGCAAAATAAAGGGGAGAGATCAACATTGGCAAAATTTTGCCCGTGAGCTACAGAGAGTCGTCCAAGCTGAAAAAAATTGCTGTAAAGTAATAAAATCAACCATTCAGTGTTCTATTTAAAAAAAAAGCATCGAGAGCACTCGGCTACATTTGTAAAAGCATCGATTCCGCACCATTGCCCGTTGGTTGACCATTACTAAATGATTTACCGCTGATAAACGCCCATACGGCCCCATTCGGGTAGCGGAATGTATGCACCGAATGCAAATAATGGCATAATTTAATTATTCAAATTTATTCGACTTGCTCTAGTCTACTGCCGACGAGAAGCGTCCGACACATTCGGGTTGTTTTTTTATTTGCTTTTTTGTTTTCGTTTCGACTTATTTTAGCCTCCGCGAAGGGAGAACAGTTGCGATCAAAAATTGACGAACGTCTCATTCAAGATCATTCACGTACGATCATATTAAAATGAATTCTTTTGATAATTGATCAGATAAATCTGCATAAAATAAAATAAATCAATCCTTTATAGATAGAAGAAAATAAAATAACAGGTGGGCTGATAATTGTTTGGCCTAACACATTTATCGCGCTAGAAGATTTTTATCCATATAATATTTCGTTTGTACCAGCCTTCAAACGAATTCTGTCCAAATTTGACATCACTCGGGCCACAACCTAATGAGCTAGAGCATTTTATATGACGCAACTTTTGTGTTTTGAGTAATCATGGAAAAGAAGGAATTTCGCGTGATGATAAAATATTAGTTTTTGAAGGGGAAACATATAGTTAAAGCCAAAAATTGGCTTGATGAAGAGTCTTTGGACACTGCTCTACCAAAATCAACCATCAGATATTGGTATGCTAAATTTAAAAGTGGTAAAATGAGCACTGAAGGTGATGAACACAGTGGACGCCCAAAAGAGGTGGTTACTGACGAAAACATTAAAAAAAATCACAAAATTATTAAGAACACCCATAATGTGAAGCTGATCGAGATAGCTGACACCCTAGAGATGTCTAAGGAACGTATTGGACATATCGTTCACGAGTATTTGGATATGCGATAGCCCTGTGCAAAATGGCTGCCGCGCGAGCTCACATTTGACCGAAAACAACAACGAGTTGATGATTCGGAGCAGAGTTTGGAGCTGTTTAAGCGAATTAAATCCGAGTTTTTGCGTCAGTATGTTACTGTGGATGAGTGTTGGCTTCTCCACTTTACTCCAAAGTCCAATAGACAGTCATTCGAGTGGACAGGACGCGATGAACTTGCTCCAAAGCAGGTGAAAACGCAACAATCAGCTGGCAAGGTTATGACGTCAGTTTTTTTGGGATTCGCAAGGAATAATCTTCATCGATTATCTTGAGAAAGGAAAGACCATTAACAGCGACTACTATATCAAGGTATTGGAGCGTTTGAAGGGCGAAATCGCAAAAAAACGGCCAAATTTGAAGAAAAAAAGTTTTGTTTCGTCAAGAGAACACACCGTGCCACCAATCAGCGAAAACAATGGCAAAAATTCATGAATTAGGCCACGAAATTCTTCGCCACCCACCGTACTTTGTAGATCTGGCTCCCAGTGACTAATTCCATTTCTCAGATCCCAAAAGGATGTCCTCTGAGAAGAAATTTTCGTCGGATAAAGAGGTGATCGCTGAAACAAAGACGTTTTTTGAGGCAAGGTGCAAATATTACTATAAAAATGGTATCGAAAAATTGAAAGACCGCTATAATTGGTGAATCACCCTTGAAGGGACGTATGATGAATACAAAAAAAAAATTTGGCCAAAAAAAAGTGTTTTACTGTCATAGGCCAAACAATTATCAGCCCACCTGTTACTATTCCCAACAACGCTTAGTACACCAGACTCCTCGCTCACCTCCTGTTGTCCGATGTGCGCGTAAAAAAAAAGAATTCCACCACCACCCATTAAAATTAGCATAATTGCGTTGGAAAATTGCAATTATTTGCACCGCGAAAAACAAAACCCACAGCTTCTCATCCGTGTGGTACGTCCGGGCGTTGATGCTTGCCCTCGGGCGAACACTTAACTTTCCCGGCCCCGTCCCCGTCCCCCGCCCGAGTGTCCCGGATAGAAACACGCGACCGGAAGCAACCCGTAACGATCGTTCCTGTTACACGTCCAGCACTTTCCATTGCGGAAGTAATAAAATAGAATGAATTACAACCCGCCGGAAGTGTGCGGAAACTCCACTCCTTACCGGAGTGGGAAATGTTTAACAAAAAAAAAGAAGGGGAAAAGCGCACCACATCAATGCTTTTTGGTGTCTATGCATGTTGTATAGCAGGCAGAACAGAAGCCTGCACATGGATCCGTTGCTATCCTTCATCTTTACGTGGGAATATCTGCCCGGTGCAGGCCCGGCTCGTTCAAACTGGAAGCATATTAATTAATTTTTCAAGAATCTACCTACCCACCGCGGGTGGGGGAAAACCGTTTTTGCTTGCACGCCGCTGCACGTTCACGTGCGGGAAAAATTTATCACTTCTTTTATCACCTTCCGACTCCCGGTGGTCCACAGGGTCACCTGCAATTTACATTCGGATGACCTCCAATCGTACTGCCAGCTCCAATCGTACCTTCCGCTCAGCTGACTGTGACGCGGTGCGTTGCGATATGGAGAGCGAACGAAAAAAAAACTGTCCCCATCCATACATGCCGTGAGCCATCCTCCAGACTGTCTTAGCCACAAGGCAGAATCATCGTTCGGTCGTGAAGCGATCGCGTAATTATTGCAAATTAAATTAACACCTTCTTTTCTGCGTCTCGTTCCCGGACCCGTCGGTTTGCAGTTGGTCCACCGTATCAGATGCCTTCCCATCCGTAGGAGAAGCTCGTGATATCGACAGCACCTATTCATTGCGTCTATTCCCCTGCTCGCCAGACAAAGGCACGACCAAAGTGAAGTGATAATTGGCCGCTAGGCGTGTGTGTGTTATGGGCGGCCAGTACCGTGCCGAACTCCGTCCGTCATCCAATAAAACACACCACAGTGTCTAATCGGTGCTCGCCGAAAGTAGAACCGGGTCAGCAATAATACCGCTTAGTAAGGTGGTTAATTGTGAGTCCGAAACTTCATACCCATACCGGGCGGCAGACCAGTAGCTGCAAGTGAAGCGTTACGATCATTTACCGTGCCAGACCGTCAAATTAATTGATTAACTCGGACGGACCGTTTCGGGGTGTAGCCCGCTGATGATGGCACTCGGACGAAGGTTGTACGCGTTGGTGCTAGTGATCGGTTGTGCACTGGGGCAGCAAACTAGCGAGGACAGCCAGCCGCCGTTTGACAGTCTGAGCCCCCCGACACCCTCGGTACCGACGGTGGCGGGTGAAAAGCAGTTCCGGGTGGTGTACGAATGGAATGTGCTTGACTTTGCCTTCACGAATGAGGATGAACGGGCGCATGCCCTGTACGGTGGACACTACATCCCGAAGAACGTGCTCATCTCCGACTGTAAGCCGTTCGCGAATCGACTCTATCTGACCATTCCGCGCATGCTGCCAGGAGTTCCGGCAACGCTCGGGTACGTCGTACGGCCGGATAACAATGGACGCACCGATCCGGAGATTGTGCCGTATCCGTCCTGGGAGATGAACGAGCGCGGTAACTGCTCGGCGCTACAGTTTGTCCAAGGTATCGCCGTCGACAAGAATGGCATCATGTGGGTCGTCGATTCTGGACGCACCGAAACATTAACGCGTGGTAAGTGGTGCAAAACAGCGAAACTCCAACTCCATAAAGCAATGCGTTCCCTTTTCCGATGTGTTTTGCAGGTAAAGATCATGTCGTCTGTCCCCCCAAGATCTTGTTGCTGGATCTGAAACGCAACGGCACCATCGTGCTTCGCTACCAGTTCCCGGAGTCGGTTGTGCCAGCGGGCAATAATTATCTCAACAAGATCGTGGTAGACGACGCGTTCGGAGGGTTCGCTTACATCACCGACAACAGTGGGGCCGATCCAGGCATTGTGGTATTCTCGCGACGACTCATCAGGTCGTGGAAGGTGCGAGAGAACAACTCGATGCGTGCGGCCCGTAATGCGGTCCGGTTCGGCGTCAACGGTACGGAGTTGAACTTCTCGATCCACATCGACAGTATCGCGCTCGGTCCGTACTACAATCCCAACCTATCGCCGGACCAGCCGGTTGTGGATACGCTTGTCAACAGCCAGAACTACGAGCGTAACGTGTACTACAGCCCACTGTCCAGCTATCACGTCTATTCGCTGCCGGCCTCCCTTCTGCGCGACCCGGAGTACATCGGGCGGGCGACCCCGCGTGACATTCTCGAAGCCGTCGTAGACTACGGTCGGAAGCAGTCGCAAACGGACGGCATGTTTATGGACAACCAGGGTGTGCTGTACTACGGGCTGCTCGGCGAGCACGCCATCGCCAAGTGGGACAGCTACAAACCGTTCACCCCGGAAAACCAGCAGATCATCGCGAAAGATGCCACCTACATCCAGTGGGTGGATAGCATGGGCATTGACCACGAAGGTTACCTGTACGCGGTGGTTAACCGACTGCACAACTTTGTTGCCGGCCGCCTCAACCCGCTCGAGGTGAACTTCCGCATACTGCGTGCGAAAACGGGCGCACTCAGCTACGTCTACACGCCGGACAATTTGTTCAACAGCGACGGAAAGTTCCTGTACACGGGTGCGACCGGCGAACGGTTCGCCGACAACGGGTTGCAGTACCAGTACGAAGGTACGACGCCGGCCTCGAGCCGTTTGGCGGCGGCGGGAATACTTGGTGCGAGCGGTGCCACGGTGCCACACACCTCCTTCGCTGGATTTATCGGTGTCCTTGTGGTGTGCGTCGTGACCAGCATGATTGGCCGGTGCAGCGTTGTTTAGGGCGGATGATATTGGAATCTTCGACCGAGTTGACATCATCGCACGCAAGGACGAATCCAACAGTCAGATATGGGGAGTGGAGAAAAACAGCTCCCTCCCGTTCTTCTCCGCCACGTTACCAGTACTTCCGTATCAGTATTTGTATATATAGTTGAGCTTAAGTGTAAATAAGCGAAGCGTGTTCGCTGCTACCGTTCTTGGATTTCATGTTGACTTTTTAACGAGGACTCGCTTCGGAAATAAAAATGGTTATTTTTTACGACAACCTGCTCTGCGCAACCGTTCAAAGCGAAACAGACACCAGTGATGACTTTCGACGAACAGTTCCACGAAACCGAAATCATCACAGATTTATGTCTGCGTCCGCGTCGCTCTTTGCCCGCCGAGGGAAATGACACATTTTTGCTCATGATGACTTTATGATGGCGGTTCGAGGCAGGATTCGAGTCCAGGAGGAACAAAAAATTAATAAAGACATGCCCAAATTGATGCCCCGATGGTCGCCCCGAAGCAGCGCTGACAGAATGGGGTTTTATGAAGCGCAAAAACCCATCAGCGAACAAGGCGCGTCCTACCCACGGCCGTGAGAATATTCCACAGCGACGAATTGATACCGCCGAAAATCAGTTCCTATTGCTGCGTCAACATTATTAATCACCTGGTCGAAAGGGAAAAGTGTACGCCTTCGCCCGATTCTGGCACCGCTGATTGCGGGGTATTATCTTGTCCTTTTGGTGGAGTTTCGAAAGGATTTTCTGGTTTTTCTGGTTGATCAAGATTTATGCTCGTCTCGCCTGTCACAAGACGCCATTTGGTCGGTGTTTTTTTCTCGGCAAATTCTTCACAGTACTTCAGGGCTGTTAAATAAATGCAAATAAATTCCCATCCAGAAGCCAAGAGTGAGAACGCCTCTACTGACGTTTCTCTATTTCTTTTTTTTTTTAAAGGATTTTATCTGCGTATGTCGGATCTTTTCCCTTTATTCCTTGCTATCAAGCAACAGCCTGTCTTTGGCAGTAAGGCACGAGCGCAACGAGCGCGGATTTTTGTGTAAGTTGAAAGCGCGCAAATTTGTGAGTCTCTCTGGTCTCGTTTCGGGCGCTCCCAAAAAAAAACCTCCCCGTTGCCATCATTATCAACTAAGCTACAGGATTGGAATGCGACGGCTGCAACCCACTGGTGGATGAAACCAGACTTGCGGAGCTGCAGAAAAAAAGTACAATAAAACCTCATCGAGACAGACCCCCGGTTGGTAAGCTGAAAAATTTATTTTCCATCCATGATGCAGAATTAAACGAGCACACACACCCGTGCGCTCGTGTAACGGAGGAAATCTTTTCGACTTTACTTTTTCCAGGCAATGGTGCTTCGTTAAGCCGTTTCTCTGGGGAACCCGGGAACGCCGTGAAAATTATAGGCGGTTGAACCACGACGCGACACCGTGAACAGACAGCAGAACTTTATGACGAACAAGCTTTTTTAATGGAATGTTGAGCCGGTGGTTCTGGCCTGTAACGTTGTGCAGTTCGAAAAAATATGGAAATGCAATGCATTTTTAAATAGTATTTGGCTTCAGTACATACCCTAGTGAAGCAAACCAGTCAGAGTGAAAAGATATAATAAAAAATAGATATATTCTTATGCCAATTGTTTGTTTTGTATCGTTTGAGAGCGTTCCCACTGAATGTCCACCGCAGCAACACCTCAACTCCCCTCTGTAAACGGTGCTGTGTTAGTAGATATACTACTTCACATCAGTCACACGGGCGTCGCAAACGGTGTCACGCGCGTCATTTGTTTGCAGATATCGTCAGCATAATAAGCGAGTGATGGAAACAACACTCGTCACAGGGTGTGGACCGTATACCGTCGTGCCCATTCTCAATCGCACTAAGACCCAGCGTAAACAATTAATTAGGAGCTAATCCGATACTTAAGGGCGATGGTTGCGAAATATAATTTTAATTGCAAACAATACAAGCTACGAAATCAAACTTAAGCAACGAGATTATTGCATTATCTACTTTTATGAGCGTCATAAAGAAGATGGGCAGGATTTGGTACGTTTGCATATCAGTCAGATTATTTATATTTGCCCGACGTCCTTGTTTTGTTTTTTACTACCAACCACCGATTACATGGAAAAACAAGCCATCATTTCTACTTTCCGTAAAATAGATGGATCATTTCTTGTCCGTGGGTTCTTCTGCTATTGTTCCCTTCCACTCTAACGGGATGCAGCCCAGAATACTTCCAAATTTCACCGGGCGTAGGATTACGAAGGGATGTTCGGTGCTTTTGCCCCATTTTACGACTACGTATCCATAGCAACGGACCATTGTTTACGGTTTTAAACCGACCGGAGAGCTTTGCGTTGCACACCAGGCGGTATCTAAGGACCTTCACCTAGCGCTCATGTCCAGTGGTTTATTCGCAAATCGGGTTTACTGCGCCCGATTCGTCCGGTGTCGGATATTAACTCTTCAGCAACCTTTTTCCGGTATGCAAAAAATCCACCGATCCAGAGTGATGAAGTTGCGTGTTTCCAGGAGGACAAGGATTGGGGCCGGGTTTTTTTTTTGTTCGCCCAATAAAACTGGTACGGAGCGCACATAAAAAATATATTCCACCTTATTAATAAAACTCGTTGAGCCTCGTATGTTTCAAAAGAATTCTAAAGAGGTTCGCTTTTTTTTTTGATTGCACCTTAAAAAAGAACCCCACCAACGAAGCAAACGGGGGAAACATTTGTTTGTGAAATTGTGTTCCTTTTTCCAAATAATCCCACCACCCAACGGAAATGCCATGGTAACGAACACACGGTCCTTCTGTTCCCGTTGGCGGAAAAGCTCAAATCTCGTGGAAAATCATTACCGAATAATTTACACTACCTCATCATAGTGTAAACATTCGCTATCTTATCATGCAAACAATAGAATCCGTGAAATGCTCCACCACGAAACAAAAACCACGCAAAAGCAAACAGCTGAAATCGAATCGAACCGGAAACTAGGCAAGCAAACCGTCCACATTCGCATTTGGAGATACCAGGTCAGCGCGACATCCAAATCACGATAACAGATAAAAACGTGCTTTTACCCAAATTTGAAGCCCCAAAACACCCGGTCACAAACGCGGAAAAACTCTTCCGGATTCTCTTCTTTTTTTTCTTTGTACATCATGGGGGCATGAGTGTTGGAAAAGAAAAACCCCAAAAGAAAATGTTCCAAAGATTGCAAGACATACGAAGCTGACAGTTACACAGGTTCAGGTGCAATAATACTCCGGCGTGAAGCTTGCGACCCATTTGCTCTAGTCACCTTTGAGCCACGTTCCAGATGTAAAGCAGAGCAAAACGTCCACCAAGTTGCCGTAAAAAGTTTGCTTTCTTTTACTCGTTAACCGCTCGCCACCGCTCTTCGCCGATAAGGGACGAACGAAATATGCACGTACCGGGGACGGGTTTTTTTTTTTTGTTTGGCAAAGAAGTAAAAGTCCTCCCAAATTGCCTAACAGAACGAAGCTCGTGGAAAAATATCAAAGTAAATAGTAACGGGGGGTTCAGACAAAAGTTCTGACGGCATCTATTCTTTGGTTTGTTTTTAGCAAGCATTTGCGCATTGTGGTGATACCTGCCCCGAGATAGGTACCGCATCCTTACCCGGTTCGGGTCCGTGATAAGGTGAAGTAATTTTATTCCTCATCCCGATTCATGGCCCGGATATGTTCTAGCTGGTGCAAGATTAAAACGGGAGACCCGGGCTGGCACGCGGTACACCAGAACGTGGCTGCGGAAAGCAGATGGCATGCAACATTAACGAATGACGCGAAACGGTATCGTAAACCGTGAATCGATTCACCAAAAACGTGACAGTCGTTGACACGAACGCCAACTTTCTCCACGCTGGCCACGCTGGTGCTAGCGCTGCTTCGGCCGTGGTCTTCGGGATACTAAATGAATCATTCATAAATGATGTAATTTTCTTATTTCTGCTGCTGACAGTAGTGTTGATGATGGTCTAGCTTATCGCTAAAACCTAACCTGCCGGATGTTTGGAAAGGTGGCAGCAGAGCGCACGGAGAGATAAGTACAGATGCTCATGCAAACCAACCATCCGCCTTACGGTTGAAGTTCGGCGTGGCGGAAAAAAACAGCGCACAAACTTCTAGGCAAAATGTAATGAAGTACTATTTACGACCCTGCTGCCGCTAACCCGCAAATGGGGCTTGCTCGTCCGGTCTCTGGGTCAGCGGTTCCGCCATTTGCACTATGGCGCTAGTGAAGCGCGCTAGGTCCTCCAAAATCCTACCACCGTTCATAAACATCCGACGAGTAACGATTGTCATCAACGAAGATTGCCTGGCAGCAATCGAGAAAAGTAATGACATTTTCGCACAAGCATAGAACCGTTCCGGTCCGGGGCAGCTGTTGTCGGTCGGCTGTCTCCGCACGCGGGTGCGATCCTTGAAAGCACATAGACAAATTTGTGACCGTAATATAAACTCGCTTCCGTTTTCGCCAACGCGCGGTTCCCGGTTTACTGTTGTTTGTCCGCCGGGCACCACGGGCGTTTGTACGGGATTCCAGCAAACGGAACATATTGCTTGCCATTCACTTTCATCTTTCATCCAAACTGCACCGTTGTGGAAGTGCTGCGGCGTAGTACGACCACCAATCCACAACGCCGCCACTTCGACTGTGCTACGTGATTAACCTTGATGTGCGTTATTGGGGATGCTGTTCCCTATCCAATCCGTGTGTGAGATCTAAGCCAAAGTTTTACACCACTTCTAGCAACCGCGAGCAACCTTCCCACAAAGTGGGACGAAGTCCCGAGTACCCGTGTGGCAGGGCAACGGTATAAATCGCTTCATTTATTTCCATTACGGGACGTGGAATTACATTTTTTCTTTGTTTTGCTTGCTGAGAGCTTTTTCTCAAAAATATCCTTCCAAGCTAGCACCAGAAAAAGGATTACCCAATGGCACGATGCGAGTGTATGGGGAGATGAAGCAAACGTTAGCCAAAAATATGAAAGCTTTATATATATTTTTTTTGGAGTTTGTGCTGGTCTGCTGAGGTAGCGAACTTACAACGTTGAGTTCATCAAATGCCATTTGAACGTAATGGAGTGCAATGCATCAGAACTGAAAGTACCAAATGGATTTCTTCTAATATTGCAAAGGTGATACGGGTACGTAACTGGAATGAAGGAGCGTGTTCGTTGCAAACCCACCGAGTGTTTGTTCTTTTTGTAAAAGTTTTGGAAAAAAAAGGCCGGACTTTTTCCAACACCGAACCATGATCTCAATTAGCAAACAATTTGCTCCAGACCCGTACCCTTTCAACTGTATCGTAACGTACAATCTGAACCAATCTGGGGCAGCGCAACTATCAAGCGCGCTCAGCACACGACTTTTACGATGGCGCTGTTAGCACTGCTGCTGCGAGTGG